>NC_086447.1:626904847-627237347 GCF_028390025.1 Pseudophryne corroboree | reverse complement strand
CACACACACACACACACACACACACACACACACACACACACACACACACACAGAAACACACGCATACTCCTGCTAACCCCTCCAGCACCTGACACACACACACACACACACACACACACACACACACACACACACACACACAGAAACACATGCATACTCCTGCTTACCCCTCCAGCACCTGACACACACACACAGAAACACACGCATACTCCTGCTTACCCCTCCAAGCCGGACACAAACACAAGCACTCCTGCTAACCCCTCCAGCACCTGACACACACACACACACACACACACACACACAAACAAACACAATCACATGCATACTCCTGCTAACCCCTCACACACACTCCTGCTTACCCCTCCAGCGCTGAACACACACACACACACACACACACACACACAGAAACACATGCATACTCATGCTTACCCCTCCAAATCGGACACAAACACACACACTCCTGCTTACCCCTCCAGCGCCGGACACACACACACACAGTAACACACGCATACTCCTGCTTACCCCTCCAGCACCAGAAACACACACACACAGAATCACACGCATATTCCTGCTTACCCCTCCAGCGCTGGGCACACACACAGAGAAACACACGCACACTCTTGTTTACCCCTCCAGTGCCGGACATATACAAACACATGCATACTCCTGCTAACCCCTCCAGCACCTCACACACACAAACACACACACACACACACACACACAGAAATACACACATATTCCTGCTAACCCCTCCAGCACTTCACACATACACACACAGAAACACACGCATACTCCTGCTAACCCGTCCAGCACCGGACACACCGAAACACATGCACACTCATGCTTACCCCACCAGTGCTGGACACACAAACAGGCACAGGCGCATTCACACACACACCCCTGCTTACCCCTCCAGCAACATACATACATACACACGCACACACATACACACACCCCTGCTTACCCCTCCATTGCTGGAGACATGCACACACACATCCCTGCTTACCCCTCCAGCATCACAGACACACACACACACACACACACACACACACACACACACACCTCACTCCTCCATTGCTGGACACACACATTTGTGCTTACCCTGGCCCTCCATCATTGCCAGCAGCGGGCTGTGGGCAGCGTGTCAAGCAGCAGGTCTGATGCCTTGCTCCTTCTCTTCAAGTTAGTGCGCAGCGGCAGTCAGTGGGTGGTTGGCAGGTCCGTCCTCCTTCTCTGCGCACACTGGCACTCACAGCAGCGGACAGGAGGCAGACGGCATGTCCGGGGCTCTCCTTTGATTCACTGCACTTGCAGAGGTGGGCAGGAGGCAGACGGCACGTCCTGGGCCCTGGCTCCTTCTCTTTGCTGCACTGGCACTTGCAGCAGTGGCCAGGAGGTGGGCTTACACCAAAGGGAGGAGTAGCAGCACTGGCAGTATGGGCACTAGTAGCAGTGGCATGCTGCCATATGACAAGTGCCTGTAGCAGTAGCGGTCAGCCGGGCAATAGGAGCTGACCGGGCCCCTTCTCTCTGTACAGTATTGAACAGTGTTTCTTTGGAAACTGACTTACTGTACAGTATATTTATAGACCAACCTACCGTACACCCAACTATTTTGTTTGCCATAATACAGTAGAATACTGTATGTTTAAAGTACCATATTAAAGAAGCAACTTAAGAAAAATCACAAAGCATGGTGACCGTACTTTAAGTCCTCTTATAGTCTGAAATGTCAAGCCATGCCAGACTGTACATGGCAGGATAAAGTAGATACTGTACAGTACTGTATGGACAGATCTCTACTGTATGTATTAAATTCCAAATGTAATTTAGAGTAACCTTGTCCAAAGTCTTTGTTTAACTAAAGACTAGATGGTCCATGTGGTTCTTACAGTATCTTCCATCAAAATCTATGTTTTTTTGTACAGTACCTACTGTATTACTTATCCAAAATGCTTGGGACCAGAGGTATTTTGGATATGGGATTTTTCCATATTTTGGAATAATTGCATACCATAATGAGATATCATGATGATGGGACCTAAATCTAAGCACAGAATGCATTTATGTTACATATACACCTTATACACACAGCCTGAAGGTCATTTTAGCCAATGTTTTTAATAACTTTGTGCATTAAACAAAGTGTGTATACATCACACAATTCATTTATGTTTCATATACACCTTATACACACAGCCTGAAGGTCATTTTTATACAATATTTTTAATAACTTTGTGTATTAAACAAAGTTTGTGTACATTGAGCCATCAAAAAACAAAGGTTTCACAATTTCACTCTCAATCAAAAAAGTCCGTATTTCGGAATATTCCGTATTTCGGAATATTTGGATATGGGATACTCAACCTGTAAAACATTTGCACCTCACACTTCCGAGTATTAGCAGACATTGAGATACTGACCAGTACAGTAAGAAGCTTGCTGGTACACACGATGTGCTCTCTACCACAGAGGGGGCTAGGTTGCTTATAGTCAGGACTTTGCACAAATACTGTACAGTAGCAGTCATACTGTACCTGTATTGACTGTCGCAAACCACTGTCCTTACAAATTCCTTGTTATAACCCAGGCTGCGGTTAACATTCTGGGAGATTTGATTTAATGTACTGTACTGTATAATGCAGGCAATTAGGAGATAAATATTGCAATTTGGAGACTCCTTCAATATCCGTGCGGGTAAGCAACTACTGTACCATCAGAATATGTGTGGAGAGGAATTACCCTCCACTGCATAAAGGAAGCACTCGGTACAACTGTGCAAAGTTCTCAAATACTTTTTTATTGCATAATATAATTAAAAACAAATACACACATCATTTATAACCATGTAACATACAGTGGTATACTGAAAAATGTAAGCACAATTTTGACTTGATTAATACAGTAATATACAGTACCTAAATAAATACTGTGCTGTACAGTATGCAGCTTAGACAAATCACATTTCTTCATATTGGTGCTTATTAGAATTCATGTTACTCTAAAACAGCAAAGGTACTGTATATGGGGGTCATTCCGAGTTGTTCACTCGCTAGCTGCTTTTAGCAGCATTGCACACGCTAGGCCGCCACCCTCTGGGAGTGTATCTTAGCTTAGCAGAATTTCTAATGAAAGATTAGCAATTCTGCTATTACTCACAGATTGCGATCAGATCAGTCCGTTTAGTTCCTGGTTTGATGTCACAAACACGCCCTGAATTCGGCCAGCCACTCCCCCGTTTCTCCAGACACTCCCGCATTTTTCCCTGACATGCCTGCATTTTTTAGCAAACACCGTGAAAATGCTGAGTTGCTGCCCTGAAACACCCACTTCCTGTCAATCACTCACCGATCAGCAGTGCGACTGAAAAGCGTCGCTTGAGCAACAGCAAACTTACTAAATTTTTAGTAAAATAACTAAGCGCATGCACGCTGCGTACCATGCACATGCGCATTTAGCAGCAAATCGCAGCATAGCGAAAATCGGCAATGAGTGAACAACTCGGAATGACCCCCATAGTACCAGTGCTATATGAGAAACTAACGTCCAAGATTCTTGAGGGTGCATAGCCCCTCTGAGTTTGGGAGACTGGTACAAGCATACTCCTTTGTCCCTGCTGTTGCCAGAACTGGCTGCTGTGTCTACCAGTGACTGACATCACAATATATGTCCACCGAGTTGTGACATCATGCATGACACATTGTTACAGTAAGCCGGAAGTCTCCTGGTAGACTGATGTGTCTGTGTGGCCTGTTTTAGGTTTTTCCATGTAGCCCCAGCCCACATATGACAGGAGGCCCACCCACCACACTCCATACACTGCATTGTCCCGATTCATGGCTTCGCAGTACGTTATACTGTTCCTCTTGTGCTGCCAATCTTGAGACACTTCTAGACAAAAGTACCTCACCCATATTTCCCAATCTGCCCCTCAGACACACCAGCAGCAAAGAACCAAGGAAAGCTGCATTTGCATACAGTCAGGCAATTACCCATCGTCAGAATGGCCGAATAATTGTTGTTAGTTTTTTTTTTAACCAAAATAAAGTATATTGTACAGCTCATGAAATACAGTAATGTACAGTAAAGCCAGGGCCGGATTAACAATGGGGCTAATGGAGCTGCAGCTCCAGGCCCACCATCCAAAATAGGCCCACAGATTCTGTAGATGTTTTTGCTGAAGTAAACAGGAAAAAATAAATTCCTGCTACTACAGCCTGCTGTAACCTAGGGACCGCCCACTCCGGCATCAATAACACCCCCCCTCCCCTCTACCCTTGAACCCCATGCTGCAGCGCCGGTCCGTGGCACACGCAGGGTACCCAAGGGAGCAATTAGTTTTTTTATATATTTGTAAACATTGAAGCCCCGCCCACTCGCGGTATTAGGCCACGCCCCCCTCCGCGGCATTATGCCCGCGATTTACTAGCCTGTCGGGAGAGGAGTCCTGCCTGCAGAAAACCCCAATGGCTGGAAAGGAGAAGGCGCTCATCACCAGGTTTCCTTGCAAGAGCCCTGACTGCAGAACAGGAAATCCATCCAGCAGCACTGCAAAGTAACTACGGCTCTGTACTTTCATCCTCCACATCTACTGTTGGCAAGACAGAACTTCAGTAACTAGGTAGGACTCGGTGTGTGCACCCACACTGTAGCTATACACATACTGTAATCGGGTTGGGATCGATATATATATATATATATATATATATATGAAAGCATACAGAAGGAAAGCACTCCCAGTGAAATAAATGATAGTCCCGGTGCCCGCAGTAGGTATTTCAAGCCAAAATCCAGTATACACACATGGGTAATCCGCAGCACACGGTCAGGAATACAAGCAAAGATAGCAGAAGTACTGCAACGTTTTCGATATTTATTATATCGTCATCGGGCACATTAACAAACCTTATATCCCATTTCACCCACATGGCGAGGACCGTGTCCGGAAACAGAGGGACGGCGCCAATGTATGACGTCATCACCACCCGTCCGTTGCTAGGACCAGAAGCCAAACAAAACAATTAAAAGCATGAATAAAAACACAGCTAGAGGGTATATGCAGAAGCAATCTACTGTACATAACATATTATAATATAGATAACATTATACTACAAAGTAGCACCTCAAAGAGTAACATAATAAGATATACAATTCGAATATATGCAGATATGCCAGAATATTCATTCAAACCCCTCGGTGACAGGGTTTGTAGGCGGTAAATCCACGGAGCCTCACATTTCAATAGTTTAGAAGCACGGTCACCCCTCCTTAAATTAACCGGTATATGATCAATGATCATATACCATAACGTAGCCAAACTGTGACCCGCCTGCATATAATGACGGGCCACCGGTTGGTCGCTATGATTGGTGGAAATAGCTTGTCGTATTGCATATCTGTGTGTGGCCATACGTTCTCGCAGGGTGCGTTCAGTTTTCCCTACATAACTGAGTACGCAGGAACAAGTAATAAGATACACAATGTAGCATGTAGTACATGACACACGATGTTTAATATAAAACTTCTTACCACTATATGGATGGCAAAAACTGTCGCCCACAACAACAGAGCGACAGGTAGCGCAATCCAGACAGCGGTAGCAGCCATTTTTACGGTTAAGAAAACTTTTAGCAGTCTGCGGCTGCTGAATGCCGGTGACGTCTGTACGCATAACAATATCTCTGATGTTACAGCCACGAGAATAACAATTCATAACTCTAGTCTCGGAAAGGTTTAAAACTCCATCAGACTGGACTATGGGGGTAATTCCAAGTTGATCGCAGCAGGATTTTTGTTAGCAAATGGGCAAAACCATGTGCACTGCAGGGAAGGAAGATATAACATGTGCAGAAAGAGTTAGATTTGGGAGGGTTATTTTGTTTCTGTGCAGGGTAAATACTGGCTGCTTTATTTTTACACTGCAAATTAGATTGCAGATTGAACACACCCCACCCAAATCTAACTCTCTCTGCACATGTTAAATCTGCCCCACCTGCAGTGCACATGGTTTTGCCCAACTGCTAACAAAATTCCTGCTGCGATCAACTTGGAATTACCCCCTATGGGCCACAATTTCTTGCTAATCTGACTGATGGTACCACTAAAAGGGTTAAAATAATTAACCCAGGGCATGACAGAATCCACGTGTCCCTTCTTTTTAGGTTGCAATAATTTAGAACGTGGAATACGCAATGCCCTCTCTTTAGCTTTATTTAAATGACACAATTCATAGCCTCTTTGTAAGAAATTAACAATCTGTTTATCAATGTTAGCAATAGCGAACATTAGCAAGAAATTGTGGCACATAGTCCAGTCTGATGGAGCTTTAAACCTTTCCGAGACTAGAGTTATGAATTGTTATTCTCGTGGCTGTAACATCAGAGATATTGTTATGCGTACAGACGTCACCGGCATTCAGCAGCCGCAGACTGCTAAAAAGTTTTCTTAACTGTAAAAATGGCTGCTACCGCTGTCTGGATTGCGCTACCTGTCGCTCTGTTGTTGTGGGCGACAGTTTTTGCCATCCATATAGTGGTAAGAAGTTTTATATTAAACATCACGTGTCATGTACTACATGCTACATTGTGTATCTTATTACTTGTCCCTGCGTACTCAGTTATGTAGGGAAAACTGAACGCACCCTGCGAGAACGTATGGCCACACACAGATATGCAATACGACAAGCTATTTCCACCAATCATAGCGACCAACCGGTGGCCCGTCATTATATGCAGGCGGGTCACAGTTTGGCTACGTTACGGTATATGATCATTGATCATATACCGGTTAATTTAAGGAGGGGTGACCGTGCTTCTAAACTATTGAAATGTGAGGCTCCGTGGATTTACCGCCTACAAACCCTGTCACCAAGGGGTTTGAATGAATATTCTGGCATATCTGCATATTTTTGAATTGTATATCTTAATATGTTACTCTTTGAGGTGCTACTTTGTAGTATAATGTTATCTATATTATAATATGCTATGTACAGTAGATTGCTTCTGCATATACCCTCTAGCTATGTTTTTATTCATGCTTTTAATTGTTTTGTTTGGCTTGTGGTCCTAGCAATGGACGGGTGGTGATGAAGTCATACATTGGGGCCGTCCCTCTTTTTCCGGACGCGGTCCTCGCCATGTGGGTGAAATGGGATATAAGGTCAGTTGTATGTTTGTTTTTTAATGTGCCTGATGACGATATAATAAATGTTGAAACGTTGCAGTACTTCTGCTATCTTTGCTTGTATTCCTGACCGTGTGCTGCGGATTACCCATGTGTGTGTGTATGTATATATATATAATAAGCTATTTTTTCCGGCACTCCAGTCATGCAATAACCGGCTCCGGTGCCCTCCTCTGGGGTGCAGTCCCCGATAATATAAATATCCAATACGGCAGGCGGCACTCAGAGACTTGTACTTAGCTGTAAGTATGCATAAATACCCCGTAGGGTGTGCTTTATTGTGACTGCCTATTTAAGGTCACTGTTTGACACATTGTTTTGTCTGAAGAAAGGGAGAAGTCCCCGAAACGTCACAATAAAGCACACCCCACAGGGTATTTATGCATACTTACAGCTAAGTACAAGACTGAGTGCTGCCTGCCGTATTGGATATATATATATATATATATATATATATATATATGGATTGGGTAGTGGGAGTATGGCGCCACAGGTGTATGTGAGCAGATAGCTTATTATAGTATAATACTTTGGTTCAAGACACTCCTTTTAATAATATAAGGTGTCAGCTAACCCCTAAATACTCGGCAGGGATAAGCTGCCTTCAGAGTTAAAATGTGCAAAAAAAGGGGGGATAGGGGTATCAGCGACTTACAGTGTCTAATATATTGATATAAATATGAAGAATATTCCAGGATACGGTTTAGAAAAAAAGGTAACAAAATATTTATTTATACAATTTAAAACATAATGATGGGATAAAAAAATAGATGAAGTCTGATGGACGAAACGCGTTGGGTGTACCTCTACTGACTCTCCGTTTTTAAAGATAAGCATCATTCTCTTATCCTAAAATATCTTTTATCAGTACAATATTGTTTTTACTGATTTTATGTGATTCAGGGTTCTAGCTAAATTATATATTTTTTATCTATTCTTTTGGTATTATCAAGCTTTTATATTCTATTTTCTTATCCCATCATTATGTTTTAAATTGTATAAATAAATATTTTGTTACCTTTTTTCTAAACCGTATCCTGGAATATTCTTCATATTTATATCAATATATTAGACACTGTAAGTCGCTGATACCCCTATCCCCCCTTTTTTTCTATATATATATATATATATATATATATATACAGTATATATATATATTTTATATAAAATATAAACACAGAAACGTTTTCTTACAAATCCTGAATTTGCCCCTGGCTAGTGGATCTAATGCCGCCAAAGATGTTTAGCATATGATGGTAGTGCAGTGGGCAGATGCGATGGGCCAAGTGGTTCTTATCTGCTAAAATCACGCAATTTGGACTTTTTTTTGTTCCCAGAGTATTACTAACCTCAATAACATAAATGTTATTTTATTAATAATCCATAGTTAATTTTTTTTGTGCCCCACGGCACAGACCCCCCCCCCCCCCCCATATCAGTAGTCACACCCCCACCATACTGGTCACACTCCCTGCACAGTAGGCCCTTTATAAATTTCAGCTCCAGGCCCATCAGGACCTTAATCTGGCACTGAGTAAAGCTACTGTACATAAGACACTCACAAGATACTGTACAGTCTTACTGTAAAGGTGTGATACAGTACTTTACTATACACAGCAAGCTCAGGAGTTAATGTACTGTACTTTCAAAATACTGTACTGTCTCACTGAGCTTGCAGTACAGTATTGTACACAGAAAGACAAAAAATCTGAATACAGTACTGTAAGTTCTGTTCTGTAGTTTGCAGCAGAGAATGGAAGGAGGAGGGGCTAGGATCAAATAAGGTTTGAGCTAAAAATATTGTAAAAAAAAAAAAGGGTCATACTAGATGGAAACAGTGGTTCTTATCTGCCATCAAATTCTACTGTATGTTTCTACAGTACTGTACAGTATGTTTCTATGTTTAATAACACTTCTCCCCCCATAATGACACATCATATTGTACATTTACCCCATGTCCCATACCGTACTGTATAATGGAATATTTATTGGAAAAGCATCAATATAAATGTAAAAAAAAGTATTTATTACAAAATCAGATTTCATGTACTGTACTGATCAAAAATGTACAGTACTCTATTATTCAGGACTTATAAAACTGTAAAGAATTGTTCATACACATCAATAACAGAACTACTGTATAGTATAATGTATAATATTGTACATTAGCTAATGCAATAATCAGACAAATGCAATTTTATAAACATTTTTGCATTGATTAAAATTGTATACAGAAAATACAGTACAGAACTATATATTTGTGGCTTGACCATTTCTTTCAACTATAACAGATAATACTTTATACAGGTGATTTATATAATTTTTACAATGTTCAGGTGTGAGTACTTCTAGTCAAAATTTTTGGATCCCATCCAACAGCAGCTGTTTTGTTGTTGGCTTCACAACACTCCTAATGTATCTCTTCTATTGAGCCCACACTAATTCAATTGGATTCATGTCCGGTGATCTAAAAAAAACATTACAGAAAAAAAGTTTGAAAATTAATTAAGTTATAAAGAGAAAATAAAACATGCAGTATTGTACTGTTCAAACCCAAAATACATTTACAGTACTAGAGTGCTATCCAAAATTTTACTTGTACAGTATTAAAACAATACTCACTCTGGTGGTGTGTGTTCCCAATTGATACCTTTCTCTTCCATAAATTTGGCTGAGGCAGAGTGTTTAGGATCATTGTCTTGGAATATCCTGTGATGAGATGAGTAACATTTACTCACAAATGGCACCATACTGTACATCCCTTTACTATTTTTTCTTGGAAGAATTGTTTATCCATGATACCTGCAGAAATAAGAAAATGTTGTTCATTAATAAGCAACTCATTTTATTGTGCAGTTACATGTATTGTACAGTACAGCATGTATTTTTACAGAACACATGCACAGAATAAAGTATAGTACTTCCAAAAAACACAGGCACAGAATAAAGTATAGTACCTTTGAAAAATAATAGGGAACCAGCTCCTAATTGTGATATGCCACCCCATACATGTACCTTCAATGGATGGTTTGGGTGTGGCTTTAATGAGATATGGTGCCGTTTCTGGAATGACATTCTGGAGAACCTCTCAAGAGCAACAGACGATTCATCTGTGAAAACCACTCTCAATCCATCACCATGTCTGTTCAACTCTTTTCTTTATTCACATCTCTTATCATGGGAGATATCCTCTGAAGAGCCAAAAATAATTATTCAGACACAGTAATGAAATAGATAACAGTATATACAGTAGACTGTATGTACAGTATACTGTACTATATACCTACTGTATACATTATACTGTGTATATGTTACAGTATATACAGTATGTTACAGTATATACACAGTACTATATATATATATATACTGTATACAGGGTATACACAATAAAGGTATAGGCCTGTACAGTACAGTATACCATATATATATATATATATATATTTATATATATACATAGTATATACACTGTATATCAACAGGCAGCACTTAGATGAATAAACAGGCAACAGGCAGTTTTAAATGCAACGTTTCGAAGCAGTCTGCTTCGACCTGATGACAAAGTAAACTGCTTCAAAATGTTGAATTTACAACTGCCTGTTTATTCATCTGTGTGCCGCCTGACAGTTGCTATAGATTTGACACGCTATGTTACTGTACCTACTGTAGGAAGGCACCAGCTATGAAGCCACCAGCTACTGTATCTGATTATTGGGAGTACTGCTTGAAACACACATTTACACTGTATATATACTGTATATATACAGTATATATACAGTGTATGACTCTGTTATGCATTTATGTTGTTGGCTTAGATTGGTGACATGCTTGACAAAGGTCCTGTAGGACCGAAACGTTGCTATACTTGACCACATGCATATGATATGAAGCCTTGCATTTGTGACTTTGTGAGTATGGAATATTAAAATTACAGTGAAGCACATTTAAGGATTCTGGAGAGTGCCTATTTCATTGGAATTTATATATATATATATATATATATATATATATATATACAGTAATGATTTACGTCATTGTTTTATCACTTATCAAGGGATTATTATCTGTGAATAAGTGTGCATTTATGCTTTATACTGCTTTCAGTGTTTTACTCTGTAGTGCCAAATGTCCATCCCATTTTCCATCGCATCCTTCTAATGCTGGTGATCGATATGTCCAGGTCATACTTGGAATGGAGAATTTGTTTTATTTGCAAAGCAGTACGCTCATCATCCTCAAGAGTTAGTTCCTCCACAATTTCTTGCACTCTCCTACAGTACAATACAGTATGAAAAATATTAATGAACAGCACGATCACAGGAAGATAAAGTGTTCCTTTTTTTCTTTACTATTACAACAAAATTTACTATTGTATACAGTAAGTCAGTTAAACATTACAGTATTGTACAGTACGTACCATGTGCATTTTGTAGGAGATGCAAATCTAGGCACTGTTCTCTCGACTGCCACTTTCCTTGAGCCATGCATGGATCTCTTTGATGCTTTTGAGGGGAGTCGGCCGGCGGCCATTTTGTCATCTTGCTAGGCGATCGAGTACGGTGTACCGTAATGTGCGTAGAGCTTGCTTATTCCTATCTCCCCTGTATATTTTAGCTAGGGGATTGTGACGCTACTTCAGCATTACCCCGTAGCCTACAAAACCTATGCCATCGCTTGCTCCATAGCCGATTGCTACTACGAGGTGGGGGTCATGTGCGGCAGCCATTTTGTCAGTTTGCTATGCGATAGAGTCCGGTGTGCCGTAATGTGCATAGAGCTCGTCTAACCCTATCTCCTCTGTGTATTTTAGCTAGGGGATTGTGACGCTTCTTCAGCATTGCCCAGTAGACTGCAAAACCTATGCCGTTGCTCGCTCCATAGCTGAGGGCTGCCATGAGGTGGGGGGAGTCGGACTGTGCCCGTTTTGTCAACTTGCTAGGCAATCGAGTTCAGTGTACCATAATGTGCATAGTGCTCGCCTAGCCCTATTGTGCCTGTGTATTTTAGCTAGGGGATTGTGACGCTCCTTCAGCATTGCCCCCTAGCCTGCAAAACCTATGCCATCGCTCACTCCATAGCCGAGGGCTGCCTCGAGGTGGGGTGGGTTGGGCAGCAGCCATTTTGTCAACTTGCTAGGCGATCGAGTCCGGTGTACTGTAATGTACATAGAGCTCGCTTATCCCTATCTCCCCTGTGTATTTTAGCTAGGGGATTGTGACAGTCCTTCAGCATTGCCCTGTAACCTGCAAAACCTTTGACTGTGCCTCCCAAATGACCCTCTCAAAGAGGGACAGCATGCTCTGTTCCTGGACTTCTATATTAATTCACTGTATGATTGCTATCACCTGTGGTTAAACACCTTTCTTATCAAATAACTACTGTACAGTACTGTTGTTCAACACAGGTGATGGCAATCATACTGTACATTAAAAATGAAGTCCAGTAACAGAGCATAATATAATACTGTATCTACACTTTATTGTTGTGCACTTTATTTGAAAATGTACATGTTACTTTAACCATATTGTGCTTTACATGTTTCCTTACTGTATTTTTTTTTTTTTAGACAAAAGAATACTGAGAATGCAGACTACAAGTTTCTATGGGAGTGCCAAAACCCACCCATCAATGGCATAGAGACTGGCTGCAACAGCCCCACAAATGCAGGAGAAAACTGCCAAGAAAGCTCAGAAAGAAAATGTGGTAAAACCACAAAAAAATACCAAGGCAAAGAATAATTATTTTGGGCAGATATGTGGTTTGCCAAATGTTTTAATTGTTCCATCCCTTGCAGATCACAATGTTCAGCCAATGAACATGGAAACACTGGTGCTAGAGGACGTGACAAGCACATCAGGAAGTTTCCTTTTTGGACCATGTTGCCACCCCTGGACAAGGAGACATGGCACATTCACCACAAAGAAGGTTGGATTTCATAGATGTGAACACAGACGTGAAGGACTGCCAGTGTACCTGTGCAGGTTTAGTAAATGAGCTAATCAGCAAGGTGACCAATCTGGAGGCAGAACTTAGTGGACACATAAGTCATCTTAGGGGACAGGTCAGTCAGCTTCCGACTGAAATTGCTGGTCTTAAAGAAGGCATAAAGGATCAGATGGTAGAAGCCATGAAGAAAGCCATCCAACAAACAAGGGAAGAATGGCAAGATGGAGTTGGCCAGACAATGATTACAACGAACCACTAAGTGGTACAAGTCGGTGGAGAAGGATGCGGAGGCCTAGATAAACGTGGAGGCCTGGTTGGATGCGGAGGCCTGGATGGACACGGAGGCCTGGATGAACGCGGAGGCCTGGATGACTGGATGGACATGGTCTTGTTGAAATTCTCACATGAATTGACTTTGATTCTCATTAAACATGACAATCTAGTTTTATATCAAGTTGAAAAGAGTATCGAAGAGCTAGGTAAAACATTAAAGATTTGGGAGAAAGACCTCACCTTTCAAAGTATTATTGATAAATACAAAAAGGAATTGGAGACGTATGAAACATCCATCATAGAACGAAAACGTAATAAATTCCATAGAGACAAAAGGGATTTTTCCCAAGGGAATATCTTTCGTTGGAATTCATATACCCCAAGAGGTAGAGGAGAATCCACAAGAGGGGACATCAGTTCCTCCGAGATAGAATCCTCATATAGTGAGGACTCCTCCACAGAACATCTGGAAGGTGTATCACAGGTATCCAAACGTTACAACAGTGAGGCCCCTTTTTTAGGGAAAGGTCAGCGTTCCAGATGCAGAAGCAAATATCGTGGAAGACAAGACGAGGGGGGAAGAAACAGCGACAGAAACAACCGAAACTTGGATACCCCGAGGACCTCGAATTATTCCATACGCAATACCAGGAAGCGTTGATCACAGACAAACTACAAATTATTAATCTCAGTACCAGAACCTTAACGGAAGATCAAGTGGAAGTTTTAAGCAAAGGACTATCGTTTTCACCCACGTCACCTTTCAATAGGTTTATGTGGGAAAAAGATCTCAGGCTCTTTGGCCGGAAATTATTATTAAAGAAATTCTTTGCAAAATCATCTAACAGGAACATGACAGATGGGATGTCACCCACGGGTCCAGAGACAATTGACTCCCACCATGAAGAATCATCTACCTCCACTTCCTCCGCTACATTCTTATCTGAAGAAGAACTATCAGCTATCCAGACCTTAGAAGAACTATATATGGAATCACCTTCCAATATGTTACCTGCACATAATCCCAGACCAATGTGCAATGTGAAGTCTACTTTCTTCCCACAGGACAATAACAGTCCAGAGGTAAAAGTCTTCCTAGATCTGGTATCTAGAGAATTGGATGATATTCAAACTAACTCCAAGAAGAGATGCCTCAATAAAAACCTCAAGTATAGAGAAAGGCAAGCCCTTAAATAAATTAAATCCTGGAATGATATTGTTATAAAGCCCTCTGATAAAGGGGGCAATATTGTAATATGGTCCATCACCATGTATGAGAAAGAAGCTCGGAGACAACTTTTGGACACCTCATGCTATCTGAAATTACCACTTAACCCAACAGTTAAATTTCATAAACAATATACGCATATGATTGAGGAAGCCTCGGCCCTCGGAACCATCACACAACAAGAAGTCAAATACCTCACAGTTTCAAACCCCAGAGTACCTACGTTTTATCTCCTACCCAAAATACATAAAAATATCAAGAAACCAGGGAGACCCATTGTCTCAGTGAACGGGGGCCTTCTGGAGATACCTAGCAAGTTCCTAGACCTACATCTCAGGGAACATGTTCTGACACTACCCTCTTATCTAAGAGATACATCTGACCTGTTACGGAAACTGCATGACATCTGCTTAGATGGAGACTGTATATTAGCTACCTTAGATATAGAGGCACTTTATAGCAGTATCTCTCACCAACAAGGCATACAAGCCACAAAGTTTTTTCTAGATATGAAGGAGAAAAACGACTTCAATGACTTTCTGTGCGAAATGTTAAGCTTTGTATTGAACAAAAATTTCTTTACATTTGGTGACCAATTTTTTCAACAAATCCGGGGGACAGCTATGGGAGCAGCATGTGCTCCCACATATGCTAACCTGTTCCTCGGGTGGTGGGAACAAACGATTGTGTTTAGTGATGACAACCAGGAATACACACAACACATCCTTAACTGGCTCAGATACATAGACGACATTCTGGTGATCTGGGACAGCGATGAAAAGCTTCTACTGGACTTCATAAATCATTTGAATGACAATAATCTCAACATCTTTCTGACTCACACAATAAGCAAGAATGAGGTATCCTTCTTAGATCTCAACATCTATAAGACAGACAATGGAACCTTGTCTACAGAGCTTTATCGTAAAGACACAACCACCAACAGTATCTTACATCAGACAAGCTCCCATTTTCCACCGACCATTGAGAATATCCCCAAAGGGAAATTTCTCAGACTTAGGCGCAATTGTACAGAAGATACAGTATATAAACAGAAAAGTCAGGAACTTGCCACTCGATTACAAGCTCGTGGCTACAGCAAACGTGCCCTGAAGAAAGCCCAAAAGTCCGTTCTGAAAACCAAGAGAGATACTTTGATCTTTCAAGATAAATTAAAGGATAACAGGGATGATTCACAAATTAGATTTGTGGGCACCTTCTGCCCAGAATAGCGCCAAATAAAAAATGCAATCCAAAAACATCTACCAGTTTTACATCTTGATGCAGACCTATCACCCCTACTGGATCCCACAATCCAAATGAGTTGGAGTAGATCGAACAATATGAAGGATATGCTGGTTCAGAGCCATTTTTCACGAGATCCTACCAAATCGAGAAATATCACAGGGTCTTATCCCTGTGGACAATGCAAAGCTTGTCCTCAGATCTTAATAACTAATCAAGTCAGAGACAGACTTGGTCGAGATATCCCAATACGACATTTCTTCAATTGCGACACGCAAGGAATGGTCTACTGTCTAATTTGTAGCTGTGATCAACGCTACATTGGTATGATCACGAGGAAGTTCAAAACCAGAATTTTTGAACATATGGGAGCCATCAGAAATGCGTCATCAGACCTGCAGAAGGGCAAGAAATTGACGTCAATAGCCAGACACTTTCATGTCCAACATCAAGACTCCCCTTGTGAGATGCGTGCATTCGGTCTCGACAGAGTCCATTTAGGCATACGCGGGGGAGACCTGAGCAAAGAGTTGATCAAAAAAGAAAGTGAATGGACCTTCAAATTGGGAGGCTTGAAACCATCAGGCCTCAATGAATATATTAATTATAGTGTATTTTTGTAAAAACCTTTGCACTCTGAGGCTCATATAGCCATACTTTTATCACCAGCTTTCAATAACTCCTTTCCCTCTTCCATATTAAAAATTCCCTCCCCCCCTTTCCCCCCCCCGCCCCCCCCCCCTTTTTTTTAACCCCCCCCAAACCCACCCTTTCTCCTATCTAGTTTTCATTGATCCATTCCATTTCCCTCCCCCCCCTTTTTTCCCCCCCTTTGTTCCCCTTCTCCCCTTCCCCCTTCCCCCCCCCCCCCTTCTTTTTTCCCCCTCCCCCATATCACCTTCATCCATATTTTATCTGCATCCACAACCGTCACCTAGGACACCTGTTCAATTTGTCTTATAACATATCTCCTTCCCTTTCTCACTCCATCACACTTGTACATTCCCTTTCCCCACACCTAGCATCACCATGCCATCAGCATATCTCCTTACTTCCACATCTATCTGTACTTGTGCAATTTTTAAGCACACCACATTTAACTGATGCATGCACACCTGCTAACAGGTAGTATCCCACTCCAGCCCAATAAAATGGCTGTACACATTAAGCTCACTTTACACTATCAATATATAGAAGCTGAATCTTTCTTTCTAAAGAATCTTTCTTCTTTTTCTTTTCTTTTCTCCCCCTTTTTTTTCTTCTTTTTTTCTTTTCTTTCTTTTCTTGTTCTAGTTCACTCCCCTTTCTCCCTGTCCACTCCCCCCCTTATTCCTTCCTAACCCTACCCGATAAAACCCCCCCAACCCCTCCCCTTCCCCCCTTCCCGCTCCCACATCATTGGATATTCACTCCCTTACTCCAATTATGAGCCGCAAATAACTAAGTATTAGACCACATGGACCCGACATTTATTTATTTATTTATCCAAGTATCCCTATCTACTTTATTGGTATCATTCTGTTCCATCCTGTTCCTCTTTCATCCTCTGTCATAACTTTTAATAGCCTTTATAGTGTGCTTTTACACCTTGCTGTACTCCAATCAGTTTCACTTGTCTTATACTCAACTTCAGTACCCGTTGTATTCCCAACATTCTTCTATTAAATTTAAGTATTATTTACTTTGTTTGTAGTTATCAAACACCTGCATTTCTGGAATGTAGTTGTTATTATTATTATTATTATTATTATTATTATTAATTTTTCTTGTCTTTCTTGAGACACTTCACTGCTATTCCATGAGCATTGCCTAAATTTCTGCAGTAATGATTAATTGAGCTAATGCTATCATATAATTGTCAATTAATAGTACCAAACGTGTATGTAATTATATACAGACTTACAAACTAATAAGTACTCTTCATCATGGTTGTGTTTTAACTTTAATTTTTGTTATTTATTTTGTTTTAATCCTCCTTTTTTTGCATTCCTTTTTCTTATATGATATTATTGATGGGCCCCCCTGACAAGCCTTGATCGCAAACATTCCCTCTGAACTTGAGGATATCAGCAGCCAATCAAGGGACACACCCTTTCAGTGATTGGATCCAAACCAGCTTCATTTGCTTTAAAAGCCTGCAGGGACCCAGCCCATTACAGGAAGTGACCAAGCCCGGCGGACGGGTGAAACGTGTCTTCCGACTTCATCCATTGTCCTGGCTGACTACAGTAGCGGACGTTCTTCTCACCCAC
Organism: Pseudophryne corroboree; assembly: GCF_028390025.1. NCBI lineage: Eukaryota > Metazoa > Chordata > Amphibia > Anura > Myobatrachidae > Pseudophryne > Pseudophryne corroboree. The sequence continues at coordinate 627,219,224 of NC_086447.1, read as the reverse complement.
CCGTGTCCTGTGCCTCCTCTGACAGCGCTTCACTACGGCTGGCCGGAGCGTCAGACGTTCTCCTTCTCCTCTCCAGCGGTGGTCCCGTGCTTCTTCCGACATTACCACGCTTGAACTGAGTAGCGGACGTGTTCCTGCACCTGTCTGGGGCTGCCGGGCCGGCGGCACCTTTCAGAACAGACCTCAGCGTGGTGGAAGGGGTTACTACATCCAGTCATCGCGGGTAATATCCAAACTGTCTCCTATCCGTCACGATCAGCTTGAGACCCGCACAGATTGGACATCTACCATCCCCTGCTGGTTTGAGTCAGCATTTATATCTCCTGCTATTTATTTAAAATAGATACATTTGTATCATAAAAATCCCAGGGGTTTTTCTCTAATTTCATTCTTTCATTCCCAATTAGCAATATACGCTGGGATTTATATATGCGCTGTGATATTGAAATGTATTCAGCACACTGTCTGTATACTTTATACATGCGCTGTGAGATTGAAATTTATTCAGCACACTGTCTTTATACTTGCTACAATATTAGCAATATTTATACATGCGCTGTGGTATTTAAATTTATTCAGCACACTGTCTTTATACCTGCTACAATATTATCTTTGTTCCTAGTTCTGTTTTCCTACAGGGACCAATTTTTAGTAATACATTGTATCTTTCACTGAGATTGCATTTCATGTTGTATACATGACTCACGCAACCCTTGCTCTCCCCCCCCCCCCCCTGCCCTCTAGTGCTTTTCTACAGCAATATTACTGGGTACATTGTTATCTTGCACTGTTTACTTAGAAGAATACCACCATCATAAACATCTCTTCATTACATCGAGTATTAATATAGAGATGGCAGTACTGATGTTGTACCCAGTATTAACCCAGTTGTAATTTTATTATTGGGTAAGGACACGACACCTGATACCTGATTAACATAATCATAGAGCTCACATTCTGCACATATTGGACAACAATCCAGCATCTTATCTTGTGACAATATTACTATTTTGTCCAAATTCAGCAACTGCATATTTGTATGGATGTATAACTCTGATCAGTCCATCCCGACATGTGCCTTTCCTTTTTTCTCTTTTTCTGAGAATTCTAAATCATTTGACTGGTATAGGTACCAAGGTGTACTTCCCTTCTCTGCTTCCATCTACATTTCATGGACTCTCACCACTGATTCTGGGTATATCCCCGTCTAACATTGGCAGCAGATCCATCTCTTTTCTTCTATCAGTTAATTTCTGTGACTTTACTTTGATACTATATAATTCGTGAACTCTCATCAGTGATTCCAGAGCTTCCCATTGGTGTTTCAATTTCCCTACTATCATACCACACTGGAAACGCCCAAAACCATCCGAACTTGGAAGCTAATCAGTGTTGGGCTGGGTCAGTACTCAAGTGGGGGACCATTGAGGAATACTCAGTTTAGTAGAGCACGCATTGGTCCCACATGCTCAGTGTCTAACACTGACAGCAGATTCACTCTGCTCTCTCATTTCCTTTGCTCTTCTTTCTATTCATGTTTCACTTCTTCATCAAAGCATATTGCTGGCACTAATATAGGACATGGTTACAACTTCGTTGATCTTTGTTAGTAGAACGTACCATTCAAATATTTAATATGTAAATATTCATTTCATTTACCGCATTTAGATCTAACTCCGCCAGCCAGGACTGCATAAACATCATTATCATATCAGCAATTTTGCTAATTGTTTATATTGTTTTCTTTTTTTTACTATTCCTTTTCTCATTAACCACTAAATATCTTAATTTGTGTTAATAAAAATTGATTTTAAATATTATATCTCATCTTGTTCAGTCTATATTTTGTTCAAATTAAGAGTGCACCCAAAAAAGAGTCTTCTTTTCTCCTTGTTGTTCGATGGACATGGGTGGACATGAGGACCTGGATCACCATCAAGATAATTTGAGTGTCCATACAACACTACTTCCAGTGCCGAACTTGACAGTTGAAGGTCCAGCATTGGTCAGCAATTCAAGTGTGCTGTTGCCAGGAACACCAGTGATGACCAGCACACCTGCTCACAGGCCACTTCATCATACATTTGGTGGCACTCTGACTGATATCTCCCTGGCTGTCATCTCCACTGCCCTGGATGACAATCTGTACAGAGCTTCACAAGGACACATTCTCAAATATGGCATTCTCTTTTCCAGTACCATGTAAGATACGACACGTACTTGACGTGGACCCATCGTGTGAACTTTGATGGTGCCAAGGGGAAAATTCTGCTGCCCAAAAATCTAGTCATGGCAAGGTGTGAATGGCACGTGAGGATTGCTGAACCAGAAAAAAAGATGATAAGGGATACCATACATGCTATGCTGAAAATGCTGAGGAGAATGCCTTGGAAGATCCAGGTTGAAGGAACAAGATCATTACCCGCTGAACCTCCTAGCTTCAGCACATCATCTTGACACAGCTGGAGTAAAAAAGTTGTGTCACTGTAAAGTATACAGAGAATGACCTACAGGTATTATACTGTACAGAACATTTTCTGTGGCTGCATGCACCATGCTGAATCCACTCGGAGCAGCACGGTTACTCAAACAAGGGGTGTGCATGAACTTGGCTCACCACATTCCTGATGGGAGTGTCTGGCCCTGGTAATGTAAGGGCCTGGTACAACTTGACCCTTTTATTCCCCTGTCACCTGGCATGAGGTTTTTTTTGTGCTGCTGTATCTAGTCAGAGTCAGCGGCTGAGTCCATTTTGCTGTGTTCATCTGGGGCTGCAGTTGTCTGTTACCATTCTCTGTTTTGGTGTCCGTATTCATAGAGACTCAAAAGAAGAAAGAAGATTCCCTGTAGAGGGCACACTCGGACAAATATACCTTCTTAAAGTCAAATATCTATTATGATAGATGACCACAGATTCTTAAATATACCTTTTATTATAATCTCTAAAACATGAGCGAAATATAGTGCATGTGAATTAAATTGTGAAAATTGTGAACAAATTAAATATAGTGAATTAAAAAGCTTGGCCACTGTAATTGTATATTTCTTCACTATCTCCAGTGTTTTAAACAGTGTTTCAATATTTGTAACAATATAAGTTGCCAGGTGTCTTGCAATGATACAATTGTATCTGGAAGTGAGCAGCTCTTACATATAATTTAATTGCACCACCACTATTGTAACTTTAACTCCGTGTTGCCAGTGTGCGCATCACTGACTAAATACACTAGGTTATCAATGGTGGGCCAATATTTATCAAAGTGCCGAATATGAATATAAAAATGTATATATTTTTGCTGCTTGGGGGATTAATGTCCCTATGCTGCTGTCCTAAATGAATAGCTATATAAATGACTAGTGTGTGTTGATTTTCTCGTTAGGCTTCCCTTATTGCTGTCTAATAAAGAAAAATTCATGGACAGTTGGGGCTTATTCTCATTCTCCACATATTATGGGGTAAATTTACTAATGTGGGAGATTTTTAAAACTGGTGATGTTGCCCATGGCAACCAATCAGATTCTACTTATCATTTATCTAGCTGCTTCTAGCAGATAATAGATATAATCTGATTGGTTGCTATGGGCAACATCACCAGTTCTAAAAATCTCCCACCTTAGTAAATTTACCCCTATGTGTGTGTGTCACTGCTATTGATAGTACTCCTTTCTGTATGGCTGTGAGTTGTGTTTGTAATTCATATATCTACGTGAATTGCACATAGTATATTGTAGGATTTTTATCGTGCATTCACCATACAGCTAATATTTATAATGGTTATTTCTTTGATATTATAATAAAAATACTCAGTTCTGCTTAACATCAATTACACACGCATATGGTGGGATTTTTATCCTGCATTCACCATACAGCTAATATTTATTATTAATAGTGGAACAGTTATTTCTTTGATGTTATAATAGAGGTGCTCAGTTGACAATCACCCATATAAATTGTTCACATATCAGTCGCACACACATGTATAGTGTTTGGTTTCCTTATGTCACATTTATCATACAGCTTTTATTCATAATAGGACAGTTATTTATTTCAGTGTTGTATATAGCATATAAATTTTCCTTTATTTCTATATGTGGCGATGCAGTGCATTCATGCTATCCACATAATGCACTGCATACAGGTACATCCACAATATAGCTGGGACCACAATATATCCCCTCAATATCTTGCCGCTCGTGCACTAGGTCAGTTTTACGGGGCCGGCACACTGGGATCTTGTGCTATGAAACCCCAGTGCGGCAATAACCTCGGCTCCCCCACACCGCGTGTATCAGTGGGAAGCTGCTAATTGCGTGGCTGAGTGTATTGAAAGGCGGCCGCCTCCCATGTAGTGTGCATACAATAGCACCCGAGGCGGCAGCAACAACAATTGTAAGGCACAAGTATTTAAATAAAGAGCACCCTTGCTAGGTAGGCAACATAATAGAACAGTGGCTAAGCTAGATATTTAAAAGGACACATAATAAGTGCGTCCGATCTCCTAACGATCGTTTCGCATTTGCTTAGTCATAGGAAACCCGATTTCAGGGTTTGAGGAAACTATATCCCCTGTCTCAGTCTCCCATTCGTCAATCATTTTGATTGACAGGTCCAGTGACTTATCAGTATTTTTTGAACATAAAATGCAATGTTCTGATTATATTTTAATTACTGATTATAATATTGTATTTACAGGGACATAGTGGCCTCAGTGAAATTTCCTTTCTTTATGATGGTTACCATCTGTATTTTGTCCACTATTAATTCATGATGTAATTTTTATTTCCTTATTTTTATAATGAAAAGTAAAATATAATAATAACAACAAATAATAATAATAATACTGAAAATAAAATTAATTTAAAATTAAATAGAATGAAAAACATAAATTAATTTAATAAAGTAAACATGCAATCAAAAATTCAAAAAAATCGAAAGATAAATCTTCAAAATTTGGTCTTCTTAATTAGAAATTCGACAGGTTATGAATTGTAATCTCACTATTTTTTTAAAAAAAGATGTGTTTTGAATTTATGTATCCATATTTATTTATAGACAGTAATGGGCTGTTCTTAATTTCTATCACTGATCTTAATGTGAATTCTATTCATTGGCCCATTGACTGGATATCATGATTTCCAATCATTGCAGATTATCCCATTCTGTGGGGGACCTTATTATTAAGAGAATAATTAAATGTTGTATGTACACCTAGTGCACGAGTGGCAAGATATTGAGGGGATATATTGTGGTCCCAGCTATATTGTGGATGTACCTGTATGCAGTGTATTATGTGGATAGCATGAATGCACTGCATCACCACATATAGAAATAAAGGAAAATATATATGCTATATACAACACTGAAATAAATAACTATCCTATTATGAATAAAAGCTGTATATTAAATGTGACATAAGGAAACCAAAAACTATACATGTGTGTGTGACTGATATGTGAACAATTTATATGTGTGATTGTCAACTGAGCACCTCTATTATAACATCAAAGAAATAACTGTTCCACTATTAATGATAAATATTAGCTGTATGGTGAATGCAGGATAAAAATCCCACCATATGCGTGTGTAATTGATGTTAAGCAGAACTGAGTATTTTTATTATAATATCAAAGAAATAACCATTATAAATATTAGCTGTATGGTGAATGCACGATAAAAATCCTACAATATACTATGTGCAATTCATGTAGATACAGTATATGAATTACAAACACGACTCACAGCCATACAGAAAGGAGTACTATCAATAGCAGTGACACACACACATAATATGTGAAGAGAATGAGAATAAGCCCCAACCGTCCGTGAATTTTTCTTTATTAGACAGCAATAAGGGGAGACTAAGGAGAAAATCAATACACACTAGTCATTTATGTAGCTATTCATTTAGGACAGCAGCATAGGGACATTAATCCCCCAAGCAGCAAAAATATATACATTTTTATATTCATATTAGGCACTTTGATCAATATTGGCCCACCATTGATAACCTAGTGTATTTAGTCAGTGATGCGCACACTGGCAACACGGAGTTAAAATTACAATAGTGGTGGTGCAATTAAATTATATGTAAGAGCTGCTCACTTCCAGATACATTTGTATCATTGCAAGACACCTGGCAACTTATATTGTTACAAATATTGAAACACTGTTTAAAACACTGGAGATAGTGAAGAAATATACAATTACAGTGGCCAAGCTTTTTAATTCACTATATTTAATTTGTTCACAATTTTCACAATTTAATTCACATGCACTATATTTCGCTCATGTTTTAGAGATTATAATAAAAGTTATATTTTAGAATCTGTGGTCATCTATCATAATAGATATTTGACTTTAAGAAGGTATATTTGTCCGAGTGTGCCCACTACAGGGAATCTTCTTTCCTTTTTTGAGTCTCTATACTTACGCTATTCCTTGGAGCACCTCCCAATAGATAAAAGGTACACATCGATACTATTGAATATAAGGGAAAGGACATACATTATATATAAAAAATAAAAAATATTAAATGCAAATAGGCGTCTGTGCGACTCTTCATCCACCTTGTAAATTGAGTTTACTGAGGTCTAACCTCAGATTCAGGGTCAGCACGACTACCACAACATCAATACATTTGAGTATAAGAAATTTAAGAGGAAAAGAGGAAACTTGAATATGGCCAGTTTCAGCCTCACAGCTGAATTACTCGGTAGAAGGGAAAAGTGGCACAGTGAAATTGACATGGTCTTCTCTGACAGGGGTGACATTTCTTCAAAACATAGTTGTGATTGGCATGAAGATCTTCAGTCTTTAAAATACTTATTGACTAAACAAATGAAGACATGGTGGGAAATGACCACCTTTGGTAATTACATCAAACATAAAATCACCCCTAGGGGCCTACGACCGAGATTATTTCCAGCATACGAATTGGTCACCGAAAATCTAAAAACAGAATAGGAAGCTATCCTTAAAAAATGTTCACATGACCTAATGTTGACATTAGTTAAGCATGACAATCTGCTTCTGGAAGGATATAGCAAAGAAATCGAAACTCTAACCGACAAATTAATATTTTATGAGCAGGAAGTTCAATTTCAGCAAACCTTTGAGAAATATAAGGTAGAATTGAGCTAATTAGAAACTGAAATTATTGAATGTAAAAAAAAGTAAATTTGTAAGAGATAGGCGGGATTATGCCCAGAACCAGGTATTTAAAAGGTCCCTCATATCAAAATTCCAGAAGAAGACCGTCACAAAGCTATACGTCTACGGATCATGATTCTTCAGAGGCAGAGGATAGTAATCAATCTTTCCAATTGAAAGAAAACTTACCCTCACACTCTAATAGGGATATTTTAGATTTAGGCCCAGGAACATCAGGGGACAACATACGAGGAAGATCAGGAGAGGCAAGAAATACCCATAACAAAGGACGATGGAACAACCAAGGTCCACCCCGTTATCAGAAAAAGACACAGAGGAAAAAGTAGAGGATAATATAATGGAGGAGGATAGGCTGAGAATGATAAATCTCTCAGATATCGTTCTGAATGAATCACATATTTCCCTATTAAGCAAAGGCCTAACTTTTTCCCCTAAGAAGAATTTTGATAGATTTAAATGGGAGAAAGATCTCCACCTGTTTGGAAGGAAATTGTTATTGAAGAAGTTCTACTCCCTTAAAAAATGCAATACTGATCAAGACCTTCATTTAAATGGCATACAGAGTGATCTAGAATTGACAGTGGAAGATTCAGATGCCATCCAGGTCCTGCAAGAACTTTTGGATCAAGATGAGAGTCCTAAACCAATGACTAGACCCATATGTAAGAGAAAGGGTACCTTTTTACCACAAGGAAATATCTGCCCTTAATTATTCACTTTTATGGAGCTGGTATCCAAAGATCTGGACACATTGTGGAAAACAAAGAAGTCAGGGTGTCATGGAAATGACAACATGACCAGAGAGGAAAGGAAAGCCCTTCACGAGATTGAAACATGGGACAATATCCAGATTAAACCTTCTGATAAAGGAGGAAATATAGTCCTTTGGGATAAAGATCTGTACCTTCAAGAGGCTAGAAAACAACTCAATGATGCACTTTGCTATAGGCGTTTACCATCAAACCCTATGGAGATATACAAAAAACAATATGATCGGATGATAACAACAGCATATGATACAGGCATCATAAATAAAACTGAATTAGAATTTTTGGAGGTGAAGGAACCCAAGACCCCTACATTCTATCTACTCCCAAAGGTCCATAAGGACGAACGGACACCACCAGGTCATCCTATAGTGTCAGGGATTGATGGACTGACAGAACAAGCCTGAAAATATCTGGACACCCATTTGAGAAAATTTGTAACTACACTCCCATCATATACCAGAGACACGACAGATGTCTTATATAAATTGAATGAAATACAGGTGGATAAACAAACCCTCCTCGCAACTTGTGATGTAGAATCACTATATACGAGCATACAACATGAGGAGGGCATATCCTCGGTTAATTATTTCCTTCAGCAAGAAGGAAATACCCAATGTGGGGAATTTCTATTGAAATTATTGACATTTGTCCTTCAAAAAAACTTTTTTGTTTTTGATGACAGATATTATTTGCAGGTGCAGGGCACAGCTATGGGGGCGGCTTGTGCCCCCACCTATGCAAATATATATCTAGGATGGTGGGAGGAGACCTGTGTTTTCCATGAAACAATGGATAATTACACTCAACACGTCTTGAGCTGGATGAGATACATAGACGATCTGCTGATACTGTTGAATGGTCCTAAGGATAAGTTTAAAGAGTTTATTAATATACTAAACAATAACACACTCAATCTTAAACTTACATATGAGACCAGTGACTCGGAGGTGACCTTTTTAGATCTAAGAGTGAAGAAGATGGAAGATGGTCGAATCGATACAGATCTATATCGAAAACATACAGCGACTAACAGTGTTTTACACAAATCCAGCGCCCACTTTCCCCCAGTACTCAAAGGAATCCCTAAAGGGGAATTCCTGAGGATGAGAAGAAATTGCTCTGGAATAAGAGATTTTGATCAGAGCAATGGAACTCAGTGATAGAATTCTCAAAAGGCAGTGGCAAACGCAGGATTTGCATGGGGGGGTTTCCAGAACTGGGCGGAGCCAATCACGGGGGTGGGGACTGAGGTGACCCAGTATATGCTGGGTCCGTAAAACTAGTGTGTCTGTGTGTGTGTGTGTATATATATATATATATATGTATATACATATATCTACACATATATATATATATATATATATATATATATAAACAATAGGCAAGAACCCACAGCACTCATACATCCGCGGTGCCAGTGGTATTGTGACCACACTATTTAAATAAAAAATCATACAAATTCAGCACTCACCTAATATTAACACTTCAAACTGTAATTCATCTGAATTCAGGGAATGTTAGTTCCAAAATATTGCAATAGTTTTTTAAGCTGACCAGCCCCTTCACGGCCTTCCCATTTGGTCAGTCCCTACACTAACTTACACAAATCTGAGCAATGCTCACAGGCATCTTTTGGATTTTAAATGCACTGCATGCTTATATCATGTGTTTAGGCCCTGTCCCACTCTTTTAAAGAGACAGGAACCACACCCAAGCATATCAGTAAAAACACCTGGGGAATTTCTTAACATTTAATTTACATATGGACAATAGGGGTGCAAGAAAGAGTGTGACCACAAAAATTTTATATAAACAATAGGCAAGAACCCACAGCACTCATACATCCGCGGTGCCAGTGGTATTGTGACCACACTATTTAAATAAAAAATCATACAAATTCAGCACTCACCTAATATTAACACTTCAAACTGTAATTCATCTGAATTCAGGGAATGTTAGTTCCAAAATATTGCAATAGTTTGTTAAGCTGACCAGCCCCTTCACGGCCTTCCCATTTGGTCAGTCCCTACACTAACTTACACAAATCTGAGCAATGCTCACAGGCATCTTTTGGATTTTAAATGCACTGCATGCTTATATCATGTGTTTAGGCCCTGTCCCACTCTTTTAAAGAGACAGGAACCACACCCAAGCATATCAGTAAAAACACCTGGGGAATTTCTTAACATTTAATTTACATATGGACAATAGGGGTGCAAGAAAGAGTGTGACCACAAAAATTTTATATAAACAATAGGCAAGAACCCACAGCACTCATACATCCGCGGTGCCAGTGGTATTGTGACCACACTATTTAAATAAAAAATCATACAAATTCAGCACTCACCTAATATTAACACTTCAAACTGTAATTCATCTGAATTCAGGGAATGTTAGTTCCAAAATATTGCAATAGTTTGTTAAGCTGACCAGCCCCTTCACGGCCTTCCCATTTGGTCAGTCCCTACACTAACTTACACAAATCTGAGCAATGCTCACAGGCATCTTTTGGATTTTAAATGCACTGCATGCTTATATCATGTGTTTAGGCCCTGTCCCACTCTTTTAAAGAGACAGGAACCACACCCAAGCATATCAGTAAAAACACCTGGGGAATTTCTTAACATTTAATTTACATATGGACAATAGGGGTGCAAGAAAGAGTGTGACCACAAAAATTTTATATAAACAATAGGCAAGAACCCACAGCACTCATACATCCGCGGTGCCAGTGGTATTGTGACCACACTATTTAAATAAAAAATCATACAAATTCAGCACTCACCTAATATTAACACTTCAAACTGTAATTCATCTGAATTCAGGGAATGTTAGTTCCAAAATATTGCAATAGTTTGTTAAGCTGACCAGCCCCTTCACGGCCTTCCCATTTGGTCAGTCCCTACACTAACTTACACAAATCTGAGCAATGCTCACAGGCATCTTTTGGATTTTAAATGCACTGCATGCTTATATCATGTGTTTAGGCCCTGTCCCACTCTTTTAAAGAGACAGGAACCACACCCAAGCATATCAGTAAAAACACCTGGGGAATTTCTTAACATTTAATTTACATATGGACAATAGGGGTGCAAGAAAGAGTGTGACCACAAAAATTTTATATAAACAATAGGCAAGAACCCACAGCACTCATACATCCGCGGTGCCAGTGGTATTGTGACCACACTATTTAAATAAAAAATCATACAAATTCAGCACTCACCTAATATTAACACTTCAAACTGTAATTCATCTGAATTCAGGGAATGTTAGTTCCAAAATATTGCAATAGTTTGTTAAGCTGACCAGCCCCTTCACGGCCTTCCCATTTGGTCAGTCCCTACACTAACTTACACAAATCTGAGCAATGCTCACAGGCATCTTTTGGATTTTAAATGCACTGCATGCTTATATCATGTGTTTAGGCCCTGTCCCACTCTTTTAAAGAGACAGGAACCACACCCAAGCATATCAGTAAAAACACCTGGGGAATTTCTTAACATTTAATTTACATATGGACAATAGGGGTGCAAGAAAGAGTGTGACCACAAAAATTTTATATAAACAATAGGCAAGAACCCACAGCACTCATACATCTGCGGTACCAGGTCATCCTATAGTGTCAGGGATTGATGGACTGACAGAACAAGCCTGAAAATATCTGGACACCCATTTGAGAAAATTTGTAACTACACTCCCATCATATACCAGAGACACGACAGATGTCTTATATAAATTGAATGAAATACAGGTGGATAAACAAACCCTCCTCGCAACTTGTGATGTAGAATCACTATATACGAGCATACAACATGAGGAGGGCATATCCTCGGTTAATTATTTCCTTCAGCAAGAAGGAAATACCCAATGTGGGGAATTTCTATTGAAATTATTGACATTTGTCCTTCAAAAAAACTTTTTTGTTTTTGATGACAGATATTATTTGCAGGTGCAGGGCACAGCTATGGGGGCGGCTTGTGCCCCCACCTATGCAAATATATATCTAGGATGGTGGGAGGAGACCTGTGTTTTCCATGAAACAATGGATAATTACACTCAACACGTCTTGAGCTGGATGAGATACATAGACGATCTGCTGATACTGTTGAATGGTCCTAAGGATAAGTTTAAAGAGTTTATTAATATACTAAACAATAACACACTCAATCTTAAACTTACATATGAGACCAGTGACTCGGAGGTGACCTTTTTAGATCTAAGAGTGAAGAAGATGGAAGATGGTCGAATCGATACAGATCTATATCGAAAACATACAGCGACTAACAGTGTTTTACACAAATCCAGCGCCCACTTTCCCCCAGTACTCAAAGGAATCCCTAAAGGGGAATTCCTGAGGATGAGAAGAAATTGCTCTGGAATAAGAGATTTTGATCAGAGCAATGGAACTCAGTGATAGAATTCTAAGGGGATTTTCGAAAAGAGCCATTAAAAAAGCAAGATACCAAGCAAAACAATTGGATAGAAACCAACTACTTTACCAAAATAAGAATGAGGTAAAAAAAAAAAAATGAAGTTATCATATTCGTGGGGGACTTCTGCTCAGAATGGCAAGAAATACAGGAAATCCTGAATAAAAACGGGCCAATTTTAAAATTAGATCTGGACCTGGCCAAAGAATTGGGACCTAAACCATCTAGGAGCTGGAGGAGAGCAAATAATTTAAGAGACAAAGTAGTTCATAGCCATTATAGTCCAAAGAATAAAATCACAAAAAAAGAGAGCAATCACAGGGTCACACAAGTGTGGGGAGTGTAAGGCATGTGAATTCATGGTAAAAACAACTGAATTCGGGGACAAATACGGTAAAACACATATAATCAAGGATTATAAAACTTGCAAGACATCGGGAGTAATATACTGCCTTACTTGCACTTGTGGGAATAGGTATGTCGAAATGATGACCAGACCCCTTAAACAGAGAGTGCTGGAACATGTGGGTTCCATTAGAAACTGTAAAAAGACCACAACAAATTCAAGCAACTAACTACAGTGGCCAAGCACTTCTTTGAGAGACACGCGGGTAACACAACAGACCTGAAAGCCTTTGGAATTGAACGAGTCCAATTGGGGATTAGGGGAGGCAGCCTGACCCAAGAACTGCTCAAAAGAGAAAACCGTTGGAGGTTTCTATTGGATGGACTCCAACCAAATGGACTTAATGAACATATTAATTTTTTAAAATGAAAAAGGGGGTGTGCTCTCTCTACAATGGCGCTGGTAAGGTTAATTTTTCAGCCTTCTTGGAAGGATAGAATGTAGGAATCATGAAGAAAATACAGGCTGGTCAATGAGCAGGACAATAGACCTGAAAACAAATAGATGTGGTAGGGATTATCACTTTAAACTGGTCCTCATTGCGATAGACCAAAGATTTAATACACATGGATACTTCTAATTTTTGTTTTTAAATTGCACCTTCACTTGAATTTTGGTTTGGATTTTTAGTATCACAGTGGATCACTTTTTTAGAAGTTCAACAACAAATTGTGTCAGAACATATTAGGAAATAGTATGATACATACTGGTTTCAAATATATATGAATTACCATATCACAAAATATATGTCACAGAATATGCACGGGGAATAATCAATACCCCCTTTATTTTATTTTACAGGGGTAAGCATACAGCACGCATGTATGATATAGTTCACTAACTAATCCCACCACCACACCATTTGGTAATAAAACCTAAAGAAAAGGGAAAGAAAGGTCTTTCCGAAGGAATATAGGACATTTAGAAGCCCAGGAACAGCACATTCAACAACAGGAATAAAGTGTCTTTCTATAACGTCTATTAATTATAGAATAAGAGATGAATGATACACCTAAGATATCTAGACAGGAAAGAGAAAGGGAGACAATGACCATAAAAGTTGGATGTAACATCATAGAGCATAGGGATGCAAATATATGTATTCATATAAACATCCCTACTATAAAACCAATCCTGAATGGAATGCTCAGGACAATGGGTATATGGTAACATACAGATGAATATTAGGGACATAATTTATGTTCCTTTTTGAAAGTCGGCTATTTTGGTTTACATACAACATTTAATTATTCTCTTAATAATAAGGTCCCCTACAGAAAGAGATAATCTGCAATGATTGGAAATCATGATATCCAGTCAATGGGCCAATGAATAGAATTCACATTAAGATCAGTGATAGAAATTAAGAACAGCCCATTACTGTCTATACATAAATATAGATAAATAAATTCAAAACACATCTTTTTAAAAAAATTGTGAGATTACAATTCATAACCTGTCGAATTTCTAATTAAGAAGACCAAATTTTGAAGATTTATCTTTCGATTTTTTTGAATTTTTGATTGCATGTTTACTTTATTAAATTAATTTATGTTTTTCATTCTATTTAATTTTAAATTAATTTTATTTTCAGTATTATTATTATTTGTTGTTATTATTATATTTTACTTTTCATTATAAAAATAAGGAAATAAAAATTACATCATGAATTAATAGTGGACAAAATACAGATGGTAACCATCATAAAGAAAGGAAATTTCACTGAGGCCACTATGTCCCTGTAAATACAATATTATAATCAGTAATTAAAATATAATCAGAACATTGCATTTTATGTTCAAAAAATACTGATAAGTCACTGGACCTGTCAATCAAAATGATTGACGAATGGGAGACTGAGACAGGGGATATAGTTTCCTCAAACCCTGAAATCGGGTTTCCTATGACTAAGCAAATGCGAAACGATCGTTAGGAGATCGGACGCACTTACTATGTGTCCTTTTAAATATCTAGCTTAGCCACTGTTCTATTATGTTGCCTACCTAGCAAGGGTGCTCTTTATTTAAATACTTGTGCCTTACAATTGTTGTTGCTGCCGCAGCGGGTGCTATTGCAAGCACACTACACGGGAGGCGGCCGCCTTTCAATACACTCAGCCACGCGGGTGGTCTCATACGGGAGAGCCGCGATTGGCGGCTTCCCGCTGATACACGCGGTTTGAGGGAGCCAAGGTTTTTGCCGCACTGGGGTTTCATAGCACAAGATCCCAGTGTGCCGGCCCCGAAAACTGACCTAGTGCACTAGCGGCAAGATATTGAGGGGATATATTGTGGTCCCAGCTATATTGTGGATGTCATTACCAATACAGGTTTAATTGGTTCAAATTAGAAACAGACGGGTTGCCTAGGTAACGCGTCTCCACGTTTACCCAGAACCCCGTGCGGTTCAATTATACTTAGCTGGCATGTGTGTTCTCGGGGTTCACTACGGCTGGCCGGCGGTCGAGCTCCCGGCGACCAGCATCCCGGCGCCGGGAGCCCGACCGCCGGCTTACCGACAGCGTGGCGAGCGCAAATGAGCCCCTTGCGGGCTCGCTGCGCTCGCCACACTACGGGCACGGTGGCACACTATTTTATTCTCCCTCTATGGGGGTCGTGGACCCCCACGAGGGAAAATAAGTGTCGGTATGCCGGCTGTCAGGCTCCCGGCGCCGGTATACTGAGCGCCGGGAGCCCGACCGCCGGCATACAGAAGACCACCCGTGTTCTCGGACAGAAGAACACTTCCGCCCGTCCTGAGCAGCTCCATGGTGACGTCTCCTGATGTATCAACAGACTTCCGCCCACACCCAGCGTGCGAGGGCAAGAACCCGCACTGACGGACTTCCGTCCTCAGTACCCAGCGCTAACGGACTTCCGCCCTCAACCCAGTGTCTCAATTTGATCTCTGGTGACTTCACTGATTATCTGCGTTACTATGGTAACGTGCCCGCAATAAATGAGCATAATATTATTAAAACAGATAGTTTCCTGGGTAATACTGCATAAATCACTATATAACCCAGTGTCTCAGTTTGATCTCTAGTGACCTAACTAATTACCTGCGTTACCGTGGTAACGTGCCCGCAATAAACGAGCATATTATTATTATAACAGATAGTTTCCTGGGTAATACTAGAGATGAGCGCCGGAAATTTTTCGGGTTTTGTGTTTTGGTTTTGGGTTCGGTTCCGCGGCCGTGTTTTGGGTTCGACCGCGTTTTGGGAAAACCTCACCGAATTTTTTTTGTCGGATTCGGGTGTGTTTTGGATTCGGGTGTTTTTTTCAAAAAACCCTAAAAAACAGCTTAAATCATAGAATTTGGGGGTCATTTTGATCCCAAGGTATTATTAACCTCAAAAACCATAATTTCCACTCATTTTCAGTCTATTATGAATACCTCACACCTCACAATATTATTTTTAGTCCTAAAATTTGCACCGAGGTCGCTGTGTGAGTAAGATAAGCGACCCTAGTGGCCGACACAAACACCGGGCCCATCTAGGAGTGGCACTGCAGTGTCACGCAGGATGTCCCTTCCAAAAAACCCTCCCCAAACAGCACATGATGCAAAGAAAAAAAGAGGCGCAATGAGGTAGCTGACTGTGTGAGCAAGATAAGCGACCCTAGTGGCCGACACAAACACCGGGCCCATCTAGGAGTGGCACTGCAGTGTCACGCAGGATGTCCCTTCCAAAAAACCCTCCCCAAACAGCACATGACGCAAAGAAAAAAAGAGGCGCAATGAGGTAGCTGACTGTGTGAGTAAGATAAGCGACCCTAGTGGCCGACACAAACACCGGGCCCATCTAGGAGTGGCACTGCAGTGTCACGCAGGATGTCCCTTCCAAAAAACCCTCCCCAAACAGCACATGACGCAAAGAAAAAAAGAGGCGCAATGAGGTAGCTGACTGTGTGAGCAAGATAAGCGACCCTAGTGGCCGACACAAACACCGGGCCCATCTAGGAGTGGCACTGCAGTGTCACGCAGGATGGCCCTTCCAGAAAAAAACCCTCCCCAAACAGCACATGACGCAAAGAAAAATAAAAGAAAAAAGAGGTGCAAGATGGAATTGTCCTTGGGCCCTCCCACCCACCCTTATGTTGTATAAACAGGACATGCACACTTTAACCAACCCATCATTTCAGTGACAGGGTCTGCCACACGACTGTGACTGATATGACGGGTTGGTTTGGACCCCCCCCCCAAAAAAGAAGCAATTAATCTCTCCTTGCACAAACTGGCTCTACAGAGGCAAGATGTCCACCTCATCATCATCCTCCGATATATCACCGTGTACATCCCCCTCCTCACAGATTATCAATTCGTCCCCACTGGAATCCACCATCTCAGCTCCCTGTGTACTTTGTGGAGGCAATTGCTGCTGGTCAATGTCTCCGCGGAGGAATTGATTATAATTCATTTTAATGAACATCATCTTCTCCACATTTTCTGGATGTAACCTCGTACGCCGATTGCTGACAAGGTGAGCGGCGGCACTAAACACTCTTTCGGAGTACACACTTGTGGGAGGGCAACTTAGGTAGAATAAAGCCAGTTTGTGCAAGGGCCTCCAAATTGCCTCTTTTTCCTGCCAGTATAAGTACGGACTGTGTGACGTGCCTACTTGGATGCGGTCACTCATATAATCCTCCACCATTCTTTCAATGTTGAGAGAATCATATGCAGTGACAGTAGACGACATGTCCATAATCGTTGTCAGGTCCTTCAGTCCGGACCAGATGTCAGCATCAGCAGTCGCTCCAGACTGCCCTGCATCACCGCCAGCGGGTGGGCTCGGAATTCTGAGCCTTTTCCTCGCACCCCCAGTTGCGGGAGAATGTGAAGGAGGAGATGTTGACAGGTCGCGTTCCGCTTGACTTGACAATTTTCTCACCAGCAGGTCTTTCAACCCCAGCAGACTTGTGTCTGCCGGAAAGAGAGATCCAAGGTAGGCTTTAAATCTAGGATCGAGCACGGTGGCCAAAATGTAGTGCTCTGATTTCAACAGATTGACCACCCGTGAATCCTTGTTAAGCGAATTAAGGGCTCCATCCACAAGTCCCACATGCCTAGCGGAATCGCTCCATGTTAGCTCCTCCTTCAATGTCTCCAGCTTCTTCTGCAAAAGCCTGATGAGGGGAATGACCTGACTCAGGCTGGCAGTGTCTGAACTGACTTCACGTGTGGCAAGTTCAAAGGGCATCAGAACCTTGCACAACGTTGAAATCATTCTCCACTGCACTTGAGACAGGTGCATTCCACCTCCTATATCGTGCTCAATTGTATAGGCTTGAATGGCCTTTTGCTGCTCCTCCAACCTCTGAAGCATATAGAGGGTTGAATTCCACCTCGTTACCACTTCTTGCTTCAGATGATGGCAGGGCAGGTTCAGTAGTTTTTGGTGGTGCTCCAGCCTTCTGTACGTGGTGCCTGTACGCCGAAAGTGTCCCGCAATTCTTCTGGCCACCGACAGCATCTCTTGCACGCCCCTGTCGGTTTTTAAAAAATTCTGCACCACCAAATTCAAGGTATGTGCAAAACATGGGACGTGCTGGAATTTGCCCATATTTAATGCACACACAATATTGCTGGCGTTGTCCGATGCCACAAATCCACAGGAGAGTCCAATTGGGGTAAGCCATTCAGCGATGATCTTCCTCAGTTGCCGTAAGAGGTTTTTAGCTGTGTGCGTATTCTGGAAAGCGGTGATACAAAGCGTAGCCTGCCTAGGAAAGAGTTGGCGTTTGCGAGATGCTGCTACTGGTGCCGCCGCTGCTGTTCTTGCGGCGGGAGTCCATACATCTACCCAGTGGGCTGTCACAGTCATATAGTCCTGACCCTGCCCTGCTCCACTTGTCCACATGTCCGTGGTTAAGTGGACATTGGGTACAACTGCATTTTTTAGGACACTGGTGAGTCTTTTTCTGACGTCCGTGTACATTCTCGGTATCGCCTGCCTGCAGAAGTGGAACCTAGATGGTATTTGGTAACGGGGGCACACTGCCTCAATAAATTGTCTAGTTCCCTGTGAACTAACGGCGGATACCGGACGCACGTCTAACACCAACATAGTTGTCAAGGCCTCAGTTATCCGCTTTGCAGCAGGATGACTGCTGTGATATTTCATCTTCCTCGCAAAGGACTGTTGGACAGTCAATTGCTTACTGGAAGTAGTACAAGTGGGCTTACGACTTCCCCTCTGGGATGACCATCGACTCCCAGCAGCAACAACAGCAGCGCCAGCAGCAGTAGGCGTTACACGCAAGGATGCATCGGAGGAACCCCAGGCAGGAGAGGACTCGTCAGAATTGCCAGTGACATGGCCTGCAGGACTATTGGCATTCCTGGGGAAGGAGGAAATTGACACTGAGGGAGTTGGTGGGGTGGTTTGCGTGAGCTTGGTTACAAGAGGAAGGGATTTACTGGTCAGTGGACTGCTTCCGCTGTCGCCCAAAGTTTTTGAACTTGTCACTGACTTATTATGAATGCGCTGCAGGTGACGTATAAGGGAGGATGTTCCGAGGTGGTTAACGTCCTTACCCCTACTTATTACAGCTTGACAAAGGGAACACACGGCTTGACAAATGTTGTCCGCATTTCTGGTGAAATACCTCCACACCGAAGAGCTGATTTTTTTGGTATTTTCACCAGGCATGTCAACGGCCATATTCCTCCCACGGACAACAGGTGTCTCCCCGGGTGCCTGACTTAAACAAACCACCTCACCATCAGAATCCTCCTGGTCAATTTCCTCCCCAGCGCCAGCAACACCCATATCCTCCTCATCCTGGTGTACTTCAACACTGACATCTTCAATCTGACTATCAGGAACTGGACTGCGGGTGCTCCTTCCAGCACTTGCAGGGGGCGTGCAAATGGTGGAAGGCGCATGCTC
The DNA here is from genome assembly GCF_028390025.1 of Pseudophryne corroboree. NCBI lineage: Eukaryota > Metazoa > Chordata > Amphibia > Anura > Myobatrachidae > Pseudophryne > Pseudophryne corroboree. The sequence goes on along the minus strand of NC_086447.1, from coordinate 627,199,546 downwards.
TTCACGTCCAGTGTTGGGAAGGTCAGGCATCGCAACCGACACAATTGGACTCTCCTTGTGGATTTGGGATTTCGAAGAACGCACAGTTCTTTGCGGTGCTTTTGCCAGCTTGAGTCTTTTCAGTTTTCTAGCGAGAGGCTGAGTGCTTCCATCCTCATGTGAAGCTGAACCACTAGCCATGAACATAGGCCAGGGCCTCAGCCGTTCCTTGCCACTCCGTGTCGTAAATGGCATATTGGCAAGTTTACGCTTCTCCTCCGACAATTTTATTTTAGGTTTTGGAGTCCTTTTTTTACTGATATTTGGTGTTTTGGATTTGACATGCTCTGTACTATGACATTGGGCATCGGCCTTGGCAGACGACGTTGCTGGCATTTCATCGTCTCGGCCATGACTAGTGGCAGCAGCTTCAGCACGAGGTGGAAGTGGATCTTGATCTTTCCCTAATTTTGGAACCTCAACATTTTTGTTCTCCATATTTTAATAGGCACAACTAAAAGGCACCTCAGGTAAACAATGGAGATGGATGGATACTAGTATACAATTATGGATGGACTGCCGAGTGCCGACACAGAGGTAGCTACAGCCGTGGAATACCGTACTGTACTGTGTCTGCTGCTAATATAGACTGGATGATAATGAGATGTAGTATGTATAAAGAAGAAAGAAAAAAAAACCACGGGTAGGTGGTATACAATTATGGATGGACTGCCGAGTGCCGACACAGAGGTAGCTACAGCCGTGGACTACCGTACTGTACTGTGTCTGCTGCTAATATAGACTGGATGATAATGAGATGTAGTATGTATAAAGAAGAAAGAAAAAAAAACCACGGGTAGGTGGTATACAATTATGGATGGACTGCCGAGTGCCGACACAGAGGTAGCTACAGCCGTGGACTACCGTACTGTTCTGTGTCTGCTGCTAATATAGACTGGATGATAATGAGATGTAGTATGTATAAAGAAGAAAGAAAAAAAAAACACGGTTAGGTGGTATACAATTATGGATGGACTGCCGAGTGCCGACACAGAGGTAGCTACAGCCGTGGACTACCGTACTGTACTGTGTCTGCTGCTAATATAGACTGGATGATAATGAGATGTAGTATGTATAAAGAAGAAAGAAAAAAAAACCACGGGTAGGTGGTATACAATTATGGATGGACTGCCGAGTGCCGACACAGAGGTAGCTACAGCCGTGGACTACCGTACTGTACTGTGTCTGCTGCTAATATAGACTGGATGATAATGAGATGTAGTATGTATAAAGAAGAAAGAAAAAAAAACCACGGGTAGGTGGTATACAATTATGGACGGACTGCCGAGTGCCGACACAGAGGTAGCTACAGCCGTGAACTACCGTACTGTACTGTGTCTGCTGCTAATATAGACTGGTTGATAAAGAGATGTAGTAGTATGTATGTATAAAGAAGAAAGAAAAAAAAAACACGGGTAGGTGGTATACAATTATGGACGGACTGCCGAGTGCCGACACAGAGGTAGCTACAGCCGTGAACTACCGTACTGTGTCTGCTGCTAATATAGACTGGTTGATAAAGAGATGTAGTAGTATGTATGTATAAAGAAGAAAGAAAAAAAAACCTCGGGTAGGTGGTATACAATTATGGACGGACTGCCGAGTGCCGACACAGAGGTAGCTACAGCCGTGAACTACCGTACTGTGTCTGCTGCGACTGGATGATAAATAATGATATAAAAAATATATATATATCACTACTGCAGCCGGACAGGTATATATATTATATAATGACGGACCTGCTGGACACTGTCTGTCAGCAGAATGAGTTTTTTATAGAATAAAAAAAAAAACACCACACAAGTGAAGTCACACGACGAGTGTTTAACTTTTTCAGGCAATCACACAATATAGTATACTACTAACTATACTGGTGGTCAGTGTGGTCAGGTCACTGGTCAGTCACACTGGCAGTGGCACTCCTGCAGCAAAAGTGTCCACTGTTTAATTTTAATATAATATGTACTCCTGGCTCCTGCTATAACCTATAACTGGCACTGCAGTGCTCCCCAGTCTCCCCCACAATTATAAGCTGTGTGAGCTGAGCACAGTCAGATATATATACATAGATGATGCAGCACACTGGGCTGAGCAGTGCACACAGATATTTATTTATTTATTTATTTATTACCAGTTATTTATATAGCGCACACATATTCCGCAGCGCTTTACAGAGAATATTCGGTCATTCACATAAGTCCCTGCCCCAGTGGAGCTAACAATCTATATTTCCTATTACATGTACACGCACACACATTCACGCTAGGGTTAATTTTGTTGGGAGCCAATTAACCTACCAGTATATTTTTGGATTGTGGGAGGAAACCGGAGCACCCGGAGGAAACCCACGCAAGTACGGGGAGAATATACAAACTCCACACAGTTAGGGCCATGGTGGGAATCGAACCCATGACCTCAGTGCTGTGAGGCAGTAATGCTAACCATTACACCATCCGTACTGCCCTTCTCTGATGTAATCAGATATGGTATGTGACTGAGTCACTGTGTGTATCGTTTTTTTCAGGCAGAGAACGGATATATTAAATAAAACTGCACTGTCTGGTGGTCACTGTGGTCAGTCACTAGTAAACTCTGCACTCTCTACACTTCTACAGTACTCCTAAGCTCCAGTAAATCAGGTCAATCTCTCTCTCTCTCTCTCTCTTCTAATCTAAATGGAGAGGACGCCAGCCACGTCCTCTCCCTATCAATCTCAATGCACGTGTGAAAATGGCGGCGACGCGCGGCTCCTTATATAGAATCCGAGTCTTGCGAGAATCCGACAGCGTCATGATGACGTTCGGGCGGGCTCGGGTTAACCGAGCAAGGCGGGAAGATCCGAGTCGCTCGGACCCGTGAAAAAAAACATGAAGTTCGTGCGGGTTCGGATTCAGAGAAACCGAACCCGCTCATCTCTAGGTAATACTACATGAATCACTATATAAAAAAATAATAAAAACCCTAGTACACAAAACCTACTTGAGGCTGCAATTATGTGCTAGAGTAAAAGAAAATACAATGCAAGATATAAACCTTATAAAAACCACCTTAATTCAAATTCATGGTTCAAACATTCTATTACAGTATATTACTTTCCCCCTTTACTGATTAAACCATGTTTCCTCACCTCTAATTTCCATTATAACACCACTCAGTTACTCCATTTTAATGCTCCCCTCACTGAATATAGCAGGACCCCATACCCCATTATTACTAGAGATGAGCGCCTGAAATTTTTCGGGTTTTGTGTTTTGGTTTTGGGTTCGGTTCCGCGGCCGTGTTTTGGGTTCGAACGCGTTTTGGCAAAACCTCACCGAATTTTTTTTGTCGGATTCGGGTGTGTTTTGGATTCGGGTGTTTTTTTCAAAAAACACTAAAAAACAGCTTAAATCATAGAATTTGGGGGTCATTTTGATCCCAAAGTATTATTAACCTCAAAAACCATAATTTACACTCATTTTCAGTCTATTCTGAATACCTCACACCTCACAATATTATTTTTAGTCCTAAAATTTGCACCGAGGTCGCTGTGTGAGTAAGATAAGCGACCCTAGTGGCCGACACAAACACCGGGCCCATCTAGGAGTGGCACTGCAGTGTCACGCAGGATGTCCCTTCCAAAAAACCCTCCCCAAACAGCACATGACGCAAAGAAAAAAAGAGGTGCAATGAGGTAGCTGTGTGAGTAAGATTAGCGACCCTAGTGGCCGACACAAACACCGGGCCCATCTAGGAGTGGCACTGCAGTGTCACGCAGGATGGCCCTTCCAAAAAACCCTCCCCAAACAGCACATGACGCAAAGAAAAAAAGAGGCGCAATGAGGTAGCTGTGTGAGTAAGATTAGCGACCCTAGTGGCCGACACAAACACCGGGCCCATCTAGGAGTGGCACTGCAGTGTCACGCAGGATGTCCCTTCCAAAAAACCCTCCCCAAACAGCACATGACGCAAAGAAAAAAAGAGGCGCAATGAGGTAGCTGTGTGAGTAAGATTAGCGACCCTAGTGGCCGACACAAACACCGGGCCCATCTAGGAGTGGCACTGCAGTGTCACGCAGGATGTCCCTTCCAAAAAACCCTCCCCAAACAGCACATGACGCAAAGAAAAAAAGAGGCGCAATGAGGTAGCTGACTGTGTGAGTAAGATTAGCGACCCTAGTGGCCGACACAAACACCGGGCCCATCTAGGAGTGGCACTGCAGTGTCACGCAGGATGTCCCTTCCAAAAAACCCTCCCCAATCAGCACATGATGCAAAGAAAAAGAAAAGAAAAAAGAGGTGCAAGATGGAATTGTCCTTGGGCCCTCCCACCCACCCTTATGTTGTATAAACAAAACATGACATGCACACTTTAACCAACCCATCATTTCAGTGACAGGGTCTGCCACACGACTGTGACTGATATGACGGGTTGGTTTGGACCCCCCCCAAAAAAGAAGCAATTAATCTCTCCTTGCACAAACTGGCTCTACAGAGGCAAGATGTCCACCTCATCTTCACCCTCCGATATATCACCGTGTACATCCCCCTCCTCACAGATTATCAATTCGTCCCCACTGGAATCCACCATCTCAGCTCCCTGTGTACTTTGTGGAGGCAATTGCTGCTGGTCAATGTCTCCGCGGAGGAATTGATTATAATTCATTTTAATGAACATCATCTTCTCCACATTTTCTGGATGTAACCTCGTACGCCGATTGCTGACAAGGTGAGCGGCGGCACTAAACACTCTGTCTGCTGCTAATATATAGACTGGTTGATAAAGAGATAGTATACTCGTAACTAGTATGTATGTATAAAGAAAGAAAAAAAAACCACGGTTAGGTGGTATATACAATTATGGACGGGCTGCCGAGTGCCGACACAGAGGTAGCCACAGCCGTGAACTACCGCACTGTACTGTGTCTGCTGCTAATATATAGACTGGTTGATAAAGAGATAGTATACTCGTAACTAGTATGTATGTATAAAGAAAGAAAAAAAAACCACGGTTAGGTGGTAAATACAATTATGGACGGGCTGCCGAGTGCCGACACAGAGGTAGCCACAGCCGTGAACTACCGCACTGTACTGTGTCTGCTGCTAATATAGACTGGTTGATAAAGAGATAGTATACTCGTAACTAGTATGTATGTATAAAGAAAGAAAAAAAAACCACGGTTAGGTGGTATATACAATTATGGACGGGCTGCCGAGTGCCGACACAGAGGTAGCCACAGCCGTGAACTACCGCACTGTACTGTGTCTGCTGCTAATATATAGACTGGTTGATAAAGAGATAGGATACTCGTAACTAGTATGTATGTATAAAGAAAGAAAAAAAAAACCACGGTTAGGTGGTATATACAATTATGGACGGGCTGCCGAGTGCCGACACAGAGGTAGCCACAGCCGTGAACTACCGCACTGTACTGTGTCTGCTGCTAATATATAGACTGGTTGATAAAGAGATAGTATACTCGTAACTAGTATGTATGTATAAAGAAAGAAAAAAAAACCACGGTTAGGTGGTATATACAATTATGGACGGGCTGCCGAGTGCCGACACAGAGGTAGCCACAGCCGTGAACTACCGCACTGTACTGTGTCTGCTGCTAATATAGACTGGTTGATAAAGAGATAGTATACTCGTAACTAGTATGTATGTATAAAGAAAAAAAAAAAAACCACGGTTAGGTGGTATATACAATTATGGACGGGCTGCCGAGTGCCGACACAGAGGTAGCCACAGCCGTGAACTACCGCACTGTACTGTGTCTGCTGCTAATATATAGACTGGTTGATAAAGAGATAGTATACTCGTAACTAGTATGTATGTATAAAGAAAGAAAAAAAAACCACGGTTAGGTGGTATATACAATTATGGACGGGCTGCCGAGTGCCGACACAGAGGTAGCCACAGCCGTGAACTACCGCACTGTACTGTGTCTGCTGCTAATATAGACTGGTTGATAAAGAGATAGTATACTACTAATATTATATATACTGGTGGTCAGGTCACTGGTCACTAGTCACACTGGCAGTGGCACTCCTGCAGCAAAAGTGTGCACTGTTTAATTTTAATATAATATTATGTACTCCTGGCTCCTGCTATAACCTATAACTGGCACTGCAGTAGTGCTCCCCAGTCTCCCCCACAATTATAAGCTGTGTGAGCTGAGCAGTCAGACAGATATATAATATATATAGATGATGCAGCACACTGGCCTGAGCCTGAGCAGTGCACACAGATATGGTATGTGACTGACTGAGTCACTGTGTGTATCGCTTTTTTCAGGCAGAGAACGGATATATTAAATAAACTGCACTGTGTGTCTGGTGGTCACTCACTATATAATATATTATGTACTCCTGGCTCCTGCTATAACCTATAACTGGCACTGCAGTAGTGCTCCCCAGTCTCCCCCACAATTATAAGCTGTGTGAGCTGAGCAGTCAGACAGATATATATAATATTATATATAGATAATAGATGATGCAGCACACTGGCCTGAGCCTGAGCAGTGCACACAGATATGGTATGTGACTGAGTCACTGTGTGCTGTGTATCGCTTTTTTCAGGCAGAGAACGGATTATAAAGTAAACTGCACTGTCCTCACTAGTAAACTCTCTCCACTCAGTCTCTACACTTCTACAGTAACAGTACTCCTCCTAGTCAGCTCCAGTAAATCTCTCTCAGTCTCTTATAATCTAAATGGAGAGGACGCCAGCCACGTCCTCTCCCTATCAATCTCAATGCACGTGTGAAAATGGCGGCGACGCGCGGCTCCTTATATAGAATCCGAGTCTCGCGATAGAATCCGAGCCTCGCGAGAATCCGACAGCGTCATGATGACGTTCGGGCGCGCTCGGGTTAACCGAGCAAGGCGGGAAGATCCGAGTCGCTCGGACCCGTGAAAAAAAACATGAAGTTCTGGCGGGTTCGGATTCAGAGAAACCGAACCCGCTCATCTCTAATTATTACACCCACACTCACTGACTGCATTGTATATGAGTGACTCAGGCTTACTGATTGAGGCAAGCCCCATCACTTAAAATACTCATTATTATCCTCCTTTACCCACTGACTGTATTTTATAATACCCATTATTACACCCCTCAGTCATTGACTATATTAAATATCTATTGGTGCCCCCTTTCCCTCACTGATTGTAGTGCCTGCTACAATCAGTGAGGAGAGGTTAGGCATTGATAGTATAATGGAGCCACACTGCTTGTAGCAGGCATCTTGTATACACGGTAGTACTTAAAATAGAATGTAATAGCATTTTAATTTATCACCAGTCAGTGTGTGCCTCCCCCCAGCTATGATTGTAGCAGGCGGGTGTTATACGGTGTACTTAAAATTACATTGTCCACCCCACCCCCGCCTGATTGGAATTTGAAGTAGGTAGATGTTATACAAAATAAATAAAACACTGTAATAAAGTAAACTGGAAGACCCTATATTTTTCTCTGTGCACGTCCCGGCTCAACTCTCTGCATGTCTGATGTCATACACACGTGTGCAATGACAGGTCACATGAACAATATTGCAGAACTGGAGAAAATAAGAATTTACTCACTGGTAATTCTATTTCTCGTAGTCCGTAGTGGATGCAGGGAACTCCGTAAGGACCATGGGGAATAGACGGGCTCCGCAGGAGACTGGGCACTCTAAAAGAAAGATTAGGTACTATCTGGTGTGCACTGGCTCCTCCCTCTATGCCCCTCCTCCAGACCTCAGTTAGGGAAACTGTGCCCGGAAGAGCTGACACAACAAGGAAAGGATTTGGAATCCAGGGTAAGACTCATACCAGCCACACCAATCACACTGTACAACTTGTGATAACCATACCCAGTTAACAGTATGAACAACAACTGAGCCTCATTTAACGGATGGCTCATAACAATAACCCTTTAGTTAAGCAATAACTATATACATGTATTGCAGAAAGTCCGCACTTGGGACGGGCGCCCAGCATCCACTACGGACTACGAGAAATAGAATTACCGGTGAGTAAATTCTTATTTTCTCTGACGTCCTAGTGGATGCTGGGAACTCTGTAAGGACCATGGGGATTATACCAAAGCTCCCAAACGGGCGGGAGAGTGCGGATGACTCTGCAGCACCGCATGAGCAATCTCAAGGTCCTCCTCAGCCAGGGTATCAAACTTGTAGAACTTAGCAAACTTGTTTGACCCCGACCAAGTAGCAGCTCGGCAAAGCTGTAAAGCCGAGACCCCTCGGGCAGCCGCCTAAGAAGAGCCCACCTTCCTTGTGGAATGGGCTTTCACCGATTTTGGATGCGGCAATCCAGCCGCAGAGTGAACCAGCTGAATCGTGCTATAGATCTAGCGAGCAATAGTCTGCTTCGAAGCAGGAGCGCCAACCTTGTTGGCTGCATACAGAATAAACAGCGAGTCAGACTTTCTGACTCCCGCCGTTCTGGAAACATACATTTTCAAAGCCCGGACTACGTCCAGCAACTTGGAATCCTCCAAGTCCCTAGTAGCCGCAGGCACCACAATAGGCTGGTTCAAATGAAACGATGATACCACCCTAGGGAGAAATTGGGGACGAGTCCTCAATTCTGCCCTGTCCATATGGAAGATCAGATAAGGGCTTTTACATGACAAAACCGCCAATTCTGACACACGCCTAGCCGAAGCTAAGGCCAATAGCATGACCACTTTCCACGTGAGATATTTTAGCTCCACGGTCTTAAGTGGCTCAAACCAGTGGGATTTCAGGAAATCCAACACAACGTTAAGATCCCAAGGTGCCACCGGTGGCACAAAAGGAGGCTGAATATGCAGCACCCCCGGAACAACGTCTGAACTTCAGGCAGTGAAGCCAATTCTTTTTGAGAGAAAATGGATAGGGCCGAAATCTTGACCTTTATGGATCCTAATTTTAGGCCCATAGTCACTCCTGACTGTAGGAAGTGCAGGAATCGACCCCGCTGGAATTCCTCTGTAGGGCTTTCCCGACCTTACACCAAGCAACCTATTTTCGCTATATACAGTGAAAAAGTCTTGCTGTCACGTCTTTCCTAGCCTTTATTAGCGTAGGATTAACTGCATCCGGAATGCCCTTTTCCGCTATGATCCGGCGTTCAACCGCCATGCCATCAAATGCAGCCGCGGTAAGTCTTGGAACAGACAGGGCCCCTGTTGCAACATGTCCTGTCTGAGAGGCAGAAGCCCTGAGTCCTCTGAGAGCATTTCTTGCTGCTCCGGGTACCGAGTCCTTCTTGGCCAATTCGGAGCAAAGAATATTGTTCTCACTCCTCCTTTTATTACAATTCTCAGCCCTTGGGTATGAGAGGAAGAGGAGGGAATACATAGACCGACTGGAACACCCACGGTGTTACTAGTGCGACCACAGCTATCACCTGAGGGTCCCTTGACCCGGCGTAAAACCTTTTTTAGCTTTTTATTGAGGTGGGACACCATCTAGTCCACCTGAGGCAGTTCCCAACAATTTGCAAACTGCGTGAAGACTTCCTGATGAAGTCCCCACTTTCCCGGGTGGAGGTCGTGCCTGCTGAGGAAGTCTGCTTCCCAGTTGTCCACTCCCGGAATGAACACTGCTGACAGTGCGCTTACTTGATTCTCCGCCCAGCGAAGAATTCTGGTGGCTTCTACCCTCGCCACCCTGCTCCTTGTGCCGCCTTGGCGGTTTACATGAACCCCTGCTGTCTGACTGGATCAGAACCGGTTGGTCGCGAAGCAGGATCTCCGCTTGACTTAGGGCGTTGTATATGGCCCTTAGTTCCAGGATATTGATGTGAAGGCAAGTCTGTTGACTTGACCACAGACCTTGGAAATTTCTTCCCTGTATAACTGCCCCCCACCCTCGGAGGCTTGCATCCGTGGTCACCAGGATCCAGTCCTGAATGCCGAATCTGCGGCCCTCGAGAAGGTGAGCACTCTACAGCCACCACAGGAGAGACACCCTGGCCCTGGGGGATAGGGTGATTAACCGATGCATCTGAAGAGGTGATCCGGACCACTTGTCCAGTAAGTCCCATTGGAAGGTCCTCGCATGGAACCTGCCTAAGGGGATGGCCTCGTATGATGCCACCATCCTTCCCAGGACTCGAGTGCAGTGATGCACTGACACCTGTTTTGGTTTTTAATAGATTCCTGACCAGTGTCATGAGCTCCTGAGCTCTCTCTATTGGGAGATAAACCCTTTTCTGGTCTGTGTCTAGGATCATGCCTAGGTGAGGCAGATGAGCTGTAGGAACCAACTGCGACTTTGGAATATATAGAATCCAGCCGTGTTGCCGTTACACTTCCAGAGAAAGTGATACGCTGTTCAGCAACTGCTCTCTTGATCTCGCTTGTATGAGGAGATCGTCCAAGTACGTGATAATAGTGACACCTTGCTTCCGCAGGAGCACAATCATATCCGCCATTACCTTGGTTATGACAATCCCGTACCGCAATTCTGAGGTACGCCTAATGAGGTGGATAAATGGGGACATGAAGGTATGCATCCCTTATGTCCCGATTCACGATAAAGTCTCCCTCTTTTTAGGCTTGCCCTGACCGCTCTTAGCGATTCCATCTTGAACTTGAACCTTCTCAGGTATATGTTCAGGGATTTTTTATTCAATATGGGTCTGACCGAACCGTCTGGTTTCGGGATTACAACATGGTCGAATAATAACACCCTCTTGTTGAAGGAGGGGACCCTTGACCACCACCTGTTAAAGATACAATTTGTGAATTGCAGTTAACACTGGCTCCCTCTCTTGGGGGGAAGCTCGCAGGGCCGTCGGTGAGGAGGCATCTTCTCACAGTCCAGCTTGTATCCCTGAGACACAATATCTATTGCCCAGGGACCTAACAGGGAGTGAACCCACTTGTGGCTGAACTTACGAAGGCGTGTCCCCACCGGGCCTAGCTCCGCCTGTGGAGCCCCAGCGGCATAGGTGGATTTTTGTAGGGGCCGGGGAGGACTTCTGTTCCTGGGAACTAGCTGTGTTGATCCCGGCTCTGACAAGAAAGGATGCACCTCAGACTTTCTTGTTTCTTTATTCGAAAGGCTGCATTTAATAATGTCGTGCTTTCTTAGGCTGTGCAGGAATATAAGGCAAACTAGCAGAATTACCAGCTATAGCTGTGGAGACCAGGCCCGAGAACCCTTCTCCACACAATCCTCAGCCTTCCATATGCCTCTTAAGTCGGCATCATCTGTCCAATGCATATTCTACAGGACACGTCAAGCAGAGATCGACATAGCTTTGACTCTAGGACCCAGTATACTCATGTCTCTTTGGGCATGCTTTATAACTATATATCTATCACTTAAGACAGCATCTTTAATATATTTACTAGGGTCTCAATCTCTGCTGATAAGGTACCTGTCCACGCTGCCACAGCGCTATAAACCCATGCCGACACAATCGCCGGTCTGGGTAGTATACTAGAATGTGCACGCTATCTGCAGGATCCCTGAGAATAGCAAGTGCTACCGTCTGTGCAAACAGGACAGTAGGACACCCTAGGGGAAGATTCTCAACACATCCTGGCCCTAGTGGGGAAAGGATACAGCCTGAAAATTCTCTTGTGGGAAGCTGCCGTCTCTTGTCTGGAGATTCCCGCTCTTTTTCCTCATGAGAGGAGGGAAATTTACCTCAGCATTCTTCCCCTTAAACATGTGTACTCTCGTGTCAGGGACAGATGAGTCATCAGTGATATACAAATCATCTTTTATTTCAATAATCATATATTGAATACCTTCTAGCAATCTTGGCTGTAACTTTGCATTATCGTAGTCGACAGTGGAGTTAAACTCCGTGTCGATACCAGTGTTTGTTATTTTGGATAGTGAGCATTGTGAGACTCTGAAGGTCTCTGTGACATAGGGACAGACATGGGTAGATTTCCTGTCTGTTCCCTAACCATTTGTGCAATAAATTCACCTTAGCACTTACACATATCCAAACAGGTGTCGGCGTTGTCGACGGAGACACCCTCTCACACACATATCCGCTCTATCACCTCCTTAGAGGAGCCTTTTACCTCAGACATGTCGACACACGCGTACCGACACACCACACACACAGGGGATGCTCTATTTGAGCACAGTTCCCCCACAAGGCCCTTTGGAGAGACAGAGAGAGAGTATGCCAGCACACACCCCAGCGCTATATAACCCAGGGATTACACTACAACTCAGTGTTTACCCAGTAGCTGCTGTATATACAAATTTTGCGCCTAAATTTATGTGCCCCCCCCTCTCTTTTCACCCTTTGTGTACCAGTATACTGCAGGGGAGAGCCTGGGGAGCTTCCTTCCAGCGGAGCTGTGAAGAGAAAATGGCGCTGGTGTGCTGAGGAAGAAGGCCCCGCCCCCTCAGCGGCGGGCTTCTGTCCTGTTTCTGACTAAAAATGGTGGGGGTTTTACACATATACAGTCACAGACTGTATTATGTGTATTTTTATGCCAAAGGTATTTTTATTGCTGCCCAGGGCGCCCCCACCCAGCGCCCTGCACCCTACAGTGACCGGAGTGTGTGGTGTGCTGTGGGAGCAATGGCGCACAGCTGCGGTGCTGTGCGCTACCTTAATGAAGACAGGAGTCTTCTGCCGTTGATTTCATCGCTTCTCTTCTGTCTTCTGGCTCTGCAAGGGGGGCGGTGGCGCGGCTCCCGGAACGGACGATCGAGGTCAGGCCCTGTGTTTGAACCCTCTGGAGCTAATGGTGTCCAGTAGCCTAAGAAGCACAAGCTAGCTGCAAGCAGGTAGGTTTGCTTCTCTCCCCTCAGTCCCACGTAGCAGTGAGTCTGTTGCCAGCAGATCTCACTGAAAATAAAAAACCTAACAAATACTTTCTTTTACTAGCAGGCTCAGGAGAGACCACTAGGAGCACCCAGCTCTGGCCGGGCACAGATTCTAACTGAGGTCTGGAGGAGGGGCATAGAGGGAGGAGCCAGTGCACACCAGATAGTACCTAATCTTTCTTTTAGAGTGCCCAGTCTCCTGCGGAGCCCGTCTATTCCCCATGGTCCTTACGGAGTTCCCAGCATCCACTAGGACGTCAGAGAAATAGGCATGCACTGGAGCTAGCACCCAACAGCTGTCTAATAACTGACAGCTTGGCAAGAGTATTTAGCCAGCCTCAGTCAATTTCAGCAGGGCTTGTTGGAAATGCCTTTTATACATCCTTGTCTGAGGTTCCCCTGGAACCCACAGGACCTGAAGCAGCCACTTTGGTTGCCTTGTGGCAAATCCACTACTGCAAAGTGCACAAGAGGACACTGTTTCATGGGCAGTGGCACCCACATGTTCCGTACTTAGTACTAATACCGGCCAAGCTAGTTTTGTATGTAGGCAGCTAGCAAAACATTTTTTTTATAGTGCAGGAACATCTATACTATATTTTCTAAGTGTGTCACACTGGTGTTGTACTTAATTGAGCATTAACCCTTAGTACAACTGCACACTGGTGGGGGTTTTTTGTCACTGCCCACAGTGCAGCATTAACCAGTTATTGGTGCACACTGGTATGTGCCACCATTACTATAATATAAGCGCAGTGATTCATAGCAGTGTGTAAAAAATAAACAAATAACAAACAAAAATTTAAGAACAAGAGTCGAAGTGTAAAGTTATATTTGTTAAAGATAAATAAAAAATATAAAAAAAAACAAAGAAAAATATAAAAATCATGTATGTGTGTTCACGGCCAATAATAAAAGCTATGTGAGTTGATATGGATCATGATCAGTCGATGGAAGAGCAGGAGCAGCAACCAATAACTAGTGCTGTGCCTGCTGACAGTCATGATGATTGTGATATTCATTCTTCAACATATATTAAAGCTGGTGCTCAAGGACATAGAAGTTTTAAGAAAGGGCATCTGAAATCAAAACAATACTTTACAATGCTAAAGAAAAAATAATCACCTCTAATAAAGGCAAAGTTTACTGTTGAAGGATATAAAATTGCCAAACCTGGAAACCACCATTACAGAAGTCTGTGTACTTTGTTGCATTAAGCACAAAGGTCTTCCTCAAATAATTTGTAGTTCATTTTTGTGAACATGAGTCTTTTTCCACATTTTATTATTTGCTACTTAAATGGTTTCAATAGCTTGCATAAAACAGAGAGTATTCTACAGTGTACTTTAGTAAGGTACAGCACATTCTCCCTCCTCTCCCTATGTTATAGTTTCTTGTGTATGTTTTGATGGCTTGTTGCTATTCTCCATGCACTGAGGCATATAAAGGGTGTAATTCCACCTGTCACTACCTCTGGCTTCAGTTGGTGGCAGGGCAAATGGAACTGTTCTTGCAGTCACTGCAATTTCCTACATGCAGTTGCTAAATTAATGCTAAAAATGTCCAGAAATTTTCCAGGCCACAGATAGCATCTCCTGCATGCCCATCTCATTTAAACAAACAAATTTGGACCAACAAGTTTAGTGTGTGAGCAAAACATGGGACATGTTCAAATTCACCCCGTTTTAATACTCTTACAATGTTACACTTGTTATCGGAAATGACAAATCCTCAGGAACCTTAGTAGGTATAGACATACGTACAAAGAGAGAAAAGTATGACTCTTGTTTGGGCGCACTCTTGTAAAAAACTAGATGTTAAACAACAGATGATATGTCTGAAAATTAATGAAGTCTTTATTGTCTACTCTCTAAAATACAAGGGGACTAAACGCAACAGATTAAACAGAACACATCCGTAGATATGTCTACTGGGAAGGTAGATCTTCCAAGATAAAGGAATGTCCAGATCTTAATTATACCTGGATAAGTGCATAATGGAAGGTAGCCAAATATTAAGCTACTTCCATCTGCCCAAGATCTGTGCAAACTGTGTTTGAATGGATGTGGCCCTAAATTGGGTTACACTTGTGAGTGGGAGAGCCCACACACTGGGTAACAATTCTAGCAATTAACCACTGTAATTGATAAGAGGAGTAACTGTTAAAAATAAATGGGTAGGAGGATGAAGTATAAGCGGTGATACTGCTGTTGGTGTGGTTTCCACGGGGAAGAGAGTCTCCCTACTTCACTGGGTATTCCCTAGAGGTCACCCATCTAGGTACTAACCCAGCCCACCTCCGTTTAGCTTCCAAGATCGGTCGAGATTGGGCGTGAACGTAGGGGTATGGTCGTAGGAAGGTTTGACCCTGTAGCACCAATGAGAGTGCACCGAAATGGGAGGATGAATTCCTCCACGGAAATGAATTACTAGGATTACGTCAAGAAAAGAATAGTGGTAGATAAATGAGTGTGAATCTGCTGTCCACGTTAGACTGAAGAGACGTGTCTCCTAGGGGGACACGCTCCCCTGAATCGTGGATGAGAGTTCACAGAAGGAAGAACAGCAGGAGGAAAAATAAGAAAAAAGAAGAAAAAATATATGTAGATAAAGGAAGGTGATGAGATTAGATGATTATAAAGAGTTACAGTGGATCCCTTGAAATCTTCCCTTATTCGGATTCTATTAGAACCTGATTCAAAACATATGTAAATGTACCACTGTGACAGGTATCAAAATCAAATTCCAAAGTATGTCACGACAATCATGATCAAAAATGTATCGCTACTTGTATATAGCAGATTCCAATGGCATTTGATACTAATTTATACTGTGCACCAAATCTTAATGTCACTCGCGATATTAACAGTAAATGCTTGATCAGAACGGATATTAGTGACTGACATAGAACAATATACGAGGAAAGCAGGGGGGGGAAAGAAAATTGACACCCATATAGTTTTCTCTTAGATAAATGCCCTCAGAGGGATAAAAGCATAAAGTACACAGTTTTGGAGTACCCCAGGCAGAGTACATGTAGAGTCACACAGCATCTGTCCTTAATTATACTTGGACGTGAGGAAAAGAGTTTCTTATATATTGCACAATAAACTTAGGCAAAACAAGGATATACCATGCTCTTTCACTGAAAACACCAACAATGGTAACAACAGAGATTCTCTCTGTAAAAGGACAACAGGCTATAAGTGAATAGAGCAGATGAGTGGTAGGCAAAGGGGGTACCTGCAAAAGATGCAGGGCCACCAAGGCCTGTCCCTATCGCACAGTTATGCAAAAGGGTACCTGAATGAGATGATACACAAATATGTTATGCAAATAGGCTGGAAACTCCAGCAAAAATAATGATTTTTACACAGGCAAAAAAAAGGGGTACTGCTTATGCATAAGTACGGTGCATTTTAAAATGAATGAACTTGAATAAGTATCAAATATCACCACTCCAAGTATCAGACAGATGAGGTGCCCGCAAGGAAAACGCGTTTCACCCGGTCACGGGCTTGTTCACTTCCATTCTGAACCATGTAGTTTTGAATCTAGGTCGGTGCAGGATCAACAACCCTTCCTTTTTTTGTGTAGGTATAGACATGTCAGAGTTTTTCCAACAACTTGAGACTGGTATGTCTCTTAGTTAAAGTCAGAGTAGCCTGCCCAGTGCTTAAAGTGGTCCTAGAGTGGTGGTGGAACTCACCCCCACCTTCCCATGGCGCCCATGTAATAAAGGTATTGTGCGCGCCTAATGCGCGCATGGCAAAAAGAGGGTTGTGGTCTTGAAAAGAAAGGGGCGTGGTCACACAATAGTAATAATGCCCACAGTAGTAGCAACCAGTGGGTGATTTTGAAGTGGGGGTATGGCAAGTGAAGGCTGTGATTATGTGCGCGCCGAAGGAAAAAGGGGCATGGCCACTCAGACAGGGGCATGTCATTCAGTGTAGTTTACCACACCATATGCACCACAATAGTAGGAGCCCTTACTGGTGCCCCTTTCATATTATACCACACAGCATGAGTTGAAATTCACATTATAGCACACAATGGGAGTCATTCTGAGTTGTTTGCTCACTAGCAGATTTTAGCAGCATTGCACACGCTAGGCCGCCGCCCTCTGGGAGTGTATCTTACCTTAGCAGAATAGCGAACGAAAGATTAGCAGAATTGCGAATAGAAAATTCTTAGCAGTTTCTGAGTAGCTCCAGACCTACTCACAGATTGCGATCAGCTCAGGCCGTTTCGTTCCTGGTTTGACATCACAAACACGCCCTGCGTTCGGCCAGCCACTCCCCCGTTTCTCAAGACACTCCCGCGTTTTTTCCTGGCACGCTTGCGTTTTTCCGCACACTCCCAGAAAACGGCCAGTTTCCGCCCAGAAACACCCACTTCCTGTCAATCACACTCCGATCACTTCAACGATGAAAATTCTTCGTTCGGATGTGAGTAAATCTACTAAGTTTTGTGCAAAAATACTAACCGCATGCGCACTGAGAACCATGCGCATGCGCATTTTTGCCTTAATCGCTCCGTTGCGAAAGTCGGCAACGAGCAAACAACTCGGAATGACCCCCAATATGAGCCGAAATTCACAATATAGCACACAGAATTAGCCGAAATTCACATTATAGCACACAGTATGAGCCGAAATTCACATTATAGCACACGGTATGAGCTGAAATTCACATTATAGCACACAGTATGAAACAAAATTCACATTATAGCACACAGTATGAGCCGAAATTCACATTATAGCAGACAGTATGAGCCGAAATTCACAATATAGCACACAGTATGAGCCGAAATTCACATTATAGCACACAGAATGAGCTGAAATTCACATTATAGCAGACGGTATGAGCCGAAGTTCACATTATAGCACATGGTATGAGCTGAAATTCACATTATAGCACACGGTATGAGCTGAAATTCACATTATCGCACACGGTATGAGCCGAAATTCACATTATAGCACACAAAATAAGCCGAAATTCACATCTTAGCACACAGTATGAGCCAAAATTCACATTATAGCACACAGAATGAGCCAAAATTCACATAATAGAGTGACAGAGGGACAGGGAGAGTGACAGCAGGGACATGGAAAGTGACAGCAGGGACAGGGAGTGTGACAGAGAGAGGGACAGCAAGGGCATACAGTAGGGACTAGGGAGAGAGAAAGGCAGCAGGGTAAGATTACCTGTTTAGCAGCGGCAGCGGTCTGCGGTGCGGTGGATGAGGAGGCTTTGGTAGGCGTGGGGTGGAGGAGGCTCTGGGTCTCGGAGATACTGCGGAGGAGGAGGCTGTGGACGTGCAGAGGTCTGAGGGTGGCAAAGTAGGCTGAGTGTGGCTGCAGCGGATCTGTGAGCAGGCTGGCTTTATTATACCCGTGGTAATGCCCCTGCAGTTATGACCCCAGTAGTTTACCCCCCTTTAGTTTAACCTCCCAGTGGTAATGCCCCCAGTAGTTTAGCCCTCATGTAGTTTGCCCCATGTAGTTTAGCCCCCAGTGGTAATGCTCCCTGCAGTTATGACACCAGTAGTTTAGCCCCCATGTAGTTTGCCCCGTTAGTAATGCTCCCAGTAGTTTAGACCACAGCAGTTTGCCCCCTTGTAGTTTAGCCCCTGTAATTATGCCCCCTTATAGTTTGCCCCCTTGAGGTTAAGCCCCCAGTAGTTTAGCCCCCAAGTAGTAAATGACCCCAGTAGTTTAGCCCCCCTGTAGTTTAGCCCCCTTGTAGTAATTTCCCCCCCTGTAGCTTGCCCCCTTGTAGTATGCTCCTCTGTAGTAATGCCCTTGTAGTTATGTCCCCAGTAGTAATGCCCCTGTAGTTATGCCCCCAGTAACTTGCCCCGTGTAGATTGCCCCCAGTGGTAAAGCCCCCCAGTAGTTAGCCTTAGTAGATGCGCCGCTACACATATGAAAAAAAAAGCCACACCATACTCACCGTGCCCTGCTCCCGCGTCTGACCACTGCGGTCCTCTGGGCGTCCGCTCCTTAGCACTATGGGAGAGACGTCATGATGTCTCTCCCACAGCGCACACTGACAGAGCCAGAAGCCGGAGCTCAGTAGTGAGCTCCTGCTTCTGGCTGACGCTGTGGAGAGGGAGCCGGGCGCCCGCTGGTAACACAATCTCAGTGGGCGCCCGGCATCTCCCTGCAGCGCTGGGCTAACAGCGGGTGAGGTGAGTTGGAGGAGGTGGAACTGTGTTCAGTCTCCAAGTGAAACTGGCGGAACCCAGTTCCGCCCCATTCCGGCTCACTTTAACCCCTGGTTTTAACTTTTACCGGTCTCTCTCCCTTCATTCAGCGTCCGCATGGGCACTCTCAGTAAGGGCGGTGTGGCTTTTCTCTCTCCTCACATCAGGAGACAAGGACACGTGAGGAGGAGGTGATGTGATGACATCACGTCTCTTTCCCGCCGCCAGAAAGGGACAAGAGGTGGGGCGGGTTAATCTTTAGTACTGCCCACCCCCTCTCACCACGTCTAGTGATATGGGCGGGCAGACCCACAGCACTGCCATAACGATAGCCCGCCCAGAAGAAGCCAGCCTCAGCCTGCACAAAGTTAAAAAGACACTGTATACAGCTCAGCTGCTGTCTCAGGCTGAGACAGTGAGCTGAGCAGTCATAGTCACTCAGGGCTGCTCACCATACACGAACGCAATTCACCTCATCGATCTGGCACCCCCCCCCCCACACCAACCCTTCCCCGCATTACTGGCTGCCGAAGTGCCCGACTCCACCCCCTTCTGTCTCTGCTTATGAGACTATCCTATGTGCTTATGGCTACTATCAGCGCCCGCAGCAGCAGTAAGCAGAGAGAGAAGGGGGCAGAATCGGGCACTTTGTCAGCCATTAAGACGGTGACGGGGGACAGGCACCAGCTAGGTCAATGAATCGCGTCCGTGGTGACCATAAGCAGCAGCCCTGCCCCTGATTGACTGTGACTGCAGTGCTGCTCAGTTATAGTACACTTTGCAGGAGGGCGCGGCAGAACGATGACACCGTGACAGATGGTACACAGTACTAGTGCTGCTTTCAATGCTGTTCTGTAGACAGCGACTTGGAATAGGTGGGCTGGACAGCTGCGGAACTGCGTTCCTCCTTCAATTACAAGTGCCGGAACGCTGTTCCGGCCCACTTTAACCCCTGAGCCTGTCTGTGAATGAGCTGGCATTGTGTGTAAGATACTGCTGCAAATGAAGGCAATACTCCCACCCAGTGGGCTGTTACAGTCATGTAATCTTTTGTTTGACCAGTACAACTTGTCCACATATCTGTGGTTATATATAGTGGCCACAATGTCATTTGTATGCCAATAATTAGTTGGGGTTCTTTTTAACCTCCTAGTACAGGCAAGGAATTGCTGTTCTGGTAAAATGAAATTGAGATGGAATTTGGTAGCAGTGACACAGGTCCTTAATTAACAAAAATCAGATGCATTAATGGCCTGCTTCCCCCCTCCTCCCTCAGACATTTTCTTAGTTTATTTAATTGTTAGATTGACTAAATAATTAATCCGTATTTCTTTTACAGCATCTGAAGAGAGAAAAGGATATAAAAGATGAAAATATTTTTTGATGATTAAAATTAGCATCTCAAATGCCATCATTGATTAATATTTTCAGAAATAAACAGTAAAATAAAGATACACATGAATCATTCATTTATCTGCCTTCCACTTCATACATTCTCCACCTCCATCAAGCTCCTAAGTTGGGTGCGGTTAGCATCCCGGCAGTCGGCATGCCGGATATCATGTGACCATTGCTGGAATACTGCCACCACTCGGAATCACAGCGTCGGAACACTGAATGCCGACATCCCAAAGGTAAGTATAGGGGTGCCTGTTAGGGTTAAGGCCCGTCAAATTAGAACCAAAATATAAAATTAATACAGATCCAAAATGAAAACACAGGTTCTGGTGCATATCTCTATACATATACAGGTTGAGTATCCCTTATCCAAAATTCTAAATCTCACATCTTTGCATCCCCAACTGAGATAATGACATATATATTATATATTATATGTTACAGATTGTAACATTTTTTAACATTGTTTTTAACCGATCATGTTGTTTCTTTTTCTATTTCTGTTTCTGTTTATGTATTTGTATTAGTTACCATGGTGATATCCTGATGACGCCGGGCCGGGCAGACTTGGTGGACGCATGTGGATGACGTCACTGAGCGGGACGGAGCTGCATCCACGCCGCACGCCCGCACGGCAGCCGGAATCTGACAGTGCGGCGCCCAGCTGGACCCAGCCTGGTAATCAAACGAAGATATGCCTAGGTATTTAAATGTGATATTTGTTCTTATGCTATCTTGACGACGGGTGCCTACCCGAAACGTTGATGCCTTAAATAAAAGCTATTCGCTATTTACTTGAGTAAAGACTCTGAGTGCCGCCATTCTGTCTGCATATGCTTTGGGAGCAAATTCCCATGGAGGGCACCGGAGCAAATACAGCTTTTTAAATGCTAGTGCCGGATGATCCAGTTTATTTGTATTGGGATGGCTGAGCCTGCAGCTCTGCTTCTCTATCATGGCACAGTGAATTCTTAGCCGACAGAATTTCCTGAACTATTTTATATTGGAGGTTTATAAAGGAACAATACCTTGCTGAGTATTGTTTAAATCCAATATGACTGCAAGAAACATGGACACCGCAGATATGGCCCAGCAATTGATGCAAATGGACACACAAGATCAGTTCAGTTATACTGATTCTGAAGCAGAGGCCATCCTTTGCACAGAGAAATTTGTTGATAACACAGGTAACCTGACCCAGGAGGAATTATTTAAAGAGTGTTTTAATTTGAAAAAAAGAGAACTTGATTTTAAATACCACGCCATTGCATTATAGGGAAAAATTAATTCTACGAGGATTTAGAATTCGAAATATTCCTACGATTAGACGCTATTCAGTCCCCTTTTGCCGTAAGTGGATTTCGATCCTAAATAAATGTTCTATGGACCTGATATTAGCAGTCATAGAAGAGTCCACACGGGAATTGAATACAACCAAGGAAAAACTGACTATGTTTGAGCTCCATCATAAGGCCGAATTTATAAAGGACACCAGTGAGGATTGGCTCAGTAAATTAACAACACAGGTGGAACAACATAAGAATGAATTAATAAAATTCAAAAGGGAAAAATACAAAAATGTACAATTGGACTATCAGAGACATCAAGTTTACTCTTGGCTGAATGCTATAGGCAATAAGCCAAGTAACAATACCTTACCCAGATTTCGACGCCAACACTTTGACCGAACACAACGGGAAGAGACAAGTACGTCGGCCAGTGAATCTGAGCCTCAACCGTCCACTTCCACGGGTCATCATCACCCTTTAGGGGTTACTACTCAAGCAACCACTACAGGCCCGGGGAAAGAAAAATGCGGAGGGGGAGACAAAACGCGAGGCAGAACAAGGGGCAGACCGCCGCACAGAAAATAGATAAGGTGTTCAATCTATCCTCAACACCGTTAACAGACCAAGAATATGATGTCCTATCTAAAGGCCTTTCTTATATCCCCACCACCAAGTTTGACAGCTTCCAGTGGAAAGTGGTTACTTACAAGCTTAACCGTACTTTGAGGCTCAAGGAACACTTTAAGGAAATGCAACCAAGGACACAGGATTCTATAGATGAACAAATACCTAAGAATCTAAGGAAGCTCCAACCCAAATCCCTATTTGACCCCATCAGTGCTAACCCATCAATAAGGACATTTACTAGATTGATGGATCAGATGGGTACAGTATCTAATCATGAAAAGCCATTTAGAAACAACATGTCCAGAGGAGAACTTGAAACAGTCAGCAAGCTAAGTAAACATAATGACATAGTCATACGTAAGGCTGATAAGGGAGGAGCGGTTTTGGTGCAATCCCTTGAGGACTATGATGCAGAATGCTTACGACAATTATCTGATATTGACACATATGAATTATTGCCGAGGGATCCAACGATGTTGTCACGATCCGGGGATCTGGACGCCATTACTTGCCTTTTAGATGTCTCCTGAGGCTGGCTCAGCATTCCAGGGCCGGATCCCATCTGTGTTACTGATGTCCACATTCTGCATCTCCTTCCTGTCACTCTGAGACGCTGTCACAGCGGCGCCATGTTTGATCTCTGAATGGCGTCTCCCGTCCTCCGCCGCCGTTCCTGTGTTTCCAGTATACAGGGTGTCAGAGTGGCGTCTCATGCCTGCCGCGGCCTCTGCTGTCGTCTGTATAGTTCCAGTGTGCAGTTGTCAGTCTGGCGTCTCCTGTCCTCCGCGGCCCGCGCCGCCATTGCTGCTGAGTTTCCACATGGTTTTCCAAACCAACTTTCCCTCCAAGTGCTAACATGGGCGCAGCCATGTTGGTTTCAGTCACATGCTTCAATCTCCACAAATCCGCTGTGCTGTGGAATCTGCATAATTGCCCAGCCAATGCCTGCCTTGCTGTAGGTATAAGTATCCTGTGCCTGGGCCAGGAAATCATCAGTGCTTTGGTTGTCAAACCTAGTTCCAGTCTCTCTCTCCTGTGGTTGTTTCTCCAGGTTTCCAGCTCCTGTCTCCAGCTTCCACTAAGAGAACGCACCTGCTTTCCATCCTGCGCTGCAGCCTGACTCTGCAGTCCTCCGTGGCTATTCCAGTTTCCAGCTATTAACCCATCTGCTTCCAGAGGTCAGCTTCCAGCAGTATCCAGCTTCCTTAAAGTGCTGGTGTTGTTCCAGCGGATTCCTACTTACCAGCAGTATCCACTAACCACCGGTCAGAGCCGGCCATAGGCATAGGCAAACTAGGCAATTGCCTAGGGCATTTGATATGCCTAGGGGCATTAGCAGCTTCTGCTGATTAAAATGATATGCAGCATGCCTATATTGTGTGTGTAGCATTTCATATGCAGATACAGCCACAGTCTCACACAGTATATAGGCATGCTACATATCATTGTAATCAGCAGAATCTGCTTGTGCATCCTAGCCACATAGCAATGCAAATAAGATGCATTTTCATAAAAAAAATGGTGCCAGACGTTGGCATTGAGGCAAGATTTATGAGGACACATCTGTATCCAAGCAGAGGCAGAGGTCACAGTGTTAGTGGCAGTGTGAGTGCTGTGTGCATGTGAGTGGGTTGGTTGTGCAGTAGTGTTCGGAATATGTGTAAGGAGCATTATGTGTGTCATGTTAAAATGCATTAATAATGTGCAACATATGTGTAAGGGGCACTATGTGTGTCATTATGTGTATAAGGGCATTAATAATGTGCGGCATATGTGTAACAGGGTACTATTATATGTGTGTCATTATGTGTATAGAGGCACTAATAATGTGCAGCAAATGTGTAGGGGGCACTATGTGTGTCATTATGTGTAATGTGCAGCATATGTGTAAGGGACATTATGTGTAAAAGGGCATTAATAAAGGTTGTCATAATGTGTAAGGTGCATTATGTTTATAAGGACATTAATAATGTGTCTCATATGTGTAAGGTGCATTACTGTGTGGTATTGTGTGTATAAGGTGCTCTACTATATGGCGTTGCGTATAGAAAGGGCACTACTGTGTCATCTAATGTGAATAAAGAGCAATAGGGTATGGTGTAATGTGAATAAGGAGCAATTCAGTGTGATGTAATGTGAATAAGGGGCTCTACTGTGAGGAGTAATGTTTATAAGGTAAAGTGATAATACTGTGGGATGTAATATGAATTATGAAGACTATTGCATGATCAGATGTGAATAAAGCTGCAGTACTGTGTGGCGTAATTGGAATTGGGGGTACTATTGTGTGGCCATGCCCCTTGCCAGCAAAAACACACCTCTTTTTGGGCTGTGCACCAAATGTGCGAACTGTTCCTATTTAAAATGTAGGGGGCACAAACACCCAAATAAGGACTGCTATGGGTGAGAGATGATGGTGCTGGGAAAGAGGTGCAAGGTCAGAGGCGGAATCAGTGGTGGTGCTAGGGGGCACCAGCCAAAATCTTGCCTAGGGCATCATATTGGTTAGGGCCGGCTCTGCCACCGGTATCCACTTTTCACCTTTCCTGTTTCCACGCTCCCTAGCATCATTCAGCATCCACTCCGTGTTCTCATCACCTGGCTGGTTCCATCCAGCATCCACCCCGTGTTCTCATCACCTCACTGGTTCCATCCAGCCTCCACTCCGTGTCTTCACCATCTGGCTGGTTCCACTCAGCCTTCACAGAAGTCCTTTTAGTTAGTGTTCTAGCTCCAAGAACTAAGCGATTCTTTGGCAGAGGGGAGGAACTTGGAAACAGTGCAGGAGAGGTGGGAAACATTAAAATGTGCAATATTGAAGGCAACAGACCTTTGTATCAAAACTGTTAGGAAAAACACAAGGAAAAGGAAGCCAGTGTGGTTTGCAAAAGAAGTAGCAAATATTGTGAGAGCAAAAAAGATGGCTTTTAGGAAATATAAGCAGACACAAAATAATGAAGACAAAAAGATATATCTTGTTAGACAGGAGGAAACAAAGAAGGTATCAGATGTGCAAAGGCACAAGCTGAGGAGAAAATGGCCCAGTCAGTGGGTAAAGGAGGCAAAACTTTTTTTAGGTATATAAGCGAAAGGAGAAAAACAAAAGGCGGAATTATAAAACTAAAGACGGACACTGGGAGTCTTGTTGAAGGAGACAATTTAATAGCAGATCATCTTAATGATTATTTTTGCTCAGTATTTACTACTGAAAGAGAGGGGAAGGGGCCACAGTTAAGTTGCAGGGATATTCAGGAAAATGAAACAAGTACATTTACAGAGGAGAAGGTCCTAACAGAACTCTCAAAGCTGAAAGAGGACAAATCTATGGGGCCAGATGGGATACATCCAAGGATACTAAAAGAACTTAAAGAGGTGCTGGTAGCACCATTGACAGAATTATTCAACCAGTCATTAGCTACAGGAGTAATTCCAGGGGACTGGAAAAGAGCAAACGTAGTCCCACTGCACAAAAGTGGAAGCAAGGAAGAGGCAAACAACTACAGACCAGTGAGTCTTACATCAGTAGTAGGGAAATTGATGGAAACACTCTTAAAAGAAAGAGTTGTCGATTATCTCAAATCCAGCAATTTACTGGATCCCAAACAGCATGGATTCACTGGGGGGAAATCATGTCAAACAAATCTTATTGACTTTTTTGATTGTGTGACTAAAGTGATGGATAAAGGTAGAGCCATGGATATAGCTTATCTAGACTTTAGTAAGGCTTTTGACACAGTTCCACATCGCAGACTGCTAAATAAACTTGAAAGTTTGGGATTGGATATTAGGATTATTGAATGGATAAGATCTTGGTTGAAGGATAGAAAACAGAGAGTTGTGGTAAATGGAGTGCATTCACAGGAGGGAAATGTTACCAGTGGAGTACCCCAGGGATCTGTACTTGGACCAGTGCTTTTTAATATCTTTATTGGTGACATTGCAAATGGCATTAAAGGGAAAGTATGCCTTTTTGCAGATGACACAAAGGTATGCAACAGGGTAGACACACCAGGTGGGGTAAAACAAATGATTGAGGATCTAGGTAGATTAGAGGAATGGTCAAGAGTCTGGCAATTACAGTTTAATGCCAAAAAATGCAAAATCATGCACTTGGGTCTCAAATATCCTAAAGCTAAATACAGTATTAATGGCACTATACTGGAAACTACTGAGGAGGAAAGGGATCTAGGAGTCACTATTTCAGATGACTTAAAGGCAGGTAAGCAATGTAACAAGGCAATGAGGAAGGCTAGTCAGATGCTTGGCTGCATTGGGAGAGGAATCAGCAGCAGAAAGAAAGAAGTAATAATGCCACTGTATAGGTCATTGGTACGGCCTCATCTAGAATACTGTATTCAGTTCTGGAGGCCATATCTTCAAAAGGATATTAATACATTAGAAACTGTACAAAGGAGGGCAACTAAAATGGTGCATGGCCTACATCACAAAACATACCAAGAAAGACTAAGAAATCTCAATATGTATAGTTTGGAGCAGAGAAGGGAAAGGGGGACATGATAGAAACTTTCAAATATATCAAGGGTTTTAACAAAGTCCAGGAGGCAAACATTCTCCAAATGAAGAGAAGCAATAGGACACGAGGACATGCACTGAGACTGGAGGGGGGGAGGTTCAGGGGAAATTTGCGGAAAAATTATTTCACAGAAAGGGTAGTGGACAAGTGGAATAGCCTCCCATCAGAGGTGGTAGAGGCTAAGACAGTAGAGCAATTTAAACATGCATGGGATAGACATAAGGATATCCTTACAAAGAAATAAGGATCAAATAAGGTTAGAGATAAAAATAATATAAAAAAAAGGGGCAGACTAGATGGGCCAAGTGGTTCTTATCTGCCGACAAATTTAAACTACATCAGCTGACGTGTTCCTCGGCTACCCTCACTGCTACAGACAGGCCTGGTAAGGACAATCCAGTATTGGGACTTAACATCTGTTCTTCATCCTACCAGTGCTCTGTGGCTTCAGCCAAGTGATCCAGGAACTGTACCATTTTATCTATGCTCATGTTTTTTCTCTAACCACTGCTGTGCAAATAACGGAGTTTGTTAATAAAACTTTTATTGACTTTTAAACCCTGGTTGTCATGGTCACACCTTCGGGTAATCCTTCTACACAAACACTTACATGTCCAGGGGTCTGATTAAACCTCCCAAGTTTAATTTTGTCTCTGCCCCTACAACTGAGGCTTCCTCCTGTCAGCCCAGACCCTCAGTTGTGACAGATGTGTTATAAACAATAATTAGATTCAGTCCTATCGGTAGCAGTTTCACAACTACACATTACATCAGAAGTAGCTAAGGCACTTACAGAAGAATTCCCAGTGGTACCATTATATTACACTGTGCCAAAAATACACACGGGGTTAGAGAGGCCCCCGGGCAGACCTATCATATCTGCCCGGGGATCTCTCTATCAACCCATATCTGTGTATTTGGATTCCCTATTAAATCCATGTGTCCAGAATTCTAGTACTTACCTTAAGGATACGACAGATTTATTGTTAAAACTTAAAAACTTGGGGCCCCTTACTTCGGGAACATTACTATGTAGTGCAGACGTCAATAGTCTGTACACATGTATCCCTCACCATGATGGATTAAGGGCAGTGGAATTGTTGATTTCAGACAACCCACATTATAAAGGCCCCCCAGTACATTTATTTCTGCAATTACTTAATCTGGTTTTAACTAGAAACTATTTCATGTATGACGCACATTTTTACGTGCAATTGGCGGGGTGTGCGATGGGGTCGACTGTGGCCCCATTGTACGCCAACGCCTTTATGATAATGGTTGAAAAACAACTGCTATTGTCTAAACCTGAAGTCATGTCATATCTGCCATTGTATGTGAGATATATAGATGACCTCCTACTGATTTGGTTGGGTGAGGAATCATCGTTGATCACCTTATTAACTACACATAATAGGACAGGACATGCAGTTCAATTCACGTATAATATTTCATCAGAAGTCATTAATTTCCTAGATGTGAAAATTTCACTCCAATCTGGGATAATTAGAACAGCAATTTATGTGAAGGACACTGACAGGAATACCATCCTTAAACATGATAGTTTCCACCCACAAGCATTGCGAAATGGGCTACCCTACTCGCAGATGCTGCGAGTGAGGAGAATTACTAGTGATCCTGTAGAAACTACACAGGCCATGACAGAGATGGTGAATAAGTTTGTGGAGAGAGGGTACCCCCGCACACAATTGGAGAAAACTAGGGACAAAGTGTTAGCTATCCCTAGAGATGATGTGCTTAAAACCACTAGAGAAAAACCCTCAGAAACGTCTATTTTGCCTTGGGTAAATAGATATAATACCAGAAGTCAACTCACTAATAAGGTAGCAAAAAAGTTCTGGCCTATAATCAATACTGATAAGAATTTGCCCTCACTTAAAGATTCACGTCTCCTTTCCTGCTATACTAGAGGTCGTAACTTGGGTGACCGCTTGGTTAAGAGAGATGTCACTAATTTAAAGAAAAAATCACAACAACATTTTTTGACATAGAGGGCAGGGTGCTACCGCTGTCTGGGGTGCACCACTTGTAGGTCCCTCATACCGGGTGGTATGTTTACCCACCCCCACTCCGGGAAAAAATACACAATTAGACATGCGTTGATTTGCACCACTAAATTTGTCGTATACATTTTAACTTGTCCGTGTGGATTAAGTTATATAGGTAAAACTGAACGACAATTTAGGGAAAGGATGGCCGGACATAGATCCGCTATTAGGGCAGCTCTAGAGTCAGGTGACAGTGACCAACCAGTTTTGTGACATTTCGCCCAGGCCAAACACAGTATAGCTAGCTTACGATCAAAATTGATCGACCATGTACCAGCTACTATTAGGGGAGGTAATCGAGGTAAAGTGCTTCTCTAATTGAAGAGCAGATGGATTTTCCAGCTGGACACCATAGCCCCTAGGGGACTTAATGACACATTGGGTCTCAAGTGTTTCATGTAATACAGCAGTCATTTATTTATTTATTAGAGAATAATTTTCGTTACCACAGCCATAACATAGGGTTCAACAAGTCCCTTTGTAAAGAGCCGGTTATATAATTTAATATATGAGCACTGGGTAGTGCATTAATATTAAGTGGTAACGTATATATTTAATATCCTCACTAATATAAAGATGTTGCTCACCATTATTATATGTTACAGATTGTAACATTTTTTAACATTGTTTTTAACCGATCATGTTGTTCTTCTTCTAGTTCTGTTTCTGTATTTGTATTAGTTACCATGGTGATATCCTGATGACACCGGGCCGGGCAGACTGGGTGGGCGCATGTGGATGACGTCACTGAGCGGGACGGAGCTGCATCCACGCCGCCCGCCCGCACGGCAGCCGGAAACTGACAGTGCGGCACCCAGCTGGACCCAGCCTGGTAATCAAACGAAGGTATGCCTAGGTATTTAAATGTGATAATATGCTTTATTTGTTCTTATGCTATCCTGACGACGGGTGCCTTAAATAAAAGCTATTCGCTATTTACGTGAGTAAAGACTGAGTGCCGCCATTCTGTCTCCATATGCTTTGGGAGCACATTCCCATGGAGGGCACCAGAGCAATGCAGCTTTTTAAATGCTAATGCCGGATGATCCAGTTTATATGTATATATATATATATATATATATATATATATATATATATACCACCGTTTCTGGGTCTGGCACTCCTCAATCCCACAGGGTATTCGCTCCGGTGCCCTCCATAAGCGAGGATCGCTAAATGTATAGTCTGTAGAAGGCGGCATTCAGAGACTTTCACAATTTCTATAAAGTGCTTTTAATGTGACGCAATTGTGAAAGGCTCTGAGTGCCGCCTTCTACAGCCTATATATATATATATATATATATATATATTCCATAGACAAAAAACCTTACGGTTTCACATGTCCCATTAAGGCTTCTTACACATGACCTGGCATTTCAGAAACCTGTTGTAACTCTTCCACTCAAACTCCAAAAAGCAATGAAATTCCGATCATTAAGGCTGACGCCTTAATGGACGTATTCCTTGCGCAATACAGATATGGTATGCCATCACAGCCTGTGGGTAAGTGCAGATTCAGCATTCTCACAGAGTGAGATTGCTGTCACTCACACAATGGTGGAGCTGCTAATTCACAGATTTGTGTGCTCATTGGAATACACACATGCAGTCTATGCAACTGAAGGTCTGAGCAGTTTTGTGGTGCTCCCATCCCACACAGTGCCCACAAACATCCCATTCGGTCACCACAACAATCCCTCCCTTCTCACTCCATACATCCATCTCACTTAGTATACACATTTAGCTCCCTCAAAACATCTTGGTTAATTGCTAAAACTATAATACCCCATCTACGGTCTATGCATCTACACTTGCTTCCCCTATACACCCCCATGCTGCTGTCTTCCCCAATCCCTACTGCTGTGTTCTCCCATCTGTGTTAGTCTGTACTAACTTATCTGTACCATCTGCCTTTCCCCACCTGTGCCTTGTCTGTACCACTGTTTCCTTCTCTCTGTGCTGCTCAGTGTTTACCTCTTCAATGTCACTCTGTCTCCTCCAGTACAGGGCACACTGTCTTCTCTCCCATCTGCACCAGTTTTCTACCCATCCGTGCCAGTGTTTTCAACCCATCTGCACCATTTCTACATCTGCACCGCTGTCTCCCTTCCTATATTTGCTGCTTAATCTACCCCTTATCCACACCACTCTTACCCTATTCATGTAGCTGTCATCCTGAAGGTAAGTTTCATGGGTCACTATTTGGGGGGGGAGGGGGTTGCCCTATCCAACCCACCCAAGGATTAGGCCTTGCTGCCACCACAAAGGGGAGGTAAAAACACTTATCCCCTCCGATGTTGGGACTGTATTCCCCTCATCCATGCCGTTTCTTTCCATCTGTACTGCTGTACCCCTCCCACATCTGTGCTGCTTTTTCCCCCTCATCCACATGGCACTGTCCATCCATCCACGCAGCTGTATCCCCACCATCTGTGCCACTGTCTTTCCCCCACCTGTCTTACCCCCCCCCATCTGTGGGGGTAATTCAGAGTTAATTGTAGATGTGCCAAATTTAGCACATCTACAATCATTTACTCTAACATACGATGTGACGCCCAACACAGGGCTAGTCCG
Source organism: Pseudophryne corroboree (assembly GCF_028390025.1). Taxonomy (NCBI): domain Eukaryota; kingdom Metazoa; phylum Chordata; class Amphibia; order Anura; family Myobatrachidae; genus Pseudophryne; species Pseudophryne corroboree. The sequence continues at coordinate 627,168,034 of NC_086447.1, read as the reverse complement.
CCCCCGCATGTCCGGCCCTCCCCCTCACCCCACTGGGCTCCCAGGGTATGCATGCACAGTGCGGCCATTGCGCATTAGCACCCCACAAACTAATTCAGACTGCGATCGCTGCAGCTTGAATTATCCCATGTTTCTTTGTCACCCCCCCATCAATGCTGCTTAGTCTTCCCTCTATCCACACACTTCTGTTCCCCCATCCACACCGCTCTGTCTCCTCCCTCCAATCAACAACACTCTTACCTCATCCGAGCAGCTTTGTCTTCCGCTCAGACCTTCAGTTGCATAGACTGCATGTGTGTATTCCAATGAGCACACAAATCTGTGAATGAGCAGCTCCACCATTGTGTGAGTGACAGCAATCTCACTCTGTGAGAGTGCTGAATCTGCACTTACCCACAGGCTGTGATGGCATACCATATCTGTATTGAGCAAGGAACACGTCCATTAAGGCGTCAGCCTTAATGATCGGAATTTCATTGCTTTTTGGAGTTTGAGTGGAAGAGTTACAACAGGTTTCTGAAATGCCAGATCATGTGTAAGAAGCCTTAATGGGACATGTGAAACCGTAAGGTTTTTTGTCTATGGAATTTCATAGCTTTTTTTAAATTAATTTTTTTAATTCAGAAATAAAAAAATTCACAGTAAGTATAAACATTGGATTTTTTAAATGTTTAATGAAAATGTTCGTATAACATCACTGTTCTGTGCAAAATGCAAAAATATTATTTTATTTAACAAATAGAATTGTTTATACTTTTAACTTCGTTCAAAATACATTGTTGCCTCAAAAAACCCAAGTAAAATATCAACTTTAAAAATACAATTTTTTATGTTTTTGTCTTCATATTGTACTATACAATTTCAAAATTAAATAAATGTAAAGTGCTTAAACACTCCTTTAAAATGAAAATCTATTTCATTCTACTGTCTTTAAATAACAATACAAATAATATCTTACAAAACTTTGGTTTGTTAAAGTTTGTAGGGTTTTATTCAGTTACAGTAGTTGCACTTGTGGGGTCATTCCGACCCGATCGCTTGCTGCAGTTTGTCGCAGCACAGTGATTGGGTCGGAACTGCACAAGCGCCAGCGCCTCAGTGCGCCAGTGCATGGCTGTGATTGCTGCCTAGCAATCTTCTCTGAGACGGAGGTGGTCGTTGGGCAGAAAGAGGCTGAATGGCGGTGTTAAGCCGCCGTTTAGGGGGAGTGGTCTGGCCAACGCAGGGTGAGCTATATTATATGCTGTAGGTTGTTGGTCTACCTACTTGCTTTTGGATAGGTTATTTGTGTTGAGTATACTTGAGAAAAAATTGCAGATTTGCTGATATGGGTTAATAGTGGTGATCCAAAACTGGAATCAAAATCTATTGGATAATTTTGCTGTTATGATTCTGTTTTCTGTGTGTAGACACTTGCATCATTGTTTCAGACTATTTCATTTTAACAAACATTTTTGTTATTTCTGTACACCAAAAATAATGCTTTACTAAACTTAAATTTTAAGATCACACTCTTCCTTAGGTATTATTGGAAAAAAAAAAAAAGCTTCTCACAAATTTTACAATAACTTTTAAAGACTCAACTGGCCAAATGCACAACTCAGACATGGCCATTGTGTAACTTCAATGCCTCCTACACAAAGGTCAGATATTACCTCAGGGTTCAAATCATGTTGATTTAGAAGCAACACAACAAGACTGTACTTGTTTACATCTATATTAAAAAGAAAGGTTTTTGAGAACAGTGGCCAAAACAAGAATAATCTACACTATTTATTTAGCAATATTGGCTCACATTAATTACAAATTTACAATAAGCATAAGACTTTGCAATAATACCAATATTATAACTGTATCACTATTGGAACCGCAAGTCTAAAAATGAAGGGATCCTAATGTGGAGGCAGACAGATTTCAGCAAGCACCAGACTGCTGCACAACACTCTCAGGTCACAAACAGCAATATTCCTTTAGCACAGGTCAATTCCCACATAGCAGATATGGATACCCTGCAATATGTTATCACTCTGTTGGAGGAAAGATGCAGTAAGATTCAGGAATTAGCTACCTCAGTACAAGCATGTGAAAGCACAACATTGTGTTTTGGTCTTTGGTTGTTAAGATGACAGAAGAAGAAGTTACAGTGGAAACTCCTAAATACAGTAGAAAAAGAATGTATTTAAACTAACATATGACACTCGGTCAAACTACAAAAGAATACCTGTCTGAGAGTAAAAGTCTAGTTCTAGGCCTCAGAACAATGTCCTTAACAGAAACCCATTATCTAGTGTTGACAACTGATGCTAGTGCCACAGGTTGGGGAACACACCTAGCAAATCAAGACTGGCAAAATCCTTGGACTCCATTGGAAAAGAAGAAATCTTCAAACCAAAGAGATGAGAGTGGTATGAAATTCAATAAAATTCCTTTTGTCTCAGTTGGGAGAGAGCAATAATAGATGTGTCATTAACAATTAATAAATAGATGTATTTGATTGTGTGAATCACATACCAAGATGGCTCAAATAGAAAAGTAAAGGGTGCAGGCACAAGATACTATGTAGTAATAAATTAGACTTAGCCAGTTTTTACATTCTGCTTACTTTTGATCAGTTGAATGCATATGGCATCTGGGGCATAACAGCAGCAATCCCTTGATATCCCAGTGTTGATAAGTGGAAAGTGCAAGTACCTGCCCAGAGTAGTCTAAAACCAACCACCAGCTACCGCCAAATAGGTAATCCAATCAACGGTACATTCAAGAGAGCTCACTACTGAGTGAGAGAATAACTGGCAGCTGTGCTACCACAGTTCACAAGATGCAGGTGATTGTGAATGAATGAAAGAAATGGAGGACTAAACTATTTTTTTAGGGCAATTCTTGTAAATAAGGGTGCAAATGTGCCCTTAATATCAACTAGAAAAGGTCTCAGAATTAGCATTTTTTTTAAATGAATATTTCAGCTGTGTTGAGCAAAACACGGCACAGAGGACTGTAGAGAGGGTCAGGTGCAGGCCACACCCCTGTTGTGCATATCACACAAAATTACTTTTTTGAAATTATAAAACATTTTATCTTTAAATTAATGACACCATTACGATTAAATTATAAAAGTTTTATTTTAGGATATATCAGTCCATATATAACAACTGAAATAAATACATCTAGTAAAAACTAGTAACACATTTATTTTTAAAATACATTAAAATATATATACTTTTATGTACCCTTAAGTCTGTATATTTTATATTACTGCACATTTAACATTCAATGTTTATCAGTTATTACATAGTTTCAGTGTGTGTATATATATATATATATATATACAGTATATATATATATATATATATATATTATGTATATATTTATTTATTTATTTATTTATTCCCATTTTTACAATACTCCATGTCAGCCTCTACACCAAGGAATTGAATCCCATTCCCCTAGTATTAGACCAGAAGTTATTATGCAGCAAGGACCACCCACTTTGGGTTTATAGCCTCCACCAGCAGGCATTGCAGGACCCAGCAAACCAGGAATGTGGTTATGCCCAATAGATGAAGAGCAGAAGCAACAGTGTCACAACCTACCCAAAAGCATTGCAAAGAAGTTTTTTGCACTTGTACCTGCAAAAGTAGAAGGCAGCTATTATTTAAGATGGATGCCCATCATTTAAACTTATAGGAGGGTACTGGTATTTTTCTGTGTTATTCTTGGCAATAGTGAAACTTACCTATGGAGTTTCATGCATTATGGATAAGGAGCATTCATAAAACAACTCCTGAAAATGCCCTAAGAGGTTAAGTCCCCATAGAGGGCAATAATGGTTAAAATCTAGATCACAGACAAGTCTAGACTTAAACTATGGCTCAGTTACACCAGATTATACATTCCAGGAAGAAGAACAGGATGTGTTTGGGAAGATTCAGGAATAAACTACTGTATGCTATTCAATATGGATCTAGTAGATAGTCTATGAAAGAAAAAAAACAGGATTTTATACACCTACCGGTAAATCCTTTTCTCCTAATCCATAGAGGATGTTGGGGTCCATATAGATACCATGGGGTATAGACAGGTCCTGTGGAGCCTTCGGATTTTTAATAGTTTAATAGTGTGGGATGGCTCCTCCCTCTATGCCCCTCCTCCAGAACTCAGTTTAGGAACTGTGCCGAGGAGATGGACAACATTGACAGAAGTATACTACATATTTGTGGCGAGATTCATGCCAACTCACACTGCATTTATAACCATGCAACCAGCATACAACAAATGAAAATGTGCCAACATAAATAAACAAAAGGTGGCAGCAACAGCTGCCATTACTAAACAAGTAATAACCTTACAGGAAACAGAAGCACTGGGCAGACACCCAACATCCTCTACGGACTAGGAGTAAAGGATTTACTGGTAGGTATATAAAATCCTGTTTTCTCTTACATCCTAGAGGATGTTGGGGTCCATATAAATACCATGGGGATGATACCAGAGCTCCCAGTACAGGTGGGAAAGTGCTAATGTTCCTTGCAAAACTGAATGACCAAACTGAAGGTCATCAGAGGCCAAAGTATTAAACTTATAGAACTTAGCAAATGTGATTGATCCTAACCAAGTAGCTGCTCAGCAAAGTTGAATAGCCGAGACACCCCGGGCAGCCGCCAAGGAAGAAACCACTTTTCAAGTAGAGTGAGCTTTTACCGATTTCACTTCCAGCAATCCAGCTGTAGCATAAGCATGCTGAATCTTACATCTGATCCAGCGAGTGATAGTCTGCTTAGAAGCAGGACACCCAATCTTTTTGGAATCATAAAGCACGAACAGTGCTTCAGTCTTTCGAAGAGGAGCAATCCTCTTAACATATATATGCATAGCCTGGACCATATCCAAGGACTTTTCTGATGTAGACGTGTCAGTAGCCACTGGCAATACAATATGTTGGTTGATATGAATAGCCGATATAACCTTAGGAAGAAATTGCTTATGTGTGCACAGCTCAGCTCTAACCTCATGAAAAATTAAGTAGGGACTCTTATGAGACAAGGCCCCCAATTCTGACACTCACCTTTCGGATGCCAAGGCCAACAGAGTGAACACCTTCCATGTAAGAAACTTTAAATCTACCTCCCCTTAAAGGTTCAAACCAATCTGATGGCAGGGATTGTAATACAACATTAAAATCCCATGGTTCCGTAGGAGGCACAAAAGGAGGTTGGATGTGCAAAACTCTTTGTAAAAAAAATCTGCACCGCAGGGGAGCACAGCCATTTGTTTCTGGAAGAAGACAGACAAGGCCAAAATCTGGACCTTGAGCGAGCCTAAGCTTAGGCCCACATCCACAACTGACTGTAGAAGAAGGAGTAAGGGACCTAATTGGAACTCCTCTGTAGGAAGGTTCTTGGATTCACACCAAGATGTGTTTGTGTGAAGAAGTACTCTTGGGTTTGATACTCTTCCTTGGCAGTTCTTTCTTTAAAATTTTCTCCTGACAGAGGAGGATCTAGGTCTGATTTCTGAACATGTGGCCCACGCATAGATGGGACTTGTTCCCTCTTTATGGGGATGATTTCCAAGTGTATGGTCAATGGCGTACTCCCTGCAACATCCAAAGATGTGCACTGAACATCATGTTCTAGAGATTTCTCTGGAAGAATTTGTTGTGGAATATTTAATTTCCCTACAGCTGTGCTGCAAGATATCACTTTATCTATCGAGATGTCAACATCTGGACAAGAAGTCTCGGTATCTGGTCTAATAACCTCTGGAATGGTTTTCAACAGTATTTTATTGCCAATCTTGTTTGGGCTAGAAACAGATGTTAAAACGAATTCTGGCAGAGCCCTGCTAGTCTTAGAGATGCGTTTTTGAATTTTAGATTCAACAACTTTTCCTATTTTTTCTTGAAAAGTCTGCCAGGTGGGAGCTCTTAAGCCTTTGTGGCAATCCCTATTTCTAGTGTATTTTAGTCTCCCCCCTGACAGAACTCCCGAACTGGCAGCACCAGCTTCATGTTGATGTAGTTGGTGGAACAGATGTTGTTTTTGGTTCCTGAGAAACCCCTGCTGTAGGTTTCCCTCCTTGCCCCCAACCCCTTCCTCTATCAAAGAAGGGGGTGTAGCCTCTGCCCATCCCTGCTTTCCCACCTCAAAATGAATTTTGTTGTGGGCCAAAAAATGGTTTCTTTGCAGGAGGTGCTGTGGAGGGAAGAAAAGACAATTTACCTGATGTTGTCTTAGATATCCACTTATCCAATGAGTCCCCAAAGAGTGCTTCACCTTCATAAGGGAGTGTTTCCACATTGTTCTTAGCTTCTGTGTCCGCTGCCCACTTGTTTATCCAGAGACCTCTACGCACAGACACCACCATGCATGACGCCCGTGCAGCCATTAATCCAATGTCCTTCAGGGCCATTATATGACCTAGGGTTGTGATAATCTCATCCTTGTCAATTGTGTCTATATTTTCTAATAGATTCTCTGCATATTTTTCAATAGCATTCGGAACCCATGCACCCGCAGTAGTGGGTCTGATAATAGTACCGCTAGCCGTATAAATATATCTGAGTGTAATCTCAATCTTGCAGTCAGCCGGTTCTTTTAACAAATCCATGACTGGGACGGGTAAAGTAATCTTCTTTGATAATCTGGACATGGAGGCATCCACCATGGGAGAATTTTACCACTTTGTTCTATCACCTTCTGGAAAGGGATAACCTATTAAGATTCTTTTAGGAATCTGACATTTCTTGTCTGGGCATTTCTTGACATTTTCAAACATAGCATTCAATTCTTCTGAAACAGGGAAAGTTATCTCAGGTTTCTTATTTTTATTTAAATAGGCTCTTTTCTCCTCTGCTGGAGGGGCATCTGTGATTTCCAACACCTCTCTGATGTTTGTAATCATGGACTGAATGCTTTTTGAAAGGGTAGCATCTGCTCACCTTATGTCATCAATATCCCCGTGTCGCCATTAGTGTCTGTGTCGACATTCATTATGCGTGCAAGAGAACACTTTGATATGGCTGAGGTGGCTTGACGTAAAGTAGATGAACTATTGTTTAAGGCATCTTCCACAGATCTCCTCCAACCTTTAAATTAATTTTCAGACTGTGAAAATCTATCATTCAACTGAGCAATTATTAATTTTCTGTTGCCCAAACCTTCTGAGGCAACACCTCATCATCCTGTGGCAGGAAAACATCACCAGATGACAAAAAAATCTGTGTCATCTGAATCATTCTCTCTTGACATGTTAATGTGCCACACACACACACACACACACACACACACACACACACACACACACACACGATATTTAATATACAATTTCTTTACTGAGACTATCAGAGTATCACAGAAGAGCGAGCTCCACACAGAGCTTCTAGAAGCGTTTTAAAAGAAATCTTCAGTGCAATTTGATTAACCTTACTAGGTTGTTATAATATATACATATATCTCTTATATGGCACCACTGTACTCCCCCCCCCCCCCCTGTCATATAACACCCTGGTACAGCAGTGAGTTATGAAGGAAGTCAGCGTTCCGTGCAGCTTGTCCTCTGCGGTGCTGCAGGCTTAAAATGGCACTGGTGACTTCTGGATTTGAAATGAGAAGAAGCGCCACTTCCAAAATGGCGCGGCCCTCCCATGTTTTTGTTATATAGACTGGCCTGAGAGATTTATTGTAAATAGTGTTTTTTTCACCCCATTAACATTTGTGACCAGTATGGGGATTTATGCTAGCTCAGAGTGCCCCTCCCACACTCTGCACCCTGTGGACTGCAGTTCTGAACCAGTATAGTGCAACCTGCTGCTGCTGCACTCTCTCTCTCTCAGCCACCATTTATACCAGCTTTCCATTCTGACGGATCACTGTTGTTTCATACTCACCACCTGTTGTCTTCTGGCAGTTGCAGGGAGTGGTGGCTGTTGCTGTGGGAGTGACCGTTCACCATTGAGGTCTATGCGATCAGTACCCTTCAAGAGCTAATGGTATCCTGTCTGCGGGAGCAGGAGCCATTAACTCTTTAGGAAGTTGGGTCCTGCCCCCCCCCCTTCCTGCATCCCATGAAGCAGGGAGGGTGTTGCAAGCAGCCTCCCTGAAATGTAGAAATATCTTTTCCTGAACTCAGTTTGTAGAGCTCAGTGGAAGTGCGTTTGGCTCTCTCGGCACAATTTCTAAACTGAGGTCTGGAGGAGGGGCATAGAGGAAGGAGCCAGACCACACTATTAAAGTTTTATAATGCTGAAGGCTCCACAGGACCTGTCTATAGCACATGGTATTTATATGGACCCCAACATCCTCTAGGACATAAGAGAAAGAATATTTATAAACCCATGAATTATAAATAAGCTGTAGTAAAACCTGAGAATAAGGATATAATATTTGAGGACTGCACCAAGGGAAATAATTTCCACTGCTTAAAACACTGCAAGAAATTGAGTGAAAAGAATGGCAAAGTGTTGAAAAACATCTGGGTAACATCAAAAGAATTGAACATGTTTCTGAATAAAAATATTGTTCTTTTGGAAGATGGTATGAATAAATACCTACACAATGCTTTGAAGAAATTCCTTTACTTATACAGCAGATTCCTTGTGATCTGCAGTAGCCATAGCCTAACTTGCCAGAGCTTTGAGACTATGGGGGTCCATATTGAAAACGGACTTGGGCAAAAAATATTCAAGGCTAAAAAATGTAGCGAAAATTGTTTATTATACTAAAAGCAATAGAGTATTTATGTGAAGCATCACTTGATGTAGTGGAATTTGTAGCAGGGTCTATGATACTGGAAATAATGTCAATAAGAGTCCTAGAGTTGCACTCATGGACAGCAGATAAACACTCTAAAAAAAAAAAGGCTAGTTTCTTTACTATATGAAGGTTCCATTTTTGGGAAATTTTAGGCAAAATTTCACAAAATGGTGGGAGACAAATCAACCACGTTACTGCAGAAGGCCCAGAAAATCTGTTAATGTCATCTAAACAGCAAGTTAGAGAAAGCAGAAGTTACAGTGCAGGCTGCCAATACGGAAGGAGATTATCTATAAATGTGCCAAAACAGTCCTTTTTGAACGGAATTTGTTTATTTTCAACACTCTTTTATGCATTGTGTTATCACAAAAAGGTGAAATTAATACAAATAAATATCTAGGCGACTGTTCAATTAATAATGTCCTCCTACATAGACCTCCACAACATTCACACACATCATTATGTAATTCTGTAGACAATAGATCCACAAAATTAAATTGTTCAACAGGTGGAGGATACAAAATTAGAAACCATTCTTCTGAAAATAGATTCTGAGAACCCCAACAACAATTTTTACATGTCAGACAACTACGGTAACTCACCTTAAATACTGAAAGGTCACAACCCTCATCTTTCAAACAATTGAATGGAGACATTAAAAAGTCAGTACAAACTTGTTGTACATTTTGAGAAAACCTATTTTGATTAAAATGACTGTCAACTTTTTGTCGTAACTGAGTACTACTTAAAATAGTATCTTTATCTTTTTGACTTGACTGACTTATTGATAAAAGTAACTGAACAACACTTCCCATACTGTCATGGGTTAGTCTTTCAATGAATACACCCATGCCTAACAAAATTTGAACCACAACATTAGCATAACAATTCACTCCAGAATCATTTTCAAATCCATTTGAAATTTCTACACTCAATTTTAATACATCTTTGCTGTTTCTAAATTTTTTAGGTAGAGGACCACTGCTTTTTACCTGTCCTTTCCTTTTGTTTTGTTTATTTACTGTCATTAAAAGAGGAAGATGAGGCTGGAATACCTGTCGTAACCGATTATACTCATCAATACATCTATTATCACAAACTGCTTTTGTAAAATCTATCGACGGCAAATATAAACCTGACAATTTTCTTACTCTTGACAATGCTACATAAATCATTCCATCCCGAAAAATTGATTCGCCCACATCTACAATTATATTGTCAAAAGAAAGTCCTTGACATTTGTGAATGGACACTGCGTAACAGGAAATGAGAGGAAACTTTTTCCTCACTATATAAACATCTCTTATCAACATAAACTTGACTTGTATTCTACCAATACACTGTATTACTTCTACTGAATCAAATTTGACAAAAATCTCAATCACTGTTTGATTATAAATGTCATATTTGAAATCTACCACCTCACCCATGGCTCCATTAACCAGTTCAAACAACTTTCCAAACCAGCTGTTCTTGAAATATTCGTATCCAATTAGATTAGTTTTTCCAATATTTCATCATTTTTATTTATGGAATAATGCACACTATCCACATGGTCAATTGCTTTAATTTCAATGATATCTTCCTTTTCTGAAGACATCATTAAAATATTAAATTTCTCACATAACTTTAAAGTAGGCATAAGACAAACAGGATAGGATTCCTTTTTTATCAAAGATCTAAAAATTCTTAAACCGTCTTTAAAAGTTTCAGTACCGTTACAAATTAGTCGGCTCTGTAAAAGATTCTTCTCCTCATTTGACAAAGAGCCAACCCTAAGATGATTCAACAAACTAGCATAACACTCATCATCAGCTTGTCGCATATTCATTTGTAGTTCAGTGTATTTGAAGAATCTCCATAGATTTACATGACCAATATAACCAATTGACTTTCGTGCTTCAGTATTCCTTAAATTCTCAAAAACAGGATGACCTTTAACAGGTGTCAGCTGCAACAAATCTCCAAATACTAAGACGTGTGTTTCCAAATAAACAATCATCTGAACTTTTCATAACTTGTTGTAGCCTCAAATGAATAAATGACAGCATCAAATTTGAAACCATGCTAATCTCATCAATAATAAGAACTAAAGGTTTCAATAGATTTCTCAAAACCACAACACTTTCAGCATTGAGATCACGATACTCCAATTGTTTCCCATGTTCTACAGGTAAAAGAAGCAGACGATGCAAAGTAACTCCACCAACATTATATGCTGCTAATCCAGTTGGGGAAGCAACACAACATGAGCCGGATTTTCCAGTTTCTTTCAATACAAATGAATGTACTGCATTAATAAGAAAACTTTTACCTGTACCAGCAGACCCACTAACAAACATTAATAACTGTTTATTCTCACATTTACAATTACTAGATTCAAGTACCAAACTATGCTGGATCATTTTAGTAACTGCATCATATACACAAAGTTGATCTGCATTTAATTAATTTCTAAAATCCTCTGCATCAATTTTTCCTCAAATTGTTGGTTTAATATGTTAGCAATATCTTCCATATGCATGTCAGTTGAATTAATTTCTTTGCCATAACCAAACAACCGTTCATTTTCACTGGAATTAGCACTGCCTTGAGAATCTTTAACAACTTCAGTCTCTACATGACTAAACATAGCAGACTCTTGTTCTAACAAATCTTTCTAATGTTCAAAAACACTGCACTCTATTTTATGAATAGATGCCTTAAAATTTTCTTCATAGATAGAAAATTCACCTAATAATTGTGGCTCATCACGCCATGGCATAAAGAGGAACATCATTGAAAAGAAATAATGCTCACGTTTTTCTGGATTTTTCAAAGACAAAGGTGGATGATTTATTAGAAAGGGTTTTTTTTCTTTTTACAAGGGAACCTGATGATCCTTCTACACAAAAATGTTCTAATTCAAAATTTTCCTCAACTACTTTAGGACAGTAGTCAAACCATTGAGCTATTTCATACAAACAACTTCTTTCCAAATGTCCAGAACGATTTGGATAATAGACATCTATTAAATTTCCTTTCAAGATATCGGTACTTTCAGGATCATTTGCAGCCAAATTCTCCAATTCTATTTTATTTTTTAAAACTCTCTTTCGGTTTCTTTTAAAATTTACTGCAAGGTATCGAATAGCATCTGATTTTCCATACAAAGCAGTACCAGCAAGCCTATCAACCGCTTCATATGCACCACATTCACGATGAGTTAGACTTTTTATACCAAAGCTCCATAGTCGGGAAGCTAAACTTTCTTCTGCAGAAATATCCTTCCACATACTCTCTAGGGCAGATTTTTCATGTTTAGTTATGTAAGCAGTGACATACCTAGCTAGTGCATTACAATTATCAGCCATAAACTGCAAATCAGTGTTTGCTTTCCACATCAACAGAATCACAGGATTGTAGTCATTAATATAACTCTGTTCTTTTGTCCGACGCAAATTATAAACTCTCTTACTAAATTTGCCTTTCAGACGGTGTCGAATGCTAGAAAAAACATAATTAATTTTAATTTTTTCACACATTTTTCTTGGAAATCCATAGCGGCAGCATCTATAACATTTTCCATTTTTAGACCTCAAAATTCTACGACAACTCTTTCTGCAGTTATGTCTCTGAAACTCATCAACAAGGTTGAAGAACAGAGGACTGGAAACTTTATTAGGAACTGCACATGTCACAAAACGAGCAATGAATTCCTTAACTTCATCATTAGTATTTTTTTCCAAGAACAGGAGCACCTTCAACCCAGAGCACAATATGGATATGTGGTGTACCACGACTCTGATATTCTACTCGCCAAAAATAATGCTTCACTAAGCCCAATGGACTATTATTTTTTGCCAAGATGAATTTCAACAGTAATTTGAAATGATGATGAAAGTGTCTACATACAGAAACAGGATCAGAAGAACATAACTCTCCAATGGATTTTGAATCCACTTTCAGATCACCACTATTAACCCATTTCAGCAAGTCATCAAGTTCTTCCCAAGCATACTCAGCACAGCTAAGAGTTACAAACCAAGTTGGTGGGCCTAAATTACGCAGCATACAATAGAGCTCACCCTGCCTACGGTACCAGTATTCTTTTGTACCATGCATAATTGATAAAATGCATTGTAAGTTAGCTTGTAACACTGTATCTTTAGTCCTTATAAGTTCAAGCATTTTTTCAGGATTGATATCTCCAAACTGATCCACTACATTCAAAGTGTGAGCAATACTGTAAGACAAAGCACTCAATTCACTCTCCCAGAACATCTGAAATAAATATTGATGGTTTAGTCTAAAACGAGAATCAGCGCTACTGATCCTCGCCTTTCCATATTCCTTTTTAGAAATTTTTTTGTAACGTTCATCATAGAAACCACCAGTACCACAGGGAAACAAATCTGGAAATCATTTCACCTCCAAAGTTTTTTCCCACACGCTAATAGGTTTTTCTACAATAGGTTTCATCAGATATAAATCAAGAGCATCTTCTACAGGATCTTTACTATGCAAAGGATGAATTGTGTACTGTTCATAAATATCATCTTGTTCAAAGTCTACCTTTTGTAAAATAGATTTTTCTAAATATGATTTACTGGCATTAAATTGTGTTTCTAAATCCACATTAACATCACAATATAATGGATTATTGTTCTTCAAATACTGGAGTGCACAACGAATTTTACTAAAGTCTACTAACTCCTGCCAAATAACTTTCTTTTTGGTTGCTACTCCATTTACCAGAATAAACAGGTTATCACTGAAATTACTATTTTGTGTAACGGTGCTAAATGTTTCTTTTAATGGAATAGGAAGATAAACAACTTGACCCTTCAATGCCTTAACTAATGTATTAGATGGTAAATTTCCACTTTGCGTTCTCAAACGCACAATTGTTTGAGAACGCAATGCGCAATGTCCGCAGTGCGACTGCGCCAAGTAAATTTGCTATGCAGTTAGGTATGTTACTCACGGCATTACGAGGTTTTTTCTTCGTTCTGGTGATCGTAATGTGATTGACAGGAAGTGGGTGTTTCTGGGCGGAAACAGGCCGTTTTATGGGAGTGTGTGAAAAAACGCTGCCGTTTCTGGAAAAAACGCGGGAGTGGCTGGAGAAACGGAGGAGTGTCTGGGCGAATGCTGGGTGTGTTTGTGACGTCAAACCAGGAACGACAAGCACTGAACTGATCGCACTGGCAGAGTAAGTCTCAAGCTACTCAGAAACTGCACAGAGAAGTCTTTTCGCAATATTGCGAATCTTTCGTTCGCTATTTTGATAAGCTAAGATTCACTCCCAGTAGGCGGCGGCTTAGCGTGTGCAAAGCTGCTAAAAGCAGCTTGCGAGCGAACAACTCGGAATGAGGGCCATTATTCATTAGACATCGAGCAGGAAGACTGTCATCATTAAGCTTATGGCTGCAGTATAAACATGCATATAAAATGTCATCTGAGGTTTCACCTGAAATCATAAAAAAATAGGCAAGGATTTCTCTCCATGACTGTTTTTTTGCAACCAGCCTTTTCACATCAATGATCTTTACTTGTGAAGGATAAAACAATCCATTACAGCTTACACACTTTCGATCAAAAAAGATGTATTTGCCTTTTTCAAACTGAATTAATTCATTTTTAAACATATCTAAAACAGTTACTTCATTATGTCTCACTTCATCTTCTTCATCATATACTCTATTACAATCATATGTAACACGAAGATTCAATTTTTGTTTTAGACATTTCGCAAAGTCTTTTATTTTGCGAATTTCTCCACTCTGTACAACTTGTTTAAACTCATCCTCCAAAAGAACAAAAGAACGCGTCCTATATATATTTCGAACTACACTTGCTGTAAAATCACTGTGGACACTAATCATCTTAAAATGCCTCAAAACACTTTTGCATTTTTTTCCAGAAAGACATGATAAAGAATGACCTTGCTTTCCAGTGACACAAAATTCTGTGCAACAATCCATTTTTAAAATCACATTTTTTTTCTTATGTATTCTAGCAGAAAAATAGCTTCTCACAAATTCTATAATAACTTTTAAAGATTCAATTGGGCAAAAGCACAACTCAGAACATGGCCATTGGGCATCTTTAATGCCCCCTACAGAATGGTCAGATACGGTCTCAGGATTTAAATCTAGTTGATTTGTAAGCAAAACAACACCATTTTCAGCCACAACAATATTGGAAAAAGGAGGAAGTTCAGTACTTCCAGTCTCGGCAAAAAATGGATACCGCCATCTGGAATGTAACCAAGATCCACCCAAAAATGTGCAATAATTATCTACTGTAACATTTGCACAATCCACATTATGCACATTCAATTTTTCAAATATTTTGTGTAAATCTTTCAAAGATAATGATAACTGGATTTTTAACATTTTTTCTAAATTAACTAATCGCATTACCAAATGTTGAAGATGTATTCTTATGCGATATTTCCTATTTAATTTTTTAACCTTATGAAAAGAAACACGCATTATTTTTCCTACAGTCTGTGACACAAATAATCTATTACGTAACTTGTTTTTCACACAAAATCTCTTGCGCCATGACATATCTGAAAGTGTTCTCAAATTATTTTCTTTACTACTCTCAACTTGCAGATGTAGATTTGTTTCATTGCATAAACTATTAACAAAGTTCTTTTCTTTATGAACTTGTTTTTTTCCACTATATATAACCTTTCTTTTAGAATTTGAAACACTATTATTCTATTTACCAACATTCCTTATTTTGCTAGCTAAATATTCACAGTCTTTTACTACGCTTACATCTCAGTCTTGAAGGCATTTTGACTTTTATGTGTACCAACCAAAGATATGAATGACTAATTGTTAAAATAGCAATACAATTGCAGTTTTCTGTAAACAGCCAATGCAATACAAATAAATACAAAGAGAGAACAAGTAACTTGCGCCTTAGCTGCTGCCCCGTATTTACTTCCAAGAGCACAACTCCTTGACTCAATATACACAACACAAAAATGAAGTAATACAAAGGCGCTGCTTGACACTATATTCTATCCTTAATTTCTCTTGTCCTTCATTAATTCTTCCAGCAGACAATATTCTTCCTTCCAACCAGAGCAACCTCAAAGACCACAATCTTCCAACCCATGTTTCGCACCTTTTCAACTGACCTCCTTGAACAGAGTATGTGCATCAAAAGGTTTCTTTTCATTCTCCATACAATGCTTATCATAAAGCTGGACAGCCACTCGTCCTGGTCCTTGTAATGGACACTCACCTCTTAGAGGTTCCCTATGTGCATGGAAAGGTTTCTTTCACTCCTTCCTCGTTCCAGACAGTAATCGCTCTCTCATCACAATGTGGGTAAAAATATATTTTGACGGATATCCAACGATAAACAGATATTTATTCTCAATTACATAGGTATATCCACAAAAACAATAAAAACATAAAACCAAACATAAAAAATTACCCAAAATAGGCTTCTGGTTTGCTCCACCGTGCACCCTCAGGTATAAAGCACCACGTTTGCCACTTATTCGGCAAACTTCTATATAATATAGAGTGCAAGTCCTCGATCCATAGGCACCAACAGGCTAAAGCTTTAGCTGTCCCAGGAAGCATTGGGGCCTCCTCTATAACCCCACTTCTATGCACTGAAAGTTCAGTTTCGTTAACCAGTCCAATGCAGGAGCAGGCAAGAGAGAAAGTAGATGTTAGTCACATAGAACCACATTCTCACAACAGGAGAAGGTACCAGCGGCAAATGCCATACAACTAAAAGAAGCTACAAGCGTCAGGGTGGGTACCCTATGGAACCCAATGTACCCCGCAGAAAGAGTTAACAATGGTAAGTCTACCATAACTATCCTTTTCTGCATCAGGTTACATTGTTTTGCACAGGGAAACATTGGCGATGTCCTAAAGCAGTTCCTCAAGGGAGGGGATGCACCTTAGCAGATATAAGAACCCAGCATTCTAAGGAAGCATCCTGGGAGGTGGAAGTATACAAGGCATAGAACTTAATGAACATGTTCACAAAGGTCCATGTAGCTGCCTTGCACAATTGTTCTGCAGACACGCCACGGCAGGCCGCCCAAGAAGGTCCAACAGACCAAGTAGAATGGGCCTTAATCATAGCAGGAGCTGGAAGTCCAGCCGGCACATAGGCTTGTGCAATCACCATTCTCATCCATCTGGCCAAGGTTTGCTTATTTGCAGGCCAGCCATGTTTGTGGAAACTAAACAGTCCAAAAAGGGTATCTGACCTCCTGATGGAGGCAGTCTTCTCCACAGATATACGGAGAACCCTTACTACTACAAAAGACCACTCTTTGGGAGACAAGTCAGAAGAGATAAATGCCGGGACTACAATCTTTTGGTTAAGGTGAAAAGATGACACCATTTTAGGCATATAACTTGAGTGAGTTCATAGAACTGCTTGGTTACAATGGAAAATTAAAAGGTGAATGACAGGAGAGAGTGCCTAAGTCCGACACCTGTCTTGCAGAGGCAGTAACCAACAAGAACAGGACATTGGCTGTGAGCCATTAAAGGTCCACCAATTCAAGAGGTTCAATGGAGACTTTTGCAGGTCATTCTGGACAACAGACAGATCCCATGGAGCCACAGGAGGAACAAAGGGAGGGTGAATCTGTAACACACCCTGAGTGAGTGTATGAACGTCAAGTAAACACGCAATCTTTCTCTAAAACCATACCAACAAGGTAAATATGTGAACATCAATGGAAGACAGATGAAGGCCTACGTCCAGGCCTCATTGCAGAAAAGCCAGAATTTTGGAAGTTCTGAATCTATAGGCATCATAAATCTTATCAGCACACCAGGTGAAGTAGGAAATCCAAACTCTGTAATAAATCTGGGAATAGGCTGGTTTGTGGGCCTTCAAGGTAGTTTGAAAAACTGCTTTGAAAAATCCATTGGTCCTCAGGAGTCATGCTTCAAAAGCCACACCGTCAAAACCAGTCTGACCAGGTTTGGGTAGAGACAAGGGCCCTGTACAAGGAGGTCTAGTTGCTGAGTAAGTAGAAGAGGATGCTCTGTTGACAGACCACACAGGTCTGAAAACCAGTGCCATCCCTCCGAGGTCCAACACCACTCCCTATCCCATCAAACTGGCATCAGTTGTCAGTAGGACCCAGTAGGGACGACCCCAGCTGAACTGCTGGTCTGGAGCTACCAGGTCAGCAACAGACGAACCTCCAGAGTCAAAGAGATCATGTGAGATCTGATCTGATGAATTAGGCTGTCCCACTTGGAAAGAATTAACCATTGTAGTGGGTGGGAATGAAATGGAGCATTCTCTACCATGACAAAGGTCGACACCAGCAGAATAAGTACTTGCATTTCTGAGTCTCCCAATTGTTACATAACTCTGCAGGGAGAGGATAGGGAGCCAAGGCCTGTTTTGGCAGAGTGAATTTCTTCCCTGGAATGGACAAGTACTCCCGTCTGATGTCTACAAGTTTAAAAAGTAGAAGGTGCTTAAAACTATATCAGTTTACTTTGCCACAGTAGTGGAATCCTCATTATCAGTATTTTGAAGGATATGCTTAATAGCAGCTACTAAGGCAGGGACATCAATCAGTAACACAGGATTCAGTGCCTCACAGGACCGTATGCTCCCACTCCTCTTCTGAAGAGATGTCAGAGAAGTTTATCGATTGTGATGTGGAAGGTGCCCGCTTGAGAACCCAGTGACATGCGAATGACCTGGTGTGGATTTCTGTCTAACCAGAGACTGGTTCAATTTCTGCAGTTGGTTAGACAAATTCTCTGCCCAAGGTGGATTAACCATAGGGACAATATGTGGTAGCAATGGCAATAGTGGTCCCATAGGGGGCACAAGCCATTCCACCAGAGTACCCAGTAGGTTGCCGAACTCAGCCTAGGGTGGCTCCTGTGTAGATGCAGAAGCTGCAGACTGACTGTGAGGTGATTTGCAATTAGTACACAGAGTATCATATAACACTTCCCCCACTGGTACATACACAGGCACACACAATCAAAATCAATTAATAAATTATTATCATAATAAAGCTGAACTGGACTAGTGTGTGTATGTATATATCTATATCTATCTCACAGCGTGGTCAGATGACTCTTACAATATATTCTGTAACAGGTACTCTCTTTCTCAACTAATGCTGTCTGTGACAAGTCATGTAGCACACTCATGTGTTTCTAAAGTCTCAGCGCTGTGTACAGGCAGCTTTACAAGGGAAACCCTGCCCTGCAATCCCAGAGACCAACTGCAGCTATGCTCGGAAGATGGTGCCCAGCGTCTCAGTCAGGGAGTGAGGGAGAGTGTGAGGCAACTCCAGGGCGGATAAGCTGTGAGGAGATGGCGCCCTCAGTCAGGGGAGTGTCTACAGGTCAAGCACCGGCTCCCTTATGCTGGACTTCCACCCCAGGTACTTTGTGCCTTATTAAGTGGGGTGCTAGTACACCCAAACTGTACTCCCCAGTGGTCTAGGGGGTCCCTGCCCAGTGACAGTATCCATGGCAGCACCATGACCCATCTTCCTAAGTCATGGACGAAACAGGATTTAATAGCGGGTCGCACCCTCTTACCTCCTCCCCATAGCAGCCACACAATCTACGAGAGTGGTCTGCAACTGTGTGCCTAAGTCAGGACATCTCCGCCACAAGTTCCCATAAACCAATTTGAAGAAGTACGTGACGCCACTTGGGAGGTGATGGAACTGCAGCACTGAAAGTCACTGACATAAAGCACTGACAGCCCAGAAAATAAATCATCTTTCTAAAAGTTTTTTCAGAGCTGCCCAGTGCAGTCCTCCTGTTAGGTGACCTGCTACTGCAGGCACCAACTTGAAACTGAGCTCTCAGTGCCTGCAGGCAGGGTTATAGAAGAGGCCCCAATGCATCCTGAGACAGCTAAAGCTTTAGCCTGTTGGTGCTTGTAGATCAAGATCCACTCTACACCCCCAATGTTTCCTTGTGAAAACCAATGTATCCAGCTGCAGAAAGATCAAGTATAAATAAAGGTACTCAAACACAAGACACTCAACGAGAGCTTTAGACACAAAAGGAAAAAGGTTCTAAGAAAAAGGGCACTGAGGACAGAAATAGGTGGAGATACTAAGGAAAGACTGACGGACTCAAAGGATATCTAGATAAATGAAAAATACCCAGAGCAGCACAAGATATTGGATACACATACCGCACAAAATAAGTTTGAGAGAGAGAGAGAGAGAGAGACTAAGGAGGAAAAAAAAAATCCCTCAGTAATGAGATAGAAATCAAGAGGCATTCAGGAGGAAAGCTGTAAGAGAGGTGGACATAAAGAAAAATTGGATTTTAATACCTACCGGTAAATCCTTTTCTCTTAGTCCGTAAAGGATGCTGGCGTCACTTCAAGAACCATTGGGTATAGACGAGATTCACAGGAGACATGGGCACTTTAAGACTTTGAGTGTGAACTGGCTCCTCCCTCTATGCCCCTCCTTCAGACTCCAGTTTAAGGAAACTGTGCCCAGGGAGACAGATATTTCGAGGAAAGGATTTATTGTTAAACCACGGTGAGCATCTTACCAGCTCACACCTCAAGCATGCCGCAGAATGTGGCATTCAATAGAACACAAGCCAATGGCATGAAGAATTTTCAGCACTATGCTCACAAAAACCGTAACACAACCTGTGTCTAAACACAACTAATAAC
The DNA here is from genome assembly GCF_028390025.1 of Pseudophryne corroboree. NCBI lineage: Eukaryota > Metazoa > Chordata > Amphibia > Anura > Myobatrachidae > Pseudophryne > Pseudophryne corroboree. The sequence continues at coordinate 627,147,611 of NC_086447.1, read as the reverse complement.
TGCAGATACAGTACACACTGGGACGGGCACCCAGCATCCTCTACAGACTAAGACAAAAGGATTTACCGGTAGGTATTAAAATCCTATTTTCTCATACGTCCTAGAGGATGCTGGAGTCACTTCAAGAAACATGGGGTTATATCAAAGCTCTAAAATGGGTGGGAGAGTGCGGATGACTCTGCAGCACTGATTGACCTAACATGAGGTCCTTATCGGCCAGGGTATCAAACTTGTAAAACATTGCAAAAGTGTTTTAACCCGACCAAACAGCTGCCAGGCAAAGTTGTAATGCCGAGATCCCCCGGGCAGCTGCCCAGGTCACACCCACCTTTCTAGTAAAATGGGCCTTCACCGATTTCAATAACGGCAATTCAGCCATGGAATAAGCATGCAGAATTGCACCACAGATCCAGCGCGCAATGGTCTGCTTGGAAGCAGGACACCCAAACTTTGTTGGGAACCTACAGGACAAACAGAGCCTCTGTTTTACTAATCTGAGCTGTCCTGGCGACATAACTTCAAAACTCTAACCATAGTCAGAGACCTCGAGTCAGCAAAGGCGTCAAAAGCCGCAGGCACCACAGTAAGTTGGTCCATGTAGAAGGAAGAAACCACCTTCGGTAGGAATCGCTGACAATTTACCAACACTGCTCTATCTTCATGGAAGATCAAATAAGGTCTCTTGTGAGATCAGGCCGCTAACTCAGACAATCGCCTTGCATACGCCAAGGCCAACCTGATGACCTCTTTCCAAGTGAGGAATTACACTACACCTTACATAAAGGTGCAAACCAATGTGATGTGGAACTGCAACACCACATTAAGAACCCATGGTGCTACTTGGGCACAAAAGGAGGTCGGATGTGCAACATGCCCTACACGACAGCCTGAACTTCTGGAAGGGAGTCCAATTGATTCTGAAAGAAAATCAATAAAGCCGATTTTAATTGAGCGCAACTGTAGTCCCACATCCACACCTCCTTGTAAAAAGTGGAGAAAACGTCCTAGCTGAAACTCTACCGTAGGATTCTTCTTGGACTCCCACCAAGAAACTAATTTTTCTCCAAATACAGTAGTAATGTTTTAGACGTTACACCTTTTCTAGCCTGAATAATTGTGGGAACTACTTCCGTGGGAATACCCTTATGGACTAGGAATTAGCGTTCAACCGCCATGTCGTCCTAATAGACGCACGGCCCCTGCTGAAAAAGGTCCATGCGCAAAGGAAAAGGCCAGGGATCTCCAAAGTGCAATTCCTTAGATCTGGATACCAAGCTCTCTGTGGTCAGTCTGGGACAATGAGACTCGCTTGGATTTTTGTACTTTTTATGATTCCAGAACCTTTGGAATGAGATAAACCGGAGGCAATACATATACCGACCAAAAAACACTCACGGTGCCACCAGAGCATTCACTATTATTGTTTGAGAGTCCCTTGACCTGGACTCTGAAACTTCTTGTTAATACAAGATGCCATCATGCCTACTTGAGGAAATCCCAACGACATATCACCTCTTCAAAGACTACTTAGAGGAGGTCCCCCTTCTCCCAGATGGAGATCGTGTCTGCTGATGAAGTGTGCTTCCCCGTTGTCCACTATTGGAATGAACATCACTGACAGAGCACTTCTGTACTTTTTTTTCTAGTGGAAAATCCTTGTGGCTTCTGCCATTGCTGCTCTGTTTTCATTTGTAGAAAACTGCTGTAAATGTCCCTTAACACTATACCATTTGTGTGGCGACAAGTTTCCTAACTTGACCATCTTCCTTGGATGTTTTCCGCTCTGTGTGACTGCTCCCCAGCCTCGGATGCATGCATTCGTGGTCACTAGGATCCACTTCTGTATCCCGAACCTGTGCCCCTCTATGAGGTGAGAACTGCGCTGCCACCACCGGAGTGAGATTCTGGTCCTGGAATATGGGATTTTCCTCTAAAGTATGTGTAGATGGGAACTGTACCACTTGTCCAACAGGACCCACTAGAACACCCTGGCAAGGTACCTGCCAACCAAATGGCCTTGTAGGCTGCAACCATCTTTTCCTGCAACCAAATGTATTGATGGATTGACACTCCTGCTGGTCTCGGAATTTGTATGACCGGACTCTGGATCTCCAGAGCCATTTCCACTGGAAGAAAAAAACTCTGTAGTTATATATCTACTATTAGTCCCAAAACCAACAACTGCGTCGATGGGACCATCAGTGATTTTGGCAAGTTCAGGAGCCAACCCTGATGTTAAAGAACTGTCAGGGACAGTGCAACGTTTTGCACCAACTGGATTCTTGATCACGCTGTTATCAGGAGACCGTCCCAGTATGGGATAAATGTGACTCCGTACTAGAGAAGGAGAATCATCATTACCGCCATCACCCTGGTGAAATTGGTAATGACCATCCTGAATAGCAAACCTTAGGTAAATCTAATGCGGATGAAAGTGTAATTAGACCTCCTTTATCCTTTTTTCCAGATTCGAGATCACTGCCCTGAGAGATTCCATCTTGGATTTGAATTTCTTTAACTAGAAATTGAGGGATGTCAGATTTAGGATTGGTCTGACCGAGCCATCTGGTTTTGCGAGCACGAAGAGGCTTGAATAACAGCCTTCTCCCTATTGTGACAGGGTTCACCAGGACAATGACCTGATCCTTACACAACTCTTGTGTTTCGTCGCATACTACCTCCCCGTCCGGAGGAGAATCGGTAATATTGAAGAATTGGTGAGGGAAGACGTCTGGAAACTCCAGTATGCACCCTTGGGACACTATTCGTAAAACCCACGGGTCCAAGTCCGTTCCAGGACTGACTGAAGAGTTTTATACGTGGCCTCTCTGGCATACCTAGTGCTCAAACCCTCAGGAGCTAATGGTGTCCTGTAGTCGAAGAAGAAGAGCCTTGAAACTCACAGAAGTAGGTCTCCCTAAAGTCCCACAAAGCAGGTAGACTGTTGTCACCAGTTCTCCCTGAAAAAAAAAAAAAAAACCTAATATAAATCTTTTTCAAAGAAACTCAGTAGAGCTCCTCAGAGTGCATCCAGGCTCACTGGGCACAGATTCTAAACTGGAGTCTGGAGGAGGGGCATAAAGGGAGAAGCCAGCTCACGCCCATTCAAACTCTTAAAGTTCCCGTGTCTCCTGCAGATCGCATCTATACTCCATGTTTCTTGAAGTGACCCCAGCATCCTCTAGGACGTATTAGAAAAAAAGATTAACAGAAAGGCAGAATGGGTGGGGGGGGGGATTGGGAAGAGAGGATCTGAGAGTAGTGCAGAACCTGGGAACATTGCATGAGGACTGGAAAATATGCAGAGAGAAAAAGAATACTAAACATAAACATGAAACACTACCTGAGAAGACTATACACCACTTGACTTCCTGCTCAGTCGAATTGGCATGACCATATAAAACTGTTTCTGTACGCTTATGGAGCTGTAGGGAAAAATAGGGATTAAGAGAGAGCTGATATACAGTGAGAATACATAGTGACTGAGAGAGAAAGTAAGTTGACAAGAGATGGAGATGCGAAAGGAAAATCACATAACTAGACAAACTAGGGTATTCAATTATCCGCAAATTCAAGGCAATTTTTTGCCCGAAAATTTTTCGCGCCAATCGGGCGAAAATTGCCGCGAAAATGCTCCGTTTTTCAACCTATTTAATTCCAAACGGGTTTCACGTGAAAATTCTTGCAGTGAAAAGTGCAGGTGAAAATGGGGAAATCAGCCTGTACCCCAAAAAATGCTAAACTAACATAGGAAAACAGAAGAGAAGTGTGTTAGCGATCACATTAGAGCGGTTTGGGTGACTTAAATTGTGTGAAATGGCTGTTATATGCATTTTTTTAAAAATTCAAAAAAAATGATAGAAAGCAAGTTTTTTTAGCAAAATAAATGCTCTCATTCAATTTGGGGTACATGAAAATGGGTATAAGTATATATTTGGGTCATTTTAGGGTACTTTAAAAAAAAGTGGAAACAGACCGATTACTCCCATCTGCAAGCCTAAAAACACCTGTCCCACTCATAAAGCACCCCAATATACCTGTCCCATACCTTGAACCCCAATTTCCATCACTTTGTACTTTTTCACCCCAAAAATGACATGTCATTATTGGCCAATTAAAAATAATTAAAAACCTCAACGTGCCTAATTAGTCATTAAGGGGGGTGTCCCAGGAGTTCTGTACCATATCCAAACATTTTTACCTTAAAATAGTGACTTTTCCCAACTTTTCACCTGCTTCAGAGTAGGTGAAGTGAAATTAGTGAAAAAATGATCACGATAAATTTTCCAGGAAAATTGAATAGGCTGTAATTGCGTTTCGCGGGAAAAGTCAGTTTTTTCGCGCGAAAACCGGACTTTTCACGCAAAAAGTCCGTTATCGCTGCTAATTAAATATACCCCATAGTCTCTAAACTCTGCCCAGTGACATCTACCATACACATCTTGTTCAATGGACATTGCCCAGTAGTCCTCAACCGACACCAGTCAGGTGTATCAACAATGAGTTGAGACACACAGCAGGAAGCATTTCAAAGTACTAATGGCCTAGTGCTGGTTGCAATATATCGACCCACTGATCACTTACTGACTGTGTCCCCTATTAGTCCTGTTACTGCGAAACCCAGAACTAATCTGAAGGGGTGAATGACACTGACTGCAGAACAATAAAAAAAAAAAAAAAAAAAAAGGAACACTTGCTGTGAGGAAAATGGTGTGAAAACAGAAAACAGGGAACAAGATGTCTAAAGGCCCGTACACACTGGTCGATGTATCGGCCGTTCTCTTGAACGGCCGATACATCGCGGGACCGTCGGCCAGTGTGTACGGGCGATACGTCTGTGAACTCCGTCGTTCACAGACGTATCGCGTCGGCCGCGCAGCACAGCCGACGGCCAATATATCTACAGATATATTGGCCCGTCGCTGTGTGTGTACGGGGCGGTCGTCCGACCGCCCGTACACATGCTGCGGCGGCCGGCGGTGATTGACAGGTGAACTGGGCGGGCGCGAGCGCCCGCCCGCCCAGTTCATGACGTCAGTCCCCCGACGGATCGGGCTGTGTGTATGCACAGCACACTGCCCGATCCGTACATAGATATATCTGCAGATCAATTGATCTGCAGATATATCTAATAGTGTGTACCCACCTTAAGACAATGGGAGCAAAAATAAAATAGGATTGACCTCAACACTCGCCTTAGATGCCAGAAGATGTTTGTCAACCCGAAGAAGCAGCTGTATCCTTATTGAAACCACACCAGAATTGTGATATTGAGGCTAGGCACATTCCAGCATACAGATGCAACTGCAGATGGTCACAGGTGCAAAATATTGATCTACAATAACAGATCCCAATTCTCATAAGCCAGTCCACTGGGAGAATCCAGGATTCTGAAGAAGAAAATGAAGAAATTGTATTAGAAAAATAAAAGGGAGGGCCTCTAAAAAACAGAAAGGTTCAATGACAGACATGCAGAAGTGCTTCCTCAGACAGAAGAATTCAAAAGTTAACAGATTAGGAGACACTGAAGTAACGTGAAGGGGTACACTAACTTCTGCACTCACCTTAAATGTCGAAAAATTATCAAGTCCAAGAATGCAGCTCCTGATATGTAGTCTGAGTCAGATTCCAAAAGCCAGCAATGTTTTTGCCACCAGAAGCCAGACACGATCAGCAATATTTCCTAGCAGCAATAAGCCACAAGTCTCAAATAGCTGTCATAAGGGCACTAGACGGAAATCCAACCGCTTAGGGAAGGATTAAAGAGAGAGAGAGAAAATTAATGCATTACAAAATAAGAGGGAGTAACACTCAGCAGAAGATACATATGGACAGAACAATAATACACTGTAGTGACTGTTATATATGAAGCTGAGGTGGTGTCAGTGATGTGCAGTGGAGTGAAGAAGACCCTTTCCTATCACACTAATGTAGAAACCAGTATGTTACTCCTAAGTAACATACTCATAGCAACATAGATGGACTTTAAAGTCGTCTCTAATTTGCGGTCAGCAGGTTATTTTAATGAAGCTGACCCTGGGGCAGATAACATGATTTTCTTTGACAACCTAGAAACTGAGATGTCTATCCTTGGAGGTGACTCCCACTTACACCTATCCTCTTCTGGGAAAGGGTACGCTACCTGCAACCTTTTAGGGATAGCAAATGTATTTTCCGGGTTAGCCCAGGATTCCTCAAAAAATTTATTTAAGTCCATAGATGAAGCAAAATAGTTTTTTGATAACCTACCGGTAAATCCTTTTCTCCTAGTCCGTAGAGTATGCTGGGAACGAGATCAAGACCATGGGGTATACACTAGAGATGAGCGCCGGAAATTTTTCGGGTTTTGTGTTTTGGTTTTGGGTTCGGTTCCGCGGCCGTGTTTTGGGTTCGACCGCGTTTTGGCAAAACCTCACCGAATTTTTTTTGTCGGATTCGGGTGTGTTTTGGATTCGGGTGTTTTTTTCCAAAAAACCTAAAAAACAGCTTAAATCATAGAATTTGGCGGTCATTTTGATCCCAAAGTATTATTAACCTCAAAAACCATAATTTCCACTCATTTTCAGTCTATTCTGAATACCTCACACCTCACAATATTATTTTTAGTCCTAAAATTTGCACCGAGGTCGCTGTGTGAGTAAGATAAGCGACCCTAGTGGCCGACACAAACACCGGGCCCATCTAGGAGTGGCACTGCAGTGTCACGCAGGATGTCCCTTCCAAAAAACCCTCCCCAAACAGCACATGACGCAAAGAAAAAAAGAGGCGCAATGAGGTAGCTGTGTGAGTAAGATAAGCGACCCTAGTGGCCGACACAAACACCGGGCCCATCTAGGAGTGGCACTGCAGTGTCACGCAGGATGTCCCTTCCAAAAAACCCTCCCCAAACAGCACATGACGCAAAGAAAAAGAAAAGAAAAAAGAGGTGCAAGATGGAATTGTCCTTGGGCCCTCCCACCCACCCTTATGTTGTATAAACAGGACATGCACACTTTAACCAACCCATCATTTCAGTGACAGGGTCTGCCACACGACTGTGACTGATATGATGGGTTGGTTTGGACCCCCACCAAAAAAGAAGCAATTAATCTCTCCTTGCACAAACTGGCTCTACAGAGGCAAGATGTCCACCTCATCATCATCCTCCGATATATCACCGTGTACATCCCCCTCCTCACAGATTATCAATTCGTCCCCACTGGAATCCACCATCTCAGCTCCCTGTGTACTTTGTGGAGGCAATTGCTGCTGGTCAATGTCTCCACGGAGGAATTGATTATAATTCATTTTAATGAACATCATCTTCTCCACATTTTCTGGATGTAACCTCGTACGCCGATTGCTGACAAGGTGAGCGGCGGCACTAAACACTCTTTCGGAGTACACACTTGTGGGAGGGCAACTTAGGTAGAATAAAGCCAGTTTGTGCAAGGGCCTCCAAATTGCCTCTTTTTCCTGCCAGTATAAGTACGGACTGTGTGACGTGCCTACTTGGATGCGGTCACTCATATAATCCTCCACCATTCTTTCAATGGGGAGAGAATCATATGCAGTGACAGTAGACGACATGTCCGTAATCGTTGTCAGGTCCTTCAGTCCGGACCAGATGTCAGCATCAGCAGTCGCTCCAGACTGCCCTGCATCACCGCCAGCGGGTGGGCTCGGAATTCTGAGCCTTTTCCTCGCACCCCCAGTTGCGGGAGAATGTGAAGGAGGAGATGTTGTTGACAGGTCGCGTTCCGCTTGACTTGACAATTTACTCACCAGCAGGTGTTTGAACCCCAGCAGACTTGTGTCTGCCGGAAAGAGAGATCCAAGGTAGGCTTTAAATCTAGGATCGAGCACGGTGGCCAAAATGTAGTGCTCTGATTTCAACAGATTGGCCACCCGTGAATCCTTGCTAAGCGAATTAAGGGCTCCATCCACAAGTCCCACATGCCTAGCGGAATCGCTCCGTGTTAGCTCCTCCTTCAATGTCTCCAGCTTCTTCTGCAAAAGCCTGATGAGGGGAATGACCTGACTCAGGCTGGCAGTGTCTGAACTGACTTCACGTGTGGCAAGTTCAAAGGGCATCAGAACCTTGCACAACGTTGAAATCATTCTCCACTGCGCTTGAGACAGGTGCATCCCACCTCCTATATCGTGCTCAATTGTATAGGCTTGAATGGCCTTTTGCTGCTCCTCCAACCTCTGAAGCATATACAGGGTTGAATTCCACCTCGTTACCACTTCTTGCTTCAGATGATGGCAGGGCAGGTTCAGTAGTTTTTGGTGGTGCTCCAGTTTTCTGTACGTGGTGCCTGTACGCCGAAAGTGTCCCGCAATTCTTCTGGCCACCGACAGCATCTCTTGCACGCCCCTGTCGTTTTTTAAAAAATTCTGCACCACCAAATTCAAGGTATGTGCAAAACATGGGACGTGCTGGAATTGGCCCAGATTTAATGCACACACAATATTGCTGGCGTTGTCCGATGCCACAAATCCACAGGAGAGTCCAATTGGGGTAAGCCATTCCGCGATGATCTTCCTCAGTTGCCGTAAGAGGTTTTCAGCTGTGTGCGTATTCTGGAAACCGGTGATACAAAGCGTAGCCTGCCTAGGAAAGAGTTGGCGTTTGCGAGATGCTGCTACTGGTGCCGCCGCTGCTGTTCTTGCGGCGGGAGTCCATACATCTACCCAGTGGGCTGTCACAGTCATATAGTCCTGACCCTGCCCTGCTCCACTTGTCCACATGTCCGTGGTTAAGTGGACATTGGGTACAGCTGCATTTTTTAGGACACTGGTGACTCTTTTTCTGAGGTCTGTGTACATTTTCGGTATCGCCTGCCTAGAGAAATGGAACCTAGATGGTATTTGGTACCGGGGACACAGTACCTCCAACAAGTCTCTAGTTGGCTCTGCAGTAATGATGGATACCGGAACCACGTTTCTCACCACCCAGGATGTCAAGGCCTCAGTTATCCGCTTTGCAGTAGGATGACTGCTGTGATATTTCATCTTCCTCGCAAAGGACTGTTGGACAGTCAATTGCTTGGTGGAAGTAGTAAAAGTGGTCTTACGACTTCCCCTCTGGGATGACCATCGACTCCCAGCAGCAACAACAGCAGCGCCAGCAGCAGTAGGCGTTACACGCAAGGATGCATCGGAGGAATCCCAGGCAGGAGAGGAATCGTCAGAATTGCCAGTGACATGGCCTGCAGGACTATTGGCATTCCTGGGGAAGGAGGAAATTGACACTGAGGGAGTTGGTGGGGTGGTTTGCGTGAGCTTGGTTACAAGAGGAAGGGATTTACTGGTCAGTGGACTGCTTCCGCTGTCGGCCCAAGTTTTTGAACTTGTCACTGACTTATTATGAATGCGCTGCAGGTGACGTATAAGGGAGGATGTTCCGAGGTGGTTAACGTCCTTACCCCTACTTATTACAGCTTGACAAAGGGAACACACGGCTTGACACCTGTTGTCCGCATTTCTGGTGAAATACTTCCACACCGAAGAGCTGATTTTTTTGGTATTTTCACCAGGCATGTCAACGGCCATATTCCTACCACGGACAACAGGTGTCTCCCCGGGTGCCTGACTTAAACAAACCACCTCACCATCAGAATCCTCCTGGTCAATTTCCTCCCCAGCGCCAGCAACACCCATATCCTCCTCATCCTGGTGTACTTCAACACTGACATCTTCAATCTGACTATCAGGAACTGGACTGCGGGTGCTCCTTCCATCACTTGCAGGGGGCGTGCAAATGGTGGAAGGCGCATGCTCTTCACGTCCAGTGTTGGGAAGGTCAGGCATCGCAACCGACACAATTGGAGTCGGACTCTCCTTGTGGATTTGGGATTTCGAAGAACGCACAGTTCTTTGCGGTGCTACTGCTTTTGCCAGCTTTAGTCTTTTCATTTTTCTAGCGAGAGGCTGAGTGCTTCCATCCTCATGTGAAGCTGAACCACTAGCCATGAACATAGGCCAGGGCCTCAGCCGTTCCTTGCCACTCCGTGTGGTAAATGGCATATTGGCAAGTTTACGCTTCTCCTCCGACAATTTTATTTTAGGTTTTGGAGTCCTTTTTTTACTGATATTTGGTGTTTTGGATTTGACATGCTCTGTACTATGACATTGGGCATCGGTCTTGGCAGACGACGTTGCTGGCATTTCATCGTCTCGGCCATGACTAGTGGCAGCAGCTTCAGCACGAGGTGGAAGTGGATCTTGATCTTTCCCTAATTTTGGAACCTCAACATTTTTGTTCTCCATATTTTAATAGGCACAACTAAAAGGCACCTCAGGTAAACAATGGAGATGGATGGATTGGATACTAGTATACAATTATGGACGGGCTGCCGAGTGCCGACACAGAGGTAGCCACAGCCGTGAACTACCGCACTGTACTGTGTCTGCTGCTAATATATAGACTGGTTGATAAAGAGATAGTATACTCGTAACTAGTATGTATGTATAAAGAAAGAAAAAAAAACCACGGTTAGGTGGTATATACAATTATGGACGGGCTGCCGAGTGCCGACACAGAGGTAGCCACAGCCGTGAACTACCGCACTGTACTGTGTCTGCTGCTAATATAGACTGGTTGATAAAGAGATAGTATACTCGTAACTAGTATGTATGTATAAAGAAAGAAAAAAAAACAACGGTTAGGTGGTATATACAATTATGGACGGGCTGCCGAGTGCCGACACAGAGGTAGCCACAGCCGTGAACTACCGCACTGTACTGTGTCTGCTGCTAATATAGACTGGTTGATAAAGAGATAGTATACTCGTAACTAGTATGTATGTATAAAGAAAGAAAAAAAAAACACGGTTAGGTGGTATATACAATTATGGACGGGCTGCCGAGTGCCGACACAGAGGTAGCCACAGCCGTGAACTACCGCACTGTACTGTGTCTGCTGCTAATATAGACTGGTTGATAAAGAGATAGTATACTCGTAACTAGTATGTATGTATAAAGAAAGAAAAAAAAACCACGGTTAGGTGGTATATACAATTATGGACGGGCTGCCGAGTGCCGACACAGAGGTAGCCACAGCCGTGAACTACCGCACTGTACTGTGTCTGCTGCTAATATAGACTGGTTGATAAAGAGATAGTATACTCGTAACTAGTATGACTATAAAGAAAGAAAAAAAAACCACGGTTAGGTGGTATATACAATTATGGACGGGCTGCCGAGTGCCGACACAGAGGTAGCCACAGCCGTGAACTACCGCACTGTACTGTGTCTGCTGCTAATATATAGACTGGTTGATAAAGAGATAGTATACTCGTAACTAGTATGTATGTATAAAGAAAGAAAAAAAAAACACGGTTAGGTGGTATATACAATTATGGACGGGCTGCCGAGTGCCGACACAGAGGTAGCCACAGCCGTGAACTACCGCACTGTACTGTGTCTGCTGCTAATATAGACTGGTTGATAAAGAGATAGTATACTCGTAACTAGTATGTATGTATAAAGAAAGAAAAAAAAACCACGGTTAGGTGGTATATACAATTATGGACGGGCTGCCGAGTGCCGACACAGAGGTAGCCACAGCCGTGAACTACCGCACTGTACTGTGTCTGCTGCTAATATAGACTGGTTGATAAAGAGATAGTATACTCGTAACTAGTATGTATGTATAAAGAAAGAAAAAAAAACCACGGTTAGGTGGTATATACAATTATGGACGGGCTGCCGAGTGCCGACACAGAGGTAGCCACAGCCGTGAACTACCGCACTGTACTGTGTCTGCTGCTAATATATAGACTGGTTGATAAAGAGATAGTATACTCGTAACTAGTATGTATGTATAAAGAAAGAAAAAAAAACCACGGTTAGGTGGTATATACAATTATGGACGGGCTGCCGAGTGCCGACACAGAGGTAGCCACAGCCGTGAACTACCGCACTGTACTGTGTCTGCTGCTAATATATAGACTGGTTGATAAAGAGATAGTATACTCGTAACTAGTATGTATGTATAAAGAAAGAAAAAAAAACCACGGTTAGGTGGTATATACAATTATGGACGGGCTGCCGAGTGCCGACACAGAGGTAGCCACAGCCGTGAACTACCGCACTGTACTGTGTCTGCTGCTAATATAGACTGGTTGATAAAGAGATAGTATACTCGTAACTAGTATGTATGTATAAAGAAAGAAAAAAAAAACCACGGTTAGGTGGTATATACAATTATGGACGGGCTGCCGAGTGCCGACACAGAGGTAGCCACAGCCGTGAACTACCGCACTGTACTGTGTCTGCTGCTAATATAGACTGGTTGATAAAGAGATAGTATACTCGTAACTAGTATGTATGTATAAAGAAAGAAAAAAAAACCACGGTTAGGTGGTATATACAATTATGGACGGGCTGCCGAGTGCCGACACAGAGGTAGCCACAGCCGTGAACTACCGCACTGTACTGTGTCTGCTGCTAATATATAGACTGGTTGATAAAGAGATAGTATACTCGTAACTAGTATGTATGTATAAAGAAAGAAAAAAAAAACCACGGTTAGGTGGTATATACAATTATGGACGGGCTGCCGAGTGCCGACACAGAGGTAGCCACAGCCGTGAACTACCGCACTGTACTGTGTCTGCTGCTAATATATAGACTGGTTGATAAAGAGATAGTATACTCGTAACTAGTATGTATGTATAAAGAAAGAAAAAAAAACCACGGTTAGGTGGTATATACAATTATGGACGGGCTGCCGAGAGCCGACACAGAGGTAGCCACAGCCGTGAACTACCGCACTGTACTGTGTCTGCTGCTAATATAGACTGGTTGATAAAGAGATAGTATACTCGTAACTAGTATGTATGTATAAAGAAAGAAAGAAAAACCACGGTTAGGTGGTATATACAATTATGGACGGGCTGCCGAGTGCCGACACAGAGGTAGCCACAGCCGTGAACTACCGCACTGTACTGTGTCTGCTGCTAATATAGACTGGTTGATAAAGAGATAGTATACTCGTAACTAGTATGTATGTATAAAGAAAGAAAAAAAAACCACGGTTAGGTGGTATATACAATTATGGACGGGCTGCCGAGTGCCGACACAGAGGTAGCCACAGCCGTGAACTACCGCACTGTACTGTGTCTGCTGCTAATATATAGACTGGTTGATAAAGAGATAGTATACTCGTAACTAGTATGTATGTATAAAGAAAGAAAAAAAAAACCACGGTTAGGTGGTATATACAATTATGGACGGGCTGCCGAGTGCCGACACAGAGGTAGCCACAGCCGTGAACTACCGCACTGTACTGTGTCTGCTGCTAATATATAGACTGGTTGATAAAGAGATAGTATACTCGTAACTAGTATGTATGTATAAAGAAAGAAAAAAAAACCACGGTTAGGTGGTATATACAATTATGGACGGGCTGCCGAGAGCCGACACAGAGGTAGCCACAGCCGTGAACTACCGCACTGTACTGTGTCTGCTGCTAATATAGACTGGTTGATAAAGAGATAGTATACTCGTAACTAGTATGTATGTATAAAGAAAGAAAGAAAAACCACGGTTAGGTGGTATATACAATTATGGACGGGCTGCCGAGTGCCGACACAGAGGTAGCCACAGCCGTGAACTACCGCACTGTACTGTGTCTGCTGCTAATATAGACTGGTTGATAAAGAGATAGTATACTCGTAACTAGTATGACTATAAAGAAAGAAAAAAAAACCACGGTTAGGTGGTATATACAATTATGGACGGGCTGCCGAGTGCCGACACAGAGGTAGCCACAGCCGTGAACTACCGCACTGTACTGTGTCTGCTGCTAATATAGACTGGTTGATAAAGAGATAGTATACTACTAATATTATATATACTGGTGGTCAGGTCACTGGTCACTAGTCACACTGGCAGTGGCACTCCTGCAGCAAAAGTGTGCACTGTTTAATTTTAATATAATATTATGTACTCCTGGCTCCTGCTATAACCTATAACTGGCACTGCAGTGCTCCCCAGTCTCCCCCACAATTATAAGCTGTGTGAGCTGAGCACAGTCAGATATATATATACATTGATGCAGCACACTGGGCTGAGCAGTGCACACAGATATGGTATGTGACTGAGTCACTGTGTGTATCGTTTTTTTCAGGCAGAGAACGGATATATTAAATAAAACAAACAACTGCACTGTCTGGTGGTCACTGTGGTCGTCAGTCACTAAACTCTGCACTCTCTTCTACAGTATCACAGCCTCAGGTCAATCTCTCTCTCTCTCTCTCTCAACCCTAATCTAAATGGAGAGGACGCCAGCCACGTCCTCTCCCTATCAATCTCAATGCACGTGTGAAAATGGCGGCGACGCGCGGCTCCTTATATAGAATCCGAGTCTCGCGAGAATCCGACAGCGTCATGATGACGTTCGGGCGCGCTCGGGTTAACCGAGCAAGGCGGGAGGATCCGAGTCTGCTCGGACCCGTGAAAAAAACATGAAGTTCGTGCGGGTTCGGATTCAGAGAAACCGAACCCGCTCATCTCTAGTATACACAGGATCCGCAGGAGACATGGGCATTCTAAAGAGTTTTCATTGGGTGTGAACTAGCTCCTCCCCCTATGCCCCTCCCTCAGACCTCAGTTGTAGGAACTGTGCCCAGGGAGACTGACATTTCGGGGAAAGGAATTACTAAACTAGTAGTGAGATATCTACCAACTCACAACCACAACCATACCGCACACATGGCATTCAACATAGCACACGCCAACAGGCATGAAATAATTTCAGCAACATGCTGAAACCAAGATAACACAACTTGTGTTACTATAATAACTAAACTGCAGGTAAAGTACGCACTGGGACGGGCGCCCAGCATCCTCTATGGACTAGGAGAAAAGGATTTACCAGTAGGTTATCAAAATCCTATTTTCTCTTAAATCCTAGAGGATGCTGGGTACGACATCAAGACCATGAGGTCTATACCAAATCTCCAGTACGGGTGGGAGAGTGCGGATGACCCTGCAGCACCGATTAACCAAACTTTAGGTCCTCATCGGCCAAGGTGTCAAAATTGTAGAACTTAGCAAATATGTTTGACCCTGACCAAGTAGCTGCTCAGCAAAGTGGTAATGCAGAGACCCCCCGGACAGCCGCCCAGGATGAGCCCACCTTCCTAGTGGAGTGGGCCTTTACCAACGTTGGTAACGGCAATCCAGCCATAGTATGAGCTTGCTGATTCGTATTTCTAATCCAACGTGCAATAGTCTGCTTGGAAGCAGGACAGCCAATCTTGTTGTGATCATACAGGACAAAAAGAGCCTCTGTTTTCCATATACAAGCTGTTCTAGCAACATAGATTTTACAAGCTCTAACCACATCTAGATACTTTGAATCAGTGAATGTGTCAGTAACTACTGGCACCACAATAGGTTGATTTATATGAAAAGCAGAAACCACCTTTGGAAGAAAATGTTGGCGAGTTTGCAACTCTGCCCTATCTTCATGGAAAATCAGGTAAATGCTCTTGTGAGACAAGGGCCCCAATTCCAACACCCGCCTTGCGGATGGCAATGTCAAAAGCATCACCACTTTCCAAGTGAGAAATTTCAACTCTATCTTTTGTAGAGGCTCAAACCAATCCGATTGAAGGAACTGCAATACTACGTTAAGATCCCAAAGTGCCACTGGAGGCACGAACGGAGGCTGAAACTCTGGAAGAGTGGCCAATTGTTTTTGGAAGAACACTGACAAGGCCAAAATCTGGACCTTGATTGATCCCAATCGTAGGCCCGTCTTTACACCATCCTGCAAAAAATAGAGAAAACGTCCTAAGTGAAACGCTTCCGTAGGAGCTTTCTTGGATTCACACCAAGAGACATATTTTCTCCAAATACGGTGGTAATGTTTTGATGTTACTCCCTTTCTGGCCTGAATAAGGGTGGGGATGACCTCCTTAGGAATACCCTTCCGGGCTAGGATACGGCGCTCAACAGCCAAGCCGTTAAACGTAGCCACAGTAAGTCTTGGTACACACAGGCCCCTGCTGCAGCAGGTCCTCCCAAGGAGGAAGAGGCCAAGGATCTCCTATGGAGTAACTGCTGAAGATCTGGGTACCAAGCCCTTCTTGGCCAGTCTGGGACGATAAAGATTGCTCAAATCCTTGTCTTTCTTATGATCCTGAGTACTTTTGGGATCAGTGGAAGTGGAGGGAAGACATACACTGACGGAAACACCCTCTTTGAGCCAGTCCTGGTTGTAAAAATATGGGGGGGAAATTGACAGGGGATCCCCCGTATTTTTAGAACCAGCACCGGGATCTTCGTCCGGTCCTGGTGCCAAAAATATGTGGGACAAAAAGCGTAGGGGTCCCCCGTATTTTTAAAACCAGCACCGGGCTCCACTAGCCAGAGAGATGATGCCACAGCCAGGGGACACATTTATACTGGTCCCTGTAACCACAGCAATACCCCCCCCTAACTAGTCACCTCTGGACGTGGTTCCCTGGGAGAGTGGGGGACCCTTAAAACAAGGGGTCACCCCCCAGACACCCAAAGTCCAGGGGTGAATCCTGAGGCTGTCCACCCCATCCCTGGGCAGTGGATGGGGGGCTGATAGTCTATCAAAGTGACAAAAGAATATTGTCTTTTGCTGTGGAACTACAAGTCCCAGTAGGCCTCCCCCCGCATGCCGGTATTTGGAAAAATACAAATACCAGCATGCTGGAAAATAACAGAATGACTGGTTCCTGTAGTTCCACAACAAAAGAAATACCCAAATAAAAGCACAACTCACACACCGTGAAAGTACAAATTTATTTAAACACACACACACACACACACACTCACACATAATTACCTACATCCCACGCCGTCAGTCACGTCCTCTTGTCCAGTAGAATTCAATAGGGGTCCCCCTTTTTACACATTACAGCAGACAGCGCTCCCTTTTTTACACATTACAGCAGACACCACTTCATACCCCACCCCACATTTTAAACAGCTCTGCACAGCAGCACATGCTTTCTAAATATCCCCCCACACTGTACTATGTTGGTCATTCCGAGTTGTTCACTCGCTAGCAGTATTTAGCAGTCATGCAAACACTATGGAGGAGGGGCATAGAGGGAGGATCCAGTTCACACTGTTAAAAAGCCTTAAAGTACCGAAGGCTCCTGCGGAACAATCTATAGCCCATGGTACTAAAATGGACTCCAGCAGCCTCTAGGAGGTAAGAGAAAAGAAAAATTGCGTGGGGTTCCCCCTCCTATGTTTAACCAACCTTGGGCTCTTTGAGCCGGTCCTGGCTGTTTAAATACAGGGTAAAAAATGCATAGGGTTCCCCCGTATTTAGACAACAAGCACCGGGCTCTTTGACCGGTCCTGGTTCCAAAAATATGGGGGGGGGGAAGATGTAGGGGTCCCCCATATTTTTAAAACCAGCACCGGGCTCCACTAGCCAGAGAGGTGATGCCACAGCCAGGGTACACATTTATCCTGGTCCGTGCAGCCATAGCATTACCCCCCCCCCAACTAGTCACCCCTGGCTGGAGTTCCCTGGGGGAGTGAGGGACCCTTAAAACAAGGGGTCACCCCCACAGACACCCAAAGGCCAGGGGTGAAGCCCGAGGCTGTCCACCCCATCCCTGGGCAGTGGATGGGGGGCTGATAGTCTATCAAAGTGACAAAAGAATATTGTCTTTTGCTGTGGAACTACAAGTCCCAGCAGGCCTCCGCCAGCGCACTGGTACTTGGAAAACCACAAATACCAGCATGCTGGGAAATAACAGAACAGCTGGTTCCTGTAGTTCCACAACAAAAGAAATACCCAAATAAAAACACAACTCACACACCGTGAAAGTAAAAATTTATTTAAACACACACACACACACTCACACATACTTACCTACATCCCACGCCGTCAGTCATGTCCTCTTGTCCAGTAGAATTCAATAGGGGTTCCCCCTTTTTACACATTACAGCAGACAGCGTTCCCTTTTTTTACACATTACAGCAGACACCACTTCATACCCCACCACTCATTTTAAACAGCTCTGCACAGCAGCACATGCTTTCTAAATATCCCCCCACACTGTACTATGCTGGTCATTCCGAGTTGTTCACTCGCTAGCAGTATTTACCAGTCATGCAAACACTATGGAGGAGGGGCATAGAGGGAGGAGCCAGTTCACACTGTTAAAAAGTCTCAAAGTACCGAAGGCTCCTGCGGAACAATCTATAGCACATGGTACTAAAATGGACCCAAGCAGCCTCTAGGAGGTAAGAGAAAAGAAAAATTGCGTGGGGTTCCCCCTCCTATGTTTAACCAACCTTGGGCTCTTTGGGCCAGTCCTGGCTGTTTAAATACAGGGTAAAAAATGCATAGGGTTCCCCCGTATTTAGACAACCAGCACCGGGCTCTTTGACCGGTCCTGGTTCCAAAAATATGGGGGGGGAAGACGTAGGGGTCCCCCATATTTTTAAAACCAGCACCGGGCTCCACTAGCCAGAGAGATGATGCCACAGCCAGGGGACACATTTATAGTGGTTCTTGCAGCCATAGCATTACCCCCCCAACTAGTGACCCCTGGCTGGGGTTCCCTGGGGGAGTGAGGGACCCTTAAAACAAGGGGTCATCCCCCCAGACACCCAAAAGCCAGGGGTGAAGCCCGAGGCTGTAACCCCATCCCTGGGCAGTGGATGGGGGGGCTGGTAGTTTTTCAAAGTGACAAAAGAATATTGTCTTTTGCTGTGGAACTACAAGTCCCAGCAGGCCTCCGCCAGCGCACTGGTACTTGGAAAACCACAAATACCAGCATGCTAGGAAATAACAGAACAGCTGGTTCCTGTAGTTCCACAACAAAAGAAATACCCAAATAAAAACACAACTCACACACCGTGAAAGTAAAAATTTATTTAAACACACACACACTCACACATACTTACCTACATCCCACGCCGTCAGTCATGTCCTCTTGTCCAGTAGAATTCAATAGGGGTCCCCCTTTTTACACATTACAGCATCAGCGTTCCCTTTTTTTACACATTACAGCAGACACCACTTCATACCCCACCACTCATTTTAAACAGCTCTGCACAGCAGCACATGCTTTCTAAATATCCCCCCACACTGTACTATGCTGGTCATTCCGAGTTGTTCACTCGCTAGCAGTATTTAGCAGTCGTGCAAACACTATGGAGGAGGGGCATAGAGAGAGGAGCCAGTTCACACTGTTAAAAAGTCTTAAAGTACCAAAGACTCCTGCGGAACAATCTATAGCCCATGGTACTAAAATGGACCCCAGCAGCCTCTAGGAGGTAAGAGAAAAGAAAAATTGCGTGGGGTTCCCCCTCCTATGTTTAACCAACCTTGGGCTCTTTGAGCCACCCTGGCTTAAATAAAGGGAAAAAAATGCATAGGGTTCCCCCGTATTTAGACAACCAGCACCGGGCTCTTTGACCGGTCCTGGTTCCAAAATTATGGGGGACAAAAGACGTAGGGGTCCCCCATATTTTTAAAACCAGCACCGGGCTCCACTAGCCAGAGAGATGATGCCACAGCCAGGGGACACATTTATCCTGGTCCCTGCGGCCATAGCATTACCCCCCCCCCCAACTAGTCATCCCTGGCCGAAGTTCCCTGGGGGAGTGAGGGACCCTTAAAACAAGGGGTCACCCCCCCAGACACCCAAAGGCCAGGGGAGAAGCCCGAGGCTGTCCACCCATCCCTGGGCGGTGGATGGGGGGCTGATAGTCTTTCAAAGTGACAAAAGAATATTGTCTTTTGCTGTGGAACTACAAGTCCCAGCAGGCCTCCCCCAGCATGCTGGTACTTGGAAAACCACAAATACCAGCATGCTGAGAAATAACAGAACAGCTGGTTCCTGTAGTTCCACAACAAAAGAAATACCCAAATAAAAACACAACTCACACTCCGTGAAAGTAAAAATTTATTTAAACACACACACTCACACATACTTACCTACATCCCACGCCGTCAGTCACGTCCTCTTGTCCAGTAGAATTCAATAGGGGTCCCCCTTTTTACACATTACAAGACATCCCGGACCACTGACTGTATCACCAACACTTTCTCCACCGGGAGAAACACCCTCTGCACCTCCGTGTCGAGGATTATCTCCAGGAAAGACAGCCTCCTTGTCGGCTCTAGATGAGACTTTAGATGTTCTACAGTTTGTGGATTGGGTGGGGGTGTTGGAATGGATGAGGTGTTGCATGCTCCAGTGGGCTGAGAATATCCTTCATTTTGTGAGGGGCACCCGGACCACTAGATATGCTACTGCCTAGAATACTATAATCTGTGTTGGCCTTGGTTCAAGGGAAAATCATCATGGATCCTCACATCCTCATTTATGCACACATAGGTATAACGGATATGGATACGACTGCGCATGCCCTAACCCCAGCACATGATCAGAGTAGCACAATGGTAACTTTCAGAGAGGTGAGCAGATATTCTGCATCCTTGTTAGTGTGCAAGCACACGTAGCCATTTAAAACGTGGCGTTAAGATAGCAGTCCTATACAGGCAACACTCTGTTACAATGACAGCTCGCTGAACTTTATACGGACACTGCAACATTACGTTCACATTCCGAAATGGCGGGGGATTCACGCAGTAAAACAAGCAACAGGTGCCATATAATGCTGGGATGCAGTAAACGTATGACGGGGGGGGGGGGAGAAGTACAAGGAGAAGAAATGATTGCATACATTACCTCACGCAGCTCCAGCAATCTGCTCCTGCCGACGCTCCCGCTGAGGTAAGGGGACCCGGCTTCCTCCGAGCTGCGGCTATCTCCTCCCGCTGACGCTCTGTAAGGGGACCTGGCTTCCTCCGTGTAACGGCTCCATCGATCTCCTGCCACTGAGCTCCAGTAAGGCTTCCTCCGTCACTCAGGTACCGGCGATCTCCTCCATTGTCGCGGCTTGTAGACGCTCCCTCCTTCTTGTCCTCCCGCTGCCTGCAGCTCTCCTCGTCATGCACGAGACACTGCTTCCTGGCTTCCTCCGAGCTGCAGCTATCTCCTCCCGCTGACGCTCCGTAAGGGGACCCGGCTTCCTCCAGCTTCCTCCGTGTGACGGCTCAGTCGATCTCCTCACACTGCGCTCCAGTAAGGCTTCCTCCGTCGCTCAGATACCTGCGATCTTCTCCGTTGTCGCGGCTCGTAGACCCGGCTTACGGGTGGGGGGTGGGGGGGAACGTACTAAGATACAGAGGTTCAACAGAGGCAACTTCCCCAGTACAGGTTCACCTGGTGGCAACACGATACAAAGGGTTAATAATGAACCCCAACCAGAAGGTGCACACCAGTGCAAACATGACGCCTGGGAAACCGACACAAATGTATCACAATTCACACTTCGGGATTGAGCTGCACTTCATTTCACCAAAAACAAGCAGCAGCGGTCTCCCACACTTTACACAACTGGAGTGAGCCACTACCGCCTCCCACCCCGACCACTTTGGTCATTCACACATAATTGCATATCCGAAATGGCGGGGGATTCACGCAATAAAACAAGCGACAAATGCCATATAAAGCTGGGATGCAGTAAACTTATGACGGGGGGGGGGGGGGGGGGGCACTGTCTGTGGCCTGCAGGTGGCACAGCAGAACAGTCCCTGGAAAATGGGACTGTCGGGACAGTTGTGAGGTATGTAGCATGTACTTGATTTGAATGGTTCATTTGTGATAATTATATACAATCACTTAAGTAAATCATCCCTGGCAATAGAAAAGTAAGTGGGAACATCATGAACAGAGCATTTAGTGATTGAAGTGGGTCAGGTTGAAGGGTCAGCTATTTTCATTTTGTAATATCCTGGCACTACGCTGCTTGCTATGCAGAGTACATAACATGACAAAAGTGTCCAAAGAACAATACGGACAGCACTACTGCAACAATACCGGCGGGGTGGGGGGGGGGGAGAGAGAAGTAGAAGGAGAAACATTACCTCACGCGGCTCCGGCCGACGCACCCGCTGAGGTAAGGGGACCCGGCTTCCTCCGAGCTGCGGCTATCTCTTCCCGCTGACGCTCCGTAAGGGGACCCGGCTTCCTCCGGCTTCCTCCGTGTGATGGCTCCGTCGATCTCCTCCCACTGCGCTCCAGTAAGGCTCCCTCCGTCGCTCACATCCTGGCGATCTCCTCCGTTGTCGCTGCTTGTAGACGCTCCCTCCTTCTCGTCCTCCCGCCGCCTGCAGCTCTCCTCATCATGGAGGTCATTCCGAGTTGGTCGCTAAGTTTTTCGTTTGCACAACATATTCGCAAAGTTGCGATAATGTAGTAAAATTGCGAACATCCGCCCCCAACGTATTTCTGCTATTTCGTACGCAGTATTACACAAAGTGGGCGTACGCCAAATGAGATCGCAGCAATGCGAAACCATTGCAAAAACACATACTTCATCGTAAAAATACGAAGTTTTAGTAGATTTACACATTTTCCCTTAAAAGTGCACACTTTTGCGGACAAACGCACAACAATGTGTTTTTTTGCTATTAAATTAAATTACACCTTTCAGTTTAAAGTCCACAAGCCCACCTCAATTACGAATCCAATTAGTGTAATGAATGATAATGTTCATAACCAATTAAGTCAACAAAAAATACCTGAAGAACACTTTGTTTGCATAATTGGCCATCAACATTTAAATGTTTCAATTTTAAATATAGATGTTTTAAATGTTTTTTTTTTTTGTAAAGGTGTTGTTTGTGAATGAAGGTGTTTACATGTTTATTAAGACAATACCCTCCTAACTGTTTCTTAATTTAATTTTTAAATCTTACGTTACATGTGTGAAATGTTTAATGAAATCAATTTCTGCTAGGCAATCTGCTGATCCTTTTTTGCATTAATAAACACAACACCCGGTTAACTTGAAATAACTTGTTTTTATTTTTAAAATATTTTAATCAGTAAAAAAAAAGAACTCAAAATATAATTATGCAAATTTGTGGAGCTCATCAATGCAGCTCAGTAAGCCATGCAGGTGTTGCCGCATGTTGTCCAGAATGGCCACAAAACTTCTGGGATCTCCAACTGCAACATCTGAAATTAAGATGCAACATAAACATTAATAACTTATTCACATTACTTATTATACAAGCAAGGCACAAAGCACAATTTAATGCAGGCATGTCCAAACTGCTGGCCTCCAGCTGTTGTGAAACTACATAGACCAGCATGCCTTGACACAGTTTTGGGGTCAGAGAATGCCAAAGCTGTGTCAGGGCATGCTGGGATGTGTAGTTTTTCACCAGCTGGAGGGCCGCAGTTTGTACAGGCCTGCTTTAATGCCTAAGTGACTACATCATGGCTGTTTTAAGGATAAATCAGTAGCAGAACAACACACAAGCCTGCTCAGCAATCTTTTTTGTAATATTTTTACAAGAAAGTGTACCACACCATGGGGTACATTTACTACTACGGGAGTTAGATTTAAGATGGGACGTTGACCATAGCAACCAATCAAATTAGACATATTATCTTGTAAAAGTGGACTTACAAATTACAAGTATAATCTTAGTGGTTGCTATGGGCAACATCCCATGTTAAAGAGAACTCCACTCAGGTAGAAATGTTAGCCTGAAAACTGAGCACATATAAACCATGTTGTCCTGGCAACCCTGTTGAACTAATGTGTGTCGACCTAGAGTGGACACACAAAACATTGCACACATAAACAGTACATATAATGACACTCTCAAAAAAATCAATGCAACATGTACACCATGAATAATAACTCAAATATTTTTTCTTGGTAGCACATTTCCAACAGTACAACAGGGCATGTTTTGACATTGTAAGTGTAAGTGGCTAATCATTATTTTAAAAATGTTAAACTACTTACTTTCCTCTGCAACATTCTCACTTAGCCCATCAGGGGCTTCTTCTGCCCATTCGCTGGGTGGTGAAGGCAGCTGGATGGGGGAAGGAGGCTGGATGGGGGAAGGAGGCGGGATGGGGGAAGGAGGCTGGATGGGGGAAGGAGGCGGGATGGGGGAAGGAGGAGGGATTGGGGATGTTTTTTCTGAGGGTGGGTCTGATTGTGAGGGCGAGGGGGGCGGAGAGAATGTTTGGCCAATCGAGGGTGAGGGGGGCTGAGAAGGGGATTTGGAAGGAGAAGGAGAAGGGGACTGGTAAGGAGGAGAAGGGGGCACAGAAGGAGAAGGAGAGGTGGGCTGAGAAGGGGAGTGGGAAGCTGAGGGGGAGTGGGAAGCTGAGGGGGACTGGGAAGCTGAGTGTGACTGGGAAGCTGAGGTGGACTGGGAAGCTGAGGGTGACTGGGAAGGGAAGGGGGACTGGGAAGGGGAGGGGGACTGAGAAGGGGAGGGGGAGTGCGAAGGGGAGGGGGAGTGAGAAGGGGAGGGGGGCTGAGAAGGGCCATGATGTTGCCTCCCTGCATCAGCTTGCCGTTGTGGTCGTCCTAGAATGATATATGTATTATATTTTGTGTTGCATGTCAAATTTGATAAACACCATTTGTCAATTACACTGTTCTGTCCCATGTAAAAGACACAGGGCTAACATTTTTTTTTAAAATCTGTTTATGTTGTCCATAGCAAACAATCTGATTATACATTACATTTGTGATGCTCATTACAGAATCTATTCCATTGACTCATAATGATTGTTATAGGCAACATCACCATATCACTATTCAAGCCACCTTATTATATTGACCCCACTGATCAAGTTATGTGGTACAGTTTCCAGCCTGTGTAGCAATTTTGAACAACATGCACTTGTTTTGACTAACTTTGCTACAGTCAGTACTGTTTGCCCTAACCACACACACTGTCATATTTTTTAAACTAGTTCAGTCAGTGTGGCAATTACAGACTACCACTTAGTGTAAATTTGCACAGTTTTGGATAATAATGTAATGTAACTTACTGCGTGCACGCAGTTGGCGGATTTGCTGGCGGATCTTCGCCAAAAGCTCCGGAGTCCTCCTGCGCAGATCACTCCATCTGCGTTCCAGCTGGATGATGGTCCGCCTGCTGCGGACGCGAGTCCTGAGTAGGTGGCAGACCTCCGCGTAGGCCTTGCGCTTAACCCGATTGGGGAAAATCTCCCTACGCGGCCTACGCGGCGGTCCATCCCCGCAACCAGGACGCGGAGCTCTCGCCTGGTGAAAGGTGCTGCACGCATCATGGCAATGGCGTTTTCCTTTTTTGGGCATATATTTATAGTGTGTGTTAGCATGTGATTGGTCTAAAATCTATGCTGTCATTAAAATAAACTTTATTGATGTTTGCAATGCTGTGTAGAGCAGAGTGGTAAGTTCGCTAGAGCGGAAATACGCAGTCGCGGAAGAGAAAAAAATTAAACACATTTTCACACAACCCCCAACGCAAACATACACACAAACACGGACACACACACACACACACACACACACACACACTTTGAAAAAAATTAACACATAACTCTGTACTCACCACATTTTGTGAGATAATTCAGCTGCACAGTCACAAAGTGGCCAACATTTAGTTTCATTTGTTGGTGTTTTTTTCAGTAAAAACAGGATTAGATGAAAGAAAACAAATAAGGACACTATTTAGCAACATCACATTATTAGATTAAAAAAAAAACATTGTAAGCTTAACCTGTTTAAGGTTATTTTTTAAAAACATAATAAGATATTCCCACACACCCTAATAATTACACAATGACCTTACAATACCAACCCAAATTACATCGGACCAAAATGAGCATAAGCATACAGTGTTTTGTATTAATTTCTAAAAGTAAAACAAAAAACACTATACCTGAAATATTCTTCCACAATGCTTGCCCTGACTTGGCTTCCCCTCCGTGAAACACTCCCCCCACCGAATCTACGGACAACCCCTGGCTCCTCATCTGGCAATTCCTCTGTGTGAGGAAGCTCTACGCGACTCCTTACCGCGATGTTATGTAGTATAGCGCACAGGACCACTATTTTACTTGCCATCTCCGGCGAATACATGATGTCGCCACCAGTGCGGTGGAGCACACGAAAACGTCCTTTAAGGACCCCAATTGTGCGCTCCACTAGCTGTCTAGTGTCAGTAAGCGCGGAGTTAAATGCCGTCTGTGGTCCTGGCCTGGGATTACGGTAAGGAGTCATGAGCCAGGGGGTGCAAGGATATCCACGGTCTCCTGTTTGAGGAGAAGAAAAAATTAGAAAGAGAATATTCCTAAAATTGATAAAAATTGGCAGGAAATGATGTTGGCCAACTCACCCAATAACCACATGTCTGCTCGTTGACTTGATCTTAATCTCTGCCATATCCCTGATTGTCTAATGACATAAGCATCATGCGAGTTTCCGGGAAACTTGGCATTCAGGGAAAGGATCTGGAGGGATGGCCCACAAACAACCATTACATTCAGAGAATGAAACAGTTTCCTGTTTCTATAAATTTCTTCTATTATGTCTTGGTGGCACAATAGCTACATGTGTGCCATCCACAACCCCAATAACATGTGGGAAGCGACTACCACCTTCCTCAAATTGCCGCTTCACCACATCTAGGGCACCATCATCCAAAGGCATAGCAATAAATTGCTTCACACGCTTTATGAAAGCCTGGCTGACACGCCGCAGGACCTTACTGAACTGGCCCTGCGACATGCCAACCAGGTCTCCAACAACATGCTGAAATGACCCTGTGGCCACAAAATGTAACACAGCAAGGAATTGTGTCAATGGTGGTTTTGCTGTAGGATACTGAATTGAAGACTCCAGATCACTCTCTATTATGGAGAGAGTGTCTAGGATTAGATGTGGTGGCAGCCTGTATCTACGTACAACATCATCTGGCATCCCAAAAAGTAGGACACGGGTGCGGAAAATTGGTGGCCTAGCACGCCTCCGTTGCCTTGGTTGATGAGGAGCCGGTTGTGGTTGGCGGGCTGGCGGTTGGGGTGGGAGTGCTTCCGTGGGTTGGGGTGGGAGGGCTTTAGCAGCCACAAATACCGACATCACCAACTTAAAATAAAGGTAATAATATTGAGAATAAGACAATTTAAAAACTCAAATGTACAACCTTAATCCAACTAAAATTGTCTTGGTGTAAACTTACTGCAGGAGCATACGACATTTTTTCTGGATTCAATTACGGACCAATTATAAATTGTGTAAAAAAAGAGAAAGCACAAATTAAAAGGTATGAACAAACATAGGTTAACCAAACAAATTATCAATGTGTAAACCAACCAAACATACACATATAATAAGAGCATCAAAAAAATTTTGAACACCTAAGTATAACTAATGATAATTATGTTATAAATCTAAACTACATTCTACACAAAATTGAGTCCTTTAGTAGCTATTACAGGCAAGAACAGCACTACTTTGCTGATCAATCCGGTAAAATAATAATAATAAAAAAAAAATTATTGATGACAAACATAAGCAAAACACTTTAAACACACACATACTCCACAACACACAGGCCTAGGGGACTTACCTGCTCCACAAAACAACACTGTTGATTTTTGTAAGAAACTGGCCCAAATAATAAAGGCTAAGTTGCCCAGAAAATAAAGTCGGATTACTTCTCCAGATAAATTAACCTACAAGAGACACAAAATGAGACTAAGACCACATAGAGACCATTAGCACAAACAGACACAAACACAGGCCTTGGGGACTTACCTGCTCCACAAAACAACACTGTTGATTTTTGTAAGAAACTGGCCCAAATAATAAAGGCTAAGTTGCCCAGAAAATAAAGTCGGATTACTTCTCCAGATAAATTAACCTACAAGAGACACAAAATGAGACTAAGACCACATAGAGACCATTAGCACAAACAGACACAAACACAGGCCTAGGGGACTTACCTGCTCCACAAAACAACACTGTTGATTTTTGTAAGAAACTGGCCCAAATAATAAAGGCTAAGCTGCCCAGAAAATAAAGTCGGATTACTTCTCCAGATAAATTAACCTACAAGAGACACAAAATGAGACTAAGAGCAACATTTTTAAATTATTTCACAAAACAGAAACACTAAAGTACAGGTTAGGCCCAAAAAAATATTTAAAAAATAAACAAACAAAACTAAAAACAGATATTCTAACAAAAACAGAAAAACACCTGCATTGCACCAACAAACATACTTGCATTTAACAACAAGACGATTGCAGGACTACTCACAAACGGAACTTCGCAAAAAATACGCAATACGGTGTATATGCTAAAAGCTAATAAACGGAAAACTGTATGCTTGACAATGCTAAAATCACTCACTCTGCAAAGTACAAAAGAGCACCTTCTTGCATGACACAGAAACTCCATTCATCACCAACACACTCACAGCGTGCAAACCAGGCCCTTAAATAAGCAGTACAATCAGTAGCAATATTAGCATACTGTACACCTGTGTGAATGAACGCGCCGCACGTAGGTATAAATCGCCACACACCTGGGTGTACAGACGTCATCTCCAACATGGCTACTCGTGAGGAATTAGCAGCAGAGATGGACCGCATTATGCAGCAGCAGATGGCATTGGCAAAAAAACGCATAGAGTGCCAGAGACGAATAATGGAATCCGCCTCTGCGGATTTGGAAGAGGCAGGACCCAGTACTTGGGAAATGTCAGCTTCTGAGACCCAACAATTAAGTGGGGATACCCTGCCACACACACATACTGGCCAAACTGAGGGAGAATCATCATTAGCCACACAAGCACAACAGACAGAAGCTGCTAGTGACGAGGAAGATGGTGAGAAGCAACAGGAGGAAAGCTCATAGGCTACCTCCAGACGTAAAAAAAGACAGCCAGCATTCACTAAGAGGGAGTTGCGTGTTTTGGTCACGCAGGCCATGTCCAAAATACATAGAGGACCCAAAAACATGGGTGCTGCTACGAAAGATCGCATCTGGAGGGACATCACACATTCTGTGAATGAAGTTGGCTCTGTCGTCAGAACATCACAGGAAGTTAGACGACGGTAAGTGCATCTTGCCAGTCCATTCTCTGTGCTAAGTAGTCTTAAAAATGTAGTTACATGTGATGTTATGTATAGCAAACAAAAGCAGAACATGTGTCCTATATATTTATTTCCAGAAATAATAATACTCTACTTTGCCCCTATTTCCCCAAACATATGTAGTTGGGCCGACTTCAAATCACGCCTGAAGGCAAAGAGGTCTGCGGAGTGGAATGCCTCAAGGGCTACAGGTGGAAGACCAGCTGTCGCTGTGGAGTTTACAGACTTGGAGGAGATGGCGATGCCCTGTGTCAGTTATGAGGAGAGCCAAGGGGTGTCTAATATGGACACGGACCTGCCTGAGATCCTGACGGAACATGACTTGCCAGGTAAGTTTACACACTTATTTGTCTGCAATTTAAACTGTATTTATAAAATAATAACTAATTCTTTATTGTACTCTTTTCCCACACATTCTTCTATTTGCTTGCCACAAAACACAGCACAGGGGGGTGATCAGTTTGAGTCACAGGAAGGTTATGTGGCTGAGGCTGAGGTGGAGGGACCTAGTGGGTCTGGCAGTGTGGGCCCACAAATCCCACCTCTGCAGGTTCCTACTGCCCCCCCCCCCCCCCCCCACCCAACCCTCTGCTATCCCGGAGATCCTGCTTGAAATAGCTAGGTATGGTGAGAGCCTAAATGCGTTTCAAGACGGGGTCATCCGGGAGGTAAGCCAGATAGCTGTCCGGCTCACTGAGCACCGAACCAGTGTTGAGCAAGGTGTTGCTCAACTCTGCCAAGGTCTGGCAGAGATCAGGCAGGGACAAGAACAACTTGCCTCCTCATTCCAAAGCCTTGCAACTAACATCTTGCAAGGGCTCCAGGCCATCGCTGTCTCCCTTGCCCACAGTGGCAGAGAGCCACCCACATCGGCTCCCTCCCCTGCCCCTGCCCAGGAAGAACAGCCCACTGGGCAGGCCCAACGAAGGTCGCTCCGCAGACCAAGCCAAGAAGAACAGCCTCAGGCGGGGAGAAAAAAAAGAAAGTGATGTCTCTCCAGATGGGCAGCACCCATGTTTTTCATGTTGCCTCTATGTTATTTTGGAGTTGGCTTGTGTGGCCAGAATGGATAACTCCCTCTTAGTGAAATGTATTATTAATGTTTAGAGGTATTGTAGCCTGTAAGCTTTTTTTCTGAAACACCAGAGCCATCTTCCTCTTACTAGTGTGCTATGTATTGATGTGTTTGTGTGGTGGATCCTAATTCTTTCTCAGTTGGGTCAATATTTTTGTGTGGCAGGGTGTGTAATATCTTTTATTTTTACTTCTAATTATCATTTTGTCAGAAGCTGAATTTTGCCGAGTACTGAGTTCTGCTATATCATTTGTGTCAGTGGCATCTGCTTGCTGCTTGGTCCATCTCTGCCTGTGAGACTCACGTGTAGCCATGTTGTTTTGATAAAAAAATATATTACTACAGTAATAAAAAATTAATACTTTAACAAAAATTGAGTACTTTATTCAAGGTAATGCATTAGGTAAATCTTAGTTCCAGGAAGATTAGGTAAGCATATAGACACTTGTGGAACGAGGGAACAATCTGCAATTTATAAAAACAATTGCATCTTCAAAAATACTACAGGTATGCCTTGCACCACATTTTAATGTCCATATTAATTAAAATGACACAACACTTTTTTTTTTTTTGCTATGGGCAACAGGACATCATTTAAAACATTGTCAGATATTAAAAACAAATATTAAACTATCATTTCTGGCCAAAATTAAGTGTATGCTGCATTATGTGGGTCTCTGTTTATTTAGGTTAAATGTTGCTGCTTTTTATTTACATTTTGGTTAATTTCACTTGTTTGCATTTGGTACTCTTACACACATTAACACCTGCCCTTTACAAAAATGTTTACACACCAACTTGAACACAAATAACAACCTTATTTGGCAGTGTGTGAGATTTATATGTGATTAGAATAAACATTTAATGTGGGTTTTGACAATTGTTGTTTGCTAACTTTCATCTGAGCAGTATTTAACAAGTAATTGGGCAACAGATGAATGTGCTCTCCAATTAACTGCTAATTAGTGCATACACACTTGTAACAGTACTTCGCAAATGCAGAGTAACTGCAGACCTACTCGGCTGCTGCGTGAAGATTGCTACGGATTCCTATGTTAGTTTTAACAGCGACAATGTTTTATTGCGAAAAACATGCCCATTGCGAGTTGCATACTCCCACACTGTACGCCCACTTTCACGCCCATGTCGGACCATTGCGAAGTCTCGCCTCCGCCACGCCTCCGCCACTCCTCATTTTCGTTTGTGAGTAACGTGTGTTTTTTTTGTGTATTTTTGCACCAGTGTCGTACGGCTGTGCTCGCGCATGCGTATTTACGCTTTTGCGCATGCGCAGTTAGTTAGTTTTTGCACATTTGCGATGCGATGACTCTCTGCGATCAACTCGGAATGAGGGCCCATGCACGAGACACAGCGCTCTCCTCGAAGCTTTCAGTCGCACGGCACAACGCAAGAAGATTGACAGAAAGGGGGCGTTTCGGGGTGTCAACTGACCGTTTTCAAAGAGTGTTTTGAAAAACGCAGGCGTGACTGGGCAAACGCTGGGCGGGTGTGTGACGTCAAAAGCCAGCCCTCCAACGTTAGAATCAACGCACACGAAGAGTAAGTCCAGGGCTGGTCTTGTTTTGCACAAAATATTTTTGCAGCTGCTCTGCTGCACAGGCGTTCGCACTTCTGCAAAGCAAAAATACACTCCCCCTAGAGGGCGGCGACTATGCGTTTGCACGGCTGCTAAAACTGCTAGCTTGCGATCAACTCTGAATGAGCCCCTATAGCGCGTCCATCTGTGTGTATCAGGCCACTTGTTCACTCTGTGGAGCCAAAGTTGAAAGTCAGGTGTGGGAGCGTGCTGGAAATGAACAAGCCCAGCAAAGTTGGGACTATAGGCCCTCATTCCGAGTTGTTCGCTCGCAAGCTTCTTTTAGCAGCTTTGCACACGCTATGCCGCCGCCTACTGGGAGTGAATCTTAGCTTATCAAAATTGCGAACGAAAGATTAGCAGAATTGCGAATAGACACTTCTTGGCAGTTTCTGAGTAGCTCCAGACTTACTCGGCATCTGCGGTCAGTTCAGTGCTTGTCGTTCCTGGTTTGACGTCACAAACACACCCAGCGTTTGGCCAGACACTCCTCCGTTTCTCCAGCCACTCCCCTGTTTTTCCCAGAAACGGTAGCGTTTTTTCGCACACACCCATAAAACGTCCAGTTTCTGCCCAGAAACACCCACTTCCTGTCAATCACATTACGATCACCAGAACAAAGAAAAAACCTTGTAATGCCGTGCGTAAAATACCTAACTGCATAGCAAATTTACTTGGCGCAGTCGCACTGCGGACATTGCGCATGCGCATTAGCGACTAATTGCTCCGTTGCGAGAAAAAAATACAGAGCGAACAACTCGGAATGACCACCATTGTACACAATTTTGCTAATATAAAATATATTATAATTCAATATTTATATTGTACTAGGGAGGATTAAAAAAATCTATATATTTGATCAATCCACGCCACGGTACTTATGATTCCAAATAATTCCGGATAATGCTCTACTATAATGCTATGATAAAACAATGACACATTTAACAGCCTGAAGTTGGAAAAAGAATGTTCCTCTTAGCAGAGCCTGATGCTTTATGGCCCTCATTCCGAGTTGTTCGCTATTTTTTTCGTTCGCACAAGGTATGAGCAAAATTGCGAACATGCAGCAAAATTGCGAATATCCGCCCTCAACGTGCATCTGCTATTTCGTACGCAGTATTACATAAAGTAGGCATATGCCAAATGGCATCGCACTAATGCGAACCCATCGCATTACCACAAGCCTCATCGTAAAAATACTAACTTATCGTAGATTTACACATTCCTGTTAAAATTGCACACGCTTTAGCTAAAAAACGCACAGCAATGTTTTTTTTTCCTTTATAGTTAAATTACACCTTTCAGTTTAAATTCCACAAACCTTCCTCAATTACGAATCCAATTAGTGTAATGAATGATAATGGTCATGACCAATTAAGTCTTCAAAGAATACCTGCAGAACATTTTGTAGGCATAATTGGCCATCAACATTTTTTTGCTTGGATTTAAAAGAAATAGATGTAAATGTGCCTGGGCTAATGTTATTTTTTATTTTTTTTGGTGTAGAGGTGTATTGTGTGAATAAATGTGTTTACAGGTTTTTAAAATCAATAAGCTCCTAACTGTCATAAATTATTTTGTTTTGGTGTAATTTAAAATACTAATCTTAAGTAAGATGTGTGAACTGTTTTACGTCACCAATCTGCTGTTCTTTTATAGCATTAATAAACATAACACCCGCATAACTTGAACAACATTGTTTTTATTTTTATTTTTTTATTTTTTTAAACAAAAAATAACTTTTTTGGTATAAAACAAAAATGTAAAATAAATTTTTAGAAAAATGATTCGAACAATTCAAAATCGTCCAGCACGGCCCTCAAATTGTTTTTAATCCTGGCCACAATTTTTGGCAAAGTTGTGGGATCTCCTACTGCAACATCTGAAATGAAGAGGCAAAATAAACATTACAAACTTACTCACATTACCTATTATACAAGCAAGGCACAAAGCACACTTTAATGGCAAAGGGACTACATCATGGATGTTTGAATGTTAAAACAGTACCATACCAACACACAAGCATGCTCAGCAATGTTTGTTATCGTTAATTTACAAAATTAGAAAGTGTACCACACCATGATGTACATTTACTAACATGGGAGTTCTATTTAAGGTGGGACGTTGCCCATAGCAACCAATCAGATTACACATATCTTCTAGAAGGTGCTCAATAAATGAGAAGTTGAATCTGATTGGTTGCTATGGGCAACATCCCATCTGGATTAAAACTCCCATTTTAGTAAATGTAACCCCATGCTGGGATTAATTCACATCTGGAGTGAAGTAGACTTGTATTTTTAGGTGTTTGCCCTGCATCATCACACTGCATATCAACATCTTCAGAAGGACCACATATCATAGCATGCCCACACTCCATGAAAGCCTGCCTTACAACATAAGGTCAAACAGCTTTATGAATGTATAAATCCTAAATAGTAGGAGTGTAACTTTCACAACACAAATCACTGTGTCCTTAGCCTGCCTAACAAAGTGACTCCTGCGACTTTAATTTGAAAATCTTGCAATACCCATGCACAATTGTAAAAGTAAACCCACACAAAAAGTAAAACCACACAAAAAGTACCACTCAGGTCTAAATGTTTTGCATATAATGTATCACATACAAACCCTGTTGTGCAGCCAAACCTGTCGACATAGTGATTGGCGACCCAGAGTGGCCATCCTCAACATTGCATATGTAGACACTGTACATATAATGTTCCTTACACAAATGTAAATGCATCATCCATACCATGATGAAGAAGACAAGCATTTAACCTTGACAAAAGATTGGCCACAGTACAACACTGCATTTATTTGAATGTGTCGTTTTTGAACCAAAATAAAAATTAAGGAATGTGTGTGAACTTACTCTCCTCTGCCACTTGCCCACCTCTCTCAAGTGACTCCGGGGCCTCTGCTGCCCATTCACATGGTGGCGAAGGTGGCTGGCTGGGGGATGGAGGCTGGATGGGTGAGGTTGGCTGGATGGGGGATGGGTGAAGGAGGCAAGATGGGGGAAGGAGGGTCTAATTGTGTAAGCGTATGGAAGGGGGAGGTCCTTACAGAGGGGGTTTGTGAATGATAGGGTGAGGGTGGTGGAGTGGTTTTTTGGGACACAGAGGGGGAGGGGGGCAGAGAGGGGAATTGGGAAAGAGAGTGGGATTGGGCTGGAGAGGGGGATTGGGAAAGAGAGTGGGATTGGGCCGGAGAGGGGGATTCGGAAAGAGAGGGGGTGTGGGCCGGAGAGGGTGAGGTGGCTGGAGAGGGGGAGTGGGCCAGAGAGGGTGAGGTGGCTGGAGAGGGGGTGTGGGCTGGAGAGGGGGAGTGGGCTGGAGAGGGCGAGTGGGCAGGAGAGGGGGAGTGGGCCGGAGAGGGTGAGGTGGCTGGAGAGGGGGAGTGGGCTGGAGAGGGGGTGTGGGCTGGAGAGGGGGAGTGGGCTGGAGAGGGGGAGTGGGCTGGAGAGGGGGAGGGGGCCTGAGAAGGGGCCTGGTGTGGGCTCCCAGCAGCAGCAGCAGCAGCAGCTTGCCGTTGTGTTCGCCCTAGAATGACATATGTAATATTTAGGTTTTAGCATTTACATTTTTAACATCAGCATATTCCTATTACTCTGTTCTGTCCTATGTTAAAGAGACAGGGGTAACATTAATAAGTTTGAAAAATGTTTAAACTGGTGATGTTGCTCATATCAACCAATCAGATTATAAGTAAACTTTATTAAGCTGCTTCTATCAGATAATATATAGAATCTGATTGTTTGATATAGCCAACATCACCAGTTCCAAAAACCACCCACATTATAAGAATAAACCCACTGAGTAAGCTATTGGGTTCAGTTGACAGCCTGTGTAGCAATTATGCACAACAGCATTCACTTTTGCAGAAGCACCTTGATACACAGTCAGTACTGCTTGCCCTACCCACACACACTGTCATGTGTATTCTACAATAGTTTATTGTAAGTGTGCTAATTTTCACACTCTCACTTAGTGAAAGTAGGCAAAGTTTATGGCAAAAATCTGTTATGTACTGTAATATTTTACTTACTGTGCCTACGTAGGTTACGGATTTGTTGGCGGAGCTCCGCCAACGGGTGCGGCGTACGCCAGCGGAGGTCGCTCCACCGTCTCTCCAGCTGTATGATGGTCCGACTGCTGCGGACGCGGGTCCTCAATAAGCGGCGTACCTCCGCGTAGGCCTCACGCTTTACCCTATTTGGGACAAAGGGCCCTGCGCGGCGGTCCATCACTGCCACCAGGACGCGCAGCTCGCGGCGTGTGAATGCTGCTGCGCGCATCATGGCAATGGCGTTTTCCATATATGGGCTTATTTTTATAGTTTGTGGTTGCATGTTATTGGTTGGAAATGTATAGTGTCATCTGTAATAAACTTTATTGATATGTGTACATTGATGTGCAGGACAGTTTGTTTAGTTCTCATGGGCGGTGATTTGCACCCGCGGACACACACACACACACACACACACACACACACACAAACACACACATATCATTCCAATATGGCTTAAAATCATAAACATATTAGTCTTCACATATATATAAAATAAAAACATTTTTTAAATAAATAACCATTGGATACAACAATCTTACACAACATACATGAAAAGGAGAATATTACATAATAAAAATGTCCTGAAACAATATAAAATACTCTCAAAACTCACTCAGAAATGTGCTCACTCAGAAGTGTCCACCTTGCTTCAGTAATTTTCCGCATACACCCACACACAGGCTGCATGCGGGGCGTTCATATAGCCAGTGCAGCAATTACTGGACAAATTAGCATAATATACACCTGCGCAGAATTCCGCACCGGAAAACGCAAGCAGCTATAAATAGCTGAACACTCGTGCATACACACATGCTACCAGCAACATTGCTACTCGTGAGCAGACAGCAGCAGAGATGGACGAGGTGCAGAAGCAGATGGCAGCTTTAGCACACAGAAGCTTAGCACTGCGGAGGCAGATGCTTGAGTTTGCCAATGCTGACTCTGAAATAGCAGGACCCAGTACTATACAAACTCCTTCTTCTGCTACCCAGGAGTTAGGAGTGAATCCCCTGCCAGACATAGCTAGTGGGGAAACTGAGGGTGATTCTGGACTAGCAGCTCAAACACAAACTACACAAGCATCTAGTGAAGAGGAAGATGGTGATGAAGGTCAGGATGATAGCTCACAGGCTACTGCCAAAAAAAAGAAAAGACAGCCCGCCTTCACTAAGAGGGAGTTACGGATTTTGGTCACACAGGCCATGCAAAAAATACATTGAGGACCCAAAAACATGGGTGCTGCAGCCAAAGACAGAATTTGGAGGGACATCACTAATTCTGTTAATGAAGTCGGCTCAATAGTCCGCACCTCGCAGGAAGTTCGAAGACGGTAAGTGTATCTTGCCAGTCCATTTTCTGTGCCAAGTATTATTAAAAAGTAACTTAGATGTGATGTTGCCTATAGCAACCAAATAGCATGTGTACTATATATTAAAGCATGTTTTCAAAATTTAACACTACCTTGCCCCTATTTTTCCCCACATATGTAGTTGGGCCAACTTCAAATCCCGCCTGAAGGGCAAGAGGTCTGCGGAGTGGAATGCCTCGAGGGCAACAGGGGGAGGACCAGCTGCCACTGTGGAATACACAGATCTGGAGGAGATAGCAATGGACTGTGTGAGCTACGAGGAGGGGGTTGGGGTGTCTTATATGGACACGGACCTGCCTGAAATACTCCATGCACATGACTTGCCAGGTAAGTTTACACACATTTTTTAATTTTAAAATTTTTTGGATACAAAAGTCTCATATTGTTTTTATCTACTCTTTTTCCACTCATTCTTCTATTTGCTTTGCACATAACACAGCACAGGGGGGAGCATGTAGAGTCACAGGAGGGTTATGTGGCTGAGGCTGAAGTGGAGGGACCTAGTGTGTCTGGCAGTGTGGGACCAAAAATTCCACCCATCCAGATTCCAACTGGCCCCCCCACCCAACCCTCTGCTATCCCGGAAATCCTGACTGAAATAGCCAGGTATGGTGAGAGCCTGAATGCTTTTCAGGACAGGATGCTCCGGGAGGTAAGCCAGATACCTGTCCGGCTCACTGAGCACAGAACCAGTGTGGAGCAAGGTGAAGCTCAACGCTGCCAAGGTCTGGCAGAGATGTCAGGCATGGACAAGATCAACTCGCCTCCTCCTTCCATGAACTTGCCAATTCCATTCGGCAAGGGCTCCAGGACATCGCTGTCTCCCTTGCCCACAGTGACAGAGAGCCAGCCACATGGGCTCCCTACCCTAACCCTGCCCAGGGAGAACATCCCACTGGGCAGGGCACTCGGAGGTCGCTACGCAGACCAAGCCAAGAAGAACATCATCAGGCAGGGAAAAAAATAAGAATTTACTTACCGATAATTCTATTTCTCATAGTCCGTAGTGGATGCTGGGTACTCCGAAAGGACCATGGGGAATAACAGCTCCGCAGGAGACTGGGCACAAAAGTAAAAAGCTTTAGGACTACCTGGTGTGCACTGGCTCCTTCACCTATGACCCTCCTCCAAGCCTCAGTTAGGATACTGTGTCCGGACGAGCGTACACAATAAGGAAGGATTTTGAATCCCGGGTAAGACTCATACCAGCCACACCAATCACACCGTACAACTTGTGATCTGAACCCAGTTAACAGCATGATAACAGAAGGAGCCTCTGAAAAGATGGCTCACAACAACAATAACCCGATTTTTGTAACAATAACTATGTACAAGTAATGCAGACAATCCGCACTTGGGATGGGCGCCCAGCATCCACTACGGACTATGAGAAATAGAATTATCGGTAAGTAAATTCTTATTTTCTCTAACGTCCTAGTGGATGCTGGGGACTCCGAAAGGACCATGGGGATTATACCAAAGCTCCCAAACGGGCGGGAGAGTGCGGATGACTCTGCAGCACCGAATGAGAGAACTCCAGGTCCTCCTCAGCCAGGGTATCAAATTTGTAGAATTTAGCAAACGTGTTTGCCCCTGACCAAGTAGCTGCTCGGCAAAGTTGTAAAGCCGAGACCCCTCGGGCAGCTGCCCAAGATGAGCCCACTTTCCGTGTGGAATGGGCTTTTACAGATTTTGGCTGTGGCAGGCCTGCCACAGAATGTGCAAGCTGAATTGTACTACAAATCCAACGAGCAATCGTCTGCTTAGAAGCAGGAGCACCCAGCTTGTTGGGTGCATACAGGATAAACAGCGAGTCAGATTTTCTGACTCCAGCCGTCCTGGAAACATATATTTTCAGGGCCCTGACTACGTCCAGCAACTTGGAATCCTCCAAGTCCCTAGTAGCCGCAGGCACCACAATAGGCTGGTTTAAATGAAATGCTGAAACCACCTTAGGGAGAAATTGAGGACGAGTCCTCAATTCTGCCCTGTCCGTATGAAAAATTAGGTAAGGGCTTTTATAGGATAAAGCCGCCAATTCTGAAACACGCCTGGCTGAAGCCAGGGCTAACAGCATTACCACTTTCCATGTGAGATATTTTAAGTCCACAGTGGTGAGTGGTTCAAACCAATGTGATTTTAGGAATCCCAAAACTACATTGAGATCCCAAGGTGCCACTGGAGGCACAAAAGGAGGCTGTATATGCAGTACTCCCTTGACAAACGTCTGAACTTCAGGAACAGAAGCTAGTTCTTTTTGGAAGAATATTGACAGGGCCAAAATTTGAACCTTAATGGACCCAAATTTTAGGCCCATAGACAGTCCTGTTTGCAGGAAATGCAGGAATCGACCCAGTTGAAATTCCTCTGTAGGGGCCTTCCTGGCCTCGCACCACGCAACATATTTACGCCAAATACGGTGATAATGTTGTACGGTCACATCCTTCCTGGCTTTGATCAGGGTAGGGATGACTTCATCCGGAATGCCTTTTTCCTTCAGGATCCGGCGTTCAACCGCCATGCCGTCAAACGCAGCCGCGGTAAGTCTTGGAACAGACATGGTCCCTGCTGGAGCAGGTCCTTTCTTAGAGGTAGAGGCCACGGGTCCTCCGTGAGCATCTCTTGAATTTCCGGGTACCAAGTCCTTCTTGGCCAATCTGGAGCCACGAGTATAGTCTTTACTCCTCTCCTTCTTATGATTCTCAGTACTTTTGGTATGAGAGGGAGAGGAGGGAACACATACACTGACTGGTACACCCACGGTGTTACCAGAGCGTCCACAGCTATTGCCTGAGGGTCCCTTGACCTGGCGCAATATCTGTCCAGTTTTTTGTTGAGGCGGGACGCCATCATGTCCACCTTTGGTTTTTCCCAACGGTTCACAATCATGTGGAAGACTTCTGGGTGAAGTCCCCACTCTCCCGGGTGAAGATCGTGTCTGCTGAGGAAGTCTGCTTCCCAGTTGTCCACTCCCGGAATGAACACTGCTGACAGTGCTATCACATGATTTTCCGCCCAGCGAAGAATCATTGCCACTTCCGTCATTGCCCTCCTGCTTCTTGTGCCGCCCTGTCTGTTTACGTGGGCGACTGCCGTGATGTTGTCCGACTGGATCAACACCGGCTGACCCTGAAGCAGAGGTCTTGCGTGACTTAGGGCATTGTGAATGGCCCTTAGTTCCAGGATATTTATGTGAAGTGACGTTTCCATGCTTGACCACAAGCCCTGGAAATTTCTTCCCTGTGTGACTGCTCCCCAGCCTCTCAGGCTGGCATCCGTGGTCACCAGGACCCAATCCTGAATGCCGAATCTGCGGCCCTCTAGGAGATGAGCACTCTGTAACCACCACAGGAGAGACACCCTTGTCCTTGGAGACAGGGTTATCCGTTGATGCATTTGAAGATGCGATCCGGACCATTTGTCCAGCAGATCCCACTGAAAAGTTCTTGTGTGGAATTTGCCGAATGGAATCGCTTCGTAAGAAGCCACCATCTTTCCCAGGACCCTTGTGCATTGATGTACTGACACTTGGCCTGGTCTTAGGAGGTTCCTGACTAGGTCGGATAACTCCCTGGCTTTCTCTTCCGGGAGAAACACCTTTTTCTGTACTGTGTCCAGAATCATTCCTAGGAACAGCAGACGTGTCGTCGGAATCAGCTGCGATTTTGGAATATTTAGAATCCATCCGTGCTGTCGTAGTACTACTTGAGATAGTGCTACTCCGACTTTTAACTGTTCTCTGGACCTTGCCCTTATCAGGAGATCGTCCAAGTAAGGGATAATTAAGACACCTTTTCTTCGAAGAAGAATCATCATCTCGGCCATTACCTTGGTAAAGACCCGGGGTGCCGTGGACAATCCAAACGGCAGCGTCTGAAACTGATAGTGACAGTTCTGTACCACAAACCTGAGGTACCCTTGGTGAGAAGGTCAAATTGGGACATGGAGGTAAGCATCCTTGATGTCCAGAGACACCATATAGTCCCCTTCTTCCAGGTTCGCTATCACTGCTCTGAGTGACTCCATCTTGAACTTGAACCTTTTTATGTAAGTGTTCAAGGATTTCAGATTTAAAATGGGTCTCACCAAGCCGTCCGGCTTCGGTACCACAAACAGCGTGGAATAATACCCCTTTCCCTGTTGTAGGAGGGGTACCTTGATTATCATTTGCTGGGAATACAGCTTGTGAATGGCTTCCAATACCGCCTCCCTGTCGGGGGGAGACGTTGGTAAAGCATACTTCAGGAACCGGCAAGGGGGAGACGTCTCGAATTCCAATTTGTACCCCTGAGATACTACCTGCAGGATCCAGGGGTCCACTTGCGAGTGAGCCCACTGCGCGCTGAAATTCTTGAGACGGGCCCCCACCGTGCCTGAGTCCGCTTGTAAGGCCCCAGCGTCATGCTGAGGACTTGGCAGAAGCGGGGGAGGGCTTCTGTTCGTGGGAAGAGGCTGTCTGCTGCAGTCTTTTTCCCCTTCCTCTGCCCCGGGGCAGATATGAGTGGCCTTTTGCCCGCTTGCCCTTATGGGGACGAAAGGACTGAGCCTGAAAAGACGGTATCTTTTTCTGCTGTGAGGGGACTTGGGGTAAAAAGGTGGATTTCCCAGCCGTTGCCGTGGCCACCAGGTCCGATAGACCGACCCCAAATAACTCCTCCCCTTTATACGGCAATACTTCCATATGCCGTTTGGAATCCGCATCACCTGACCACTTTCGCGTCCATAACCCTCTTCTGGCAGAAATGGACATCGCACTTACTCTTGATGCCAGGGTGCAAATATCCCTCTGTGCATCACGCATATATAGAAATGCATCCTTTAAATGCTCTATAGTCAATAATATATTGTCCCTGTCCAGGGTATCAATATTTTCAGTCAGGGAATCCGACCAAGCCACCCCAGCACTGCACATCCAGGCTGAGGCGATTGCTGGTCGCAGTATAATACCAGTATGTGTGTATATACTTTTTAGGATATTTTCCAGCTTCCTATCAGCTGGTTCCTTGAGGGCGGCCGTATCAGGAGACGGTAACGCCACTTGTTTTGATAAGCGTGTGAGCGCCTTATCCACTCTAGGGGGTGTTTCCCAACGCGCCCTAACCTCTGGCGGGAAAGGGTATAATGCCAATCATTTTTTAGAAATTAGCAGTTTTTTATCGGGGGAAACCCACGCTTCATCACACACCTCATTTAATTCATCTGATTCAGGAAAAACTACGGGTAGTTTTTTCACACCCCACATAATACCCTTTTTTGTGGTACTTGTAGTATCAGAAATGTTCAAAACCTCCTTCATTGCCGTGATCATGTAACGTGTGGCCCTACTGGAAAATACGTTTGTTTCCTCACCGTCGACACTGGAGTCAGTGTCCGTGTCAGTGTCTGTATCGACCTGAGGTAACGGGCGTTTTACAGCCCCTGACGGTGTTTGAGACGCCTGTACAAGTATTAACTGATTTGCCGGCTGTCTCATGTCATCAACAGTCTTTTGTAAAGTGCCGACACTATCACGTAATTCTTTCCATAAGACCATCCAGTCAGGTGTCGACTCCCTAGAGGGTGACATCACTAACACAGGCAATTGCTCCGCCTCCACACCATTTTCCTCCTCATACATGTCGACACAGCGTACCGACACACAGCACACACACAGGGAATGCTCTGATAGAGGACAGGACCCCACTAGCCCTTTGGGGAGACAGAGGGAGAGTTTGCCAGCACACACCAGAGCGCTATATATATACAGGGATAACCTTATATAAGTGTTTTTCCCTAATATAGCTGCTGTATATATTTATATGCCAATTTAGTGCCCCCCCTCTCTTGTTTTACCCTGTTTCTGTAGTGCAGGACTGCAGGGGAGAGTCAGGGAGCCTTCCTCCAACGGAGCTGTGAGGAAAAATGGCGCAAGTGTGCTGAGGAGATAGGCTCCGCCCCCTTCTCGGCGGCCTTTCTCCCGCTTTTTTAGGAAAAATTGGCAGGGGTTAAATGCATCCATATAGCCCAGGAGCTATATGTGATGTATTTTTTGCCAAAAAAAGGTGTTTTATTGCGTCTCAGGGCGCCCCCCCAGCGCCCTGCACCCTCAGTGACCGGAGTGTGAAGTGTGCTGAGAGCAATGGCGCACAGCTGCGGTGCTGTGCGCTACCTTATTGAAGACAGGACGTCTTCTGCCGCCGATTTTCCGGACCTCTTCACTCTTCTGGCTCTGTAAGGGGGCCAGCGGCACGGCTCTGGGACCCATCCATGGCTGGGCCTGTGATCGTCCCTCTGGAGCTAATGTCCAGTAGCCTAAGAAGCCCAATCCACTCTGCACGCAGGTGAGTTCGCTTCTTCTCCCCTTAGTCCCTCGATGCAGTGAGCCTGTTGCCAGCAGGTCTCACTGAAAATAAAAAACCTACTTTAAACTTTTACACTAAGCAGCTCAGGAGAGCCCCTTAGCCTGCACCCGTCTCGTTCGGGCACAAAAATCTAACAGAGGCTTGGAGGAGGGTCATAGGGGGAGGAGCCAGTGCACACCAGGTAGTCCTAAAGCTTTTTACTTTTGTGCCCAGTCTCCTGCGGAGCCGCTATTCCCCATGGTCCTTTCGGAGTCCCCAGCATCCACTAGGACGTTAGAGAAAAGAGAAAGAGATGTCTCTCCAGATGGGCAACACCCATGTTTTACATGTTGCCTCGATGTATTTTTTTATTTTGGCTTGTGTGGCCAGAATGTAGAACTCCCTCAAAGTGAAAGGTTATCTTTAAATTGTAGCCTGTGAGTTATTTGTGCCTACACCTGAGCCATCTTCCTCTTCCTAGCGTGCTGTGTATGTTTGTGTTTGTGTGTTTGTTCCGGAATCTACCTCAGTTCCCCTAAAAGTTTAGTCTGGCTGGGGGTTCACTTACTAAATTGAAAACATCATATTTTGTCAGAAGAAGGGGTTACCATAGTACTGGGTTCTGCTATGTGCATTTGCCCAATGCCATCTGCTTGCTGCTATGTCCATCTCTGTATGTGATGCTCATTTGTAGCCATGTTGTGTTGTTGATTTTGATTTGTTTTTGAAGTAAAAAAGAATAACTTTACAATTGTTTGTGTGTTTTATTAAAGGTTATGCACTCATGAAAACTGTGCGCTGTAAACTTGAACATGGCATATTGACATTTGTGGAACAAGGGAACAATCAGAATATTAAGACAAACATTGCATAGTGTAATTTTAAATCTGTATGCCTTGCACAACACTTAATTTACCAT
This sequence comes from Pseudophryne corroboree, assembly GCF_028390025.1. Lineage (NCBI taxonomy): Eukaryota > Metazoa > Chordata > Amphibia > Anura > Myobatrachidae > Pseudophryne > Pseudophryne corroboree. The sequence continues at coordinate 627,103,278 of NC_086447.1, read as the reverse complement.
ATAAAAAATAAAATAAAAATAAAATAAACTGGGGTTACTAGGGGCAACATGCCATAGTATTAGATATAGACACATATTCCACAAAAAAAACAAAAAACATATTAAGTCACATTAAATGTAGGCTGCCTTATGGTGCTCATGTTATTTGGTATGTACAAAGGAATATGTCTATGTTGAGAAGATTTAGCTGATGTAGTTTATAAGTTTGTTTAGTCACATTTGAGATTAATAAACAAATAATTAAAACATGCATTTAACATCAGTTAATTTTTATTTGTACAAAAAATACAGTGCATTATTTGTGAGTGTTTCAGATTTGTTTGTGCTAACAATACAAATATGAAGTGGCCATATAGTTGCTGTTTGTATTATTTTGCAAGAGCAGTTTTGCGAGTAAATGCTCAACAGGTGAATTCAGTTGCTAATTAATTGCTAATTAGAGCAGACACACACTTGTAACAGTACTTAGCAAGTGCTGAGTAGCTGCAGACTCACTCTTCGGCTGCGTCAAGATAGCGAACATTAATCAGGGTGATTAGGCTTCCTAGAATGAAATTTTTTTATTTTTATGAGCTAGGCATAAATGTTTGACTTAAGTCAATCTTGGGGTCATACTTAATGCATGAATATACATCTATACCTCTCAAGTGGCATTAAACATCCCGTGAGTGAGGCATGTTCTTAGGTTTTAAAGTGGAAACTTGTCCATCTTGATTTTTTATTTCTCCTCTGAAAATCATTACTGCAATAAAAACACTGATGTTAAACTATTTACTCTTGACAGTCATTGCAATATATGAGACTCTATTCTAAAGTCTGCTTTATGATTGGTTCAATCTGCCTAAAGGCCTCATTATTTATAGTACACTTGTTACCTACATGCAGTGCATGCAGCCATTGGTGGGCGGGGCCAGTATTAATGAGCATGCAGCCTATTCGCTATGAGCTAGTGACATCACAGCCACCAGTATTACCATTATTGGTTTCCTTGGGCCTAATTCTGACCTGATCGCTAGCAAGCAGTTTTTGCTGTCAATCTCCTTGCAATCGCACGTGCAAACGGATCCGTCGCAGAAACCCATGGCTGAGCGGCGATCTGCTTTTTACCCCTGCGATGTGCCTGCACATTGCGGTGCATACGCATGCGCAGCTTGGACCTGATCGCCAGCTGTGCGAAAACGCACAGCAGCGATCAGGTTTGAATTGCCCCCCTAGTTCTATTTCTTGTTTGTTTTTTATTCATCAGCGTAATCAAGATTGCAAATTCCACTCAGTAAAACACGTGAAGGAATGATTAAAGCAGGGATTAATCTATCACTGACTGCTGGTGTTGTAACTAATTGTTTCCTATGAGCTGTGCTGCACAAATGATTTTTAATTGCTGTGAAGTGCAATGATCTCCTTCAGTCACTCAGTGCTGCAGTTTAATCTCCTCGCATGAACTTCAGGCAATTATCTTCACCCATAGTGATTAACAGGATAGGCAAGCGCTGATCCCAAGAGAGGTGAGTTGATTCTGGCTAGTAAATACTTATTTTAAATTGAGAATGCAGAAAGGTTTTAATCACATACGGTAATATGATTTTTTTTTTAAAGTGATTTTAAGTTTTTTAGTTTTGCAGATTATCTGCCTATTTATCACAAGGAGATTCTCCCTATTCATCAATCACTACAGCCAGAGGTTTCCATAGCTTCCCCATGCAAAGTGTCAGATGTCAATGCTACAACGTCTGTGCTCACTATTGCCAGCCAGTATCGCTGGGAATTTAAGCATCGCTCAAGGTTCTTTCATAAATAGGCTCCTTAGTTTCTTCTGTAGCCCTAGCATCACACACCCTAAAGCAGGCAGGGCTCAGCAACAGCTTGCCATCAGAGAGTAGGAACAATACTGCCGCAATAATAGTGGCATGCACTAATGGATCACAGATGCAGGATGGGACTAACACTTAGTGTGGCACGCACTGCATGAAATAACGATCACAATCACTAGGTGTATAACATGTAAACAAAATACATTGAATACATAAAACTTACAATGGCTTGTACGCACTCCCAACAATCGTGTGGCTGCCAGTCTCAAAAAGTCCTGTTTTCTATAAAGAGAAGTAAGTGAACAAAGTGCTGAAGACAGCGCCCATCAATCTGCATAATGGATGAAAGGCAAATAAATGCTATGGACTGCAATAAAGTGTTGGAGGAAGGAGGATCCCTTAATAATAGATGGAGAGAGAAGTAGAAACATTACCTCACGCGGCTCCGGCCGACTCACCCGCTGGAGGTAAGGGGACCCGGCTTCCTCCGACCTGTGCCTATCTCCTCCCGCTGACGCTCCGTAAGGGGACCCGGCTTCCTCCGTGTGATGGCTCCATCGTTCTCCTCCCACCGCGCTCCAGTAAGGCTCCCTCCATCTCAGGTCCCGGCGATCTCCTCAGTTGTCGCTGCTTGTAGACGCTCCCTCCTTCACGTACTCCCGCCGCCTGCAGCTCTCCTCGTCATGCACGAGACACTGCTTCCCACGCTCTCCTCGTGCCCAACTGCCAGTACACAGCGCGTGAGGCTACTAGAGCCTTCTACCATTATGCCACCAATGACAGAGCCCGATGTACAGCGTCATCCATCTTCCAACACCCAATTTGATGAAGCTCATCTATGTTCACCCCCTGCTGGTGGGCCACTGCGCAGGCGCAACAAATTGAAAAGCCCTAGCTTTAAAATAGGGCATATTTTACTTAATTAAAAAAAAACTATAACTTTCTCAAAAACCACAACCCAAAAAGGCACTACACTGGGACATACTCTATCTAATAAAACAAACCCCAAGTCTTTCTTTGTCCTCTACCCTGAGTTATGCCTTCCCAAAATTCTTTCCATTGACTATATGGGAAAACCATACTCAAAAGCCATACAGGAAGTCGCTTAAAAAAACTGACAGTTGGAACTTAAGGTTACTCCCAATTCCTCATTATTATTTTGCTCTGAAATTTTGCATGCAGCACTGGGTGACGATTCTACGCGTCCATGCCAAATTTTAGCTCAGTACGTCCAATCACTTTTGAGGAGTAGCCCCTCAAACACCATGCCCCCATCTCAGAAGTTCCCTATGGGAAAATTCCGTTTGTTCGATTCAGCCTTAATATACACACATATGTGTCATTTTCTCAGTAGGGGAACAAAGAATGTGCGATTTTGAATTTTGAATAAGGGATACTCAAGCTGTATGTTAGAGATGTGTTACGGCCCGTGTCATGGGTTTTGATTTTGGATCTGTATCTCCTTTGTGTTTTGGATCTGCATTTGGCTTTACAAAAATCATAAAAACAGCTGAAATCACAGAATTTTGTCCGGTTTTTGTTCCTATGGTATTATTAACCTCAATAGTATTAATTTCCAGTCAATTGTGACCACCCGACAGCTCACATTATTGTTTTCATCCAGTTTAGGCCAAAGGGTTGCATTGAGGTACAGGGCAGCCATCAGAGGGTTACTGGAGGGACTGCTGTCCCGTGCCCAGATGGCCTGACAGACAAGGGAGGGCCTGGGCCACTCCTACCGCCCGGCCGCTGATGCTGTCGCATGGTGAAAGGGGCCCCATAATCTCAAATCCAGCAGGCTTGTATTTGCGTTGAAAGCCTGGGGGTTCCTGCAGTTTTCTGTATACCTGCATTGCTGATGTATTCCCCCAGTGATCCTACTCCCACCACCTAGATCAGAACCATCTGCAGCCAATGTAATTGTCCAATGTATTCACCTAGCCCCTAAAGTTACAGTGGGTGATGTTCTCAGTCACCCTCCCCCAAGCATGACATACTGTAAAGCCCCTTTTGCATTGCATTCATTTATACTAGAGGTTCCCTTATTCCTGTGTGTGCACAGGAGTCTGTTGCTCTCATCAGCCTTTGGCTGCTGCTTGAAAATGTGATGAGGATCCCTTTATATTGTATTATGTGATTGATCACAAACTTTTTAAAACCTGAATATTCTCCAGATAAGTTTGTATTTTTTATGTTTCCAATGAACCTTATAAATGTTTATAATATATAAAGAAAAGATTATTGGGTATATGCAATTGCGGTCGAATTCCCGAAAATGTCGAAAAACGGGACATTTTCGCCCCCCCCAAAAAATTTGACAATGCAACACAGTACTTTTCGCCAAAAAAACAGCCATTCCAAATTTGACTTTTTGAAATTCGACATTTGTCAAATTCGACATTTCTGCAATGGTACAAATGCGGCATTTCGACAAAAGTATATTCAATTGAAGATTGTAAATTCGACAACAGTGCTTTTAGACAGTAAATTCGTCATTTTCAATCTGCCACACTTTGCTGGCGGAATCTAATAAAAAAATTTAAAAACATGTTTTTTTTTGTGTTTTTTTTTTTTGGTAATAGCATATCTATTTATATTAGAAGGGATTAGGTACTTGGTTTGTCTATTTAGGAGGCACAAGTATTATTTATATATATTTATTTATTTATTTTTAAATGGAATGGTGTAAAAATCAGAAAAAAAAATGCGTGGGGTCCCCCCTCCTAAGCATAACCAGCCTCGGGGTCTTTGAGCCGGTCCTGGTTGCCAAAATACGGGGGGAAAAATGACAGGGGATCCCCCGTATTTTAACAACCAGCACCGGGCTCTGCGCCTGGTCCTGGTGCAAAAAATACGGGGGACAAAAAGAGTTGGGGTCCCCCATATTTTTTGGACCAGCACCGGGCTCCACTAGCTGGACAGATAATGCCACAGCCGGGGGTCACTTTTATACAGCGCCCTGCGGCCGTGGCATTAAATACCCAACTAGTCACCCCTGGCCGGGGTACCCTGGAGGAGTGGGGATCCCTTCAATCAAGGGGTCCCCCCCCAGCCACCCAAGGGCCAGGGGTTAAGCCCGAGGCTGTCCCCCCATCCAAGGGCTACGGATGGGGGGCTGATAGCCTTGTTGAAAATGGAAGAATATTGTTTTTTGCAGAAGAACTACAAGTCCCAGCAAGCCTCCCTGCAAGCCGGTACTTGGAGAACCACAAGTACCAGCATGCGGGGGGAAACGGGCCTGCTGGTACCTGTAGTTCTACTGCAAAAAAAATACCCAAATAAAAACAGGGCTATCAGCCCGCCATCCGCAGCCCTTGGATGGGGGCGACAGCCTCGGGCTTCACCCCTGGCCCTTGGGTGGCTGGGGGGGACCCCTTTATTGAAGGGGTCCCCACTCCTCCAGGGTACCCCGGCCAGGGGTGACTAGTTTGATATTTAATGCCACGGCCGCAGGGCGCTGTATAATAGTGACCCCAGGCTGTGGCATTATCTGTCCAGCTAGTGGAGCCCGGTGCTGGTCCAAAAAATATGGGGGACCCCAACTCTTTTTGTCCCCCGTATTTTTTGCACCAGGACCAGGCGCAGAGCCCGGTGCTGGTTGTTAAAATACGGGGGATCCCCTGTCATTTTTTTCCCCGTAGTTTGGCAACCAGGACCGGCTCAAAGAGCCCGAGGCTGGTTATGCTTAGGAGGGGGGACCCCACGCAATTTTTTTTCGGGTTTTTTACAGTTTTTTCCCGGTTTTTTAACATTTTTAAAAATCTAATCAAAATCCGTCAAAACGGCTGTTTTTCGACAGCGGGACTGTCGAATTCGTTTTTTATTGAATATGTCGAATTCCGGCACCCACCTGCCGGAATTCGATGGTCGAATTGTGTCGAATTTAAAAACGGGCGAAAAAGTGCCGCAATTCGCCCAGAATTGCATATACCCTTATATCCTCTCTTTGCAGTTTGTAGTGCACAGTACTCTGTAAGGGACTACAGTATTTGACATAACTACAATACCATACCTCCCAACTTTCTGGCTTGTGAAGTCAGGATGCTGGCGTGGCGAAGCCACACGCGACCCAGTAAGAGGGCGTGATCTCTGGTGGAGTGGGAGTGACCTCATCTGCGTGGGCGTGACCTCTCAGCACTAACCTGTGGCGCTGCATTTTGGGGGCGTGTTCAGCACTCCCAGAGCAGCTGGGCAGCCCCCTGCTCACCTCCCAACAGTGAATTCATGCGGTGATCAAAGCATCCCCAACTGCCTTCCACCTGCGGAACACTGCTACCCGCAGGAGGGACAGTGTCCGAATAGCGGGACTGTCCCACAAAATTCAGGACAGTTGGGAGGTATGCAGCACTGTTATTTTTCTTGTTAACTCAGTCTTTGCTTTTATTCTGTATATACTTCTCCCAGTGCACTGATGAGACAATATGATGGGTTACTTCAGGAAGTTGCTAATGACAGTAATTGGGTCATAAGTACATTGAGGACTAAGAGTTTCTGTAGTAAAAGGTAGATGACTCAGGATGCTGCAGATACTTTCCTGAAACTCTGACAATGGGGTAGCTTGGATGACATACTGTAGCCCAGGGCCGTAACTACGTGTGTGCCAGGTGTGCCTGGCACACAGCGCAGTTGCCCTGAGGGCGCAACGGCCAGCGGCATGTAAAGAGTCAAATTGACTCATTACATGCCGCCTCTGCTGTGTGCCGTGCGCCGCGCTGGAGAGGAGAGAGTAGCGCCGGGCAGCGGTGAAGGAGGAGGAGGGAGGGGGACTGGAGCCGCAGCAGCGCTATGTAATTGGTAGTAGTGCCGCTGCAGCAGCCCCCTCTCCTTCCGTATAGGCTGCCCGGCGCTTCCTTCATCCCAGCATTCACAGCAGCGGCGGGCAGCCTATACAGAAGGAGAGGGGACTGCTGCAGCGGCGCTACTACCAATTACATAGCGCTGCTGCGGCTCCAGTCCCCCTCCCTCCTCCTCCTTCTCCGCTGCCTGCACCGAGGGAGCTGCCAGCACGAGGAGCCTGACTGTCAGTGGGGAGATGGTAAGTATCTCTCTCTCTTTCTCTATCCTTTCTGCCGCAATGTGTAAAAAGGGGGACACCGTCTGCCATAAAATGTGTAAAAAGGGGGACTGGCTGCCGCAATGTGTAAAAAGGGGGACGCTGTCTGCTGTAATGTGTAAAAAGGGGACGCTGTCTGCCGTACTGTGTAAAAAAGGGGACGCTGTCTGCTGTAATGTGTAGAAAAGGGAGACGCTGTCTGCCGTAATGTGTAAAAAAGGGGGACGCCGTCTGCCATAATGTGTAAAAAAGGGGATGCTGTCTGCTGTAATGTGTAAAAAAAGGGGACGCTGTCTGCTGTAATGTGTAAAAAAGGGGGATGCTGTCTGCTGTAATATGTAAAAAGGGGGGACGCTGTCTGCCGTAATGTGTAAAAAAGAGGACGCTGTCTACCGTAATGTGTAAAAAGGGGGGACGCTGTCTGCCGTAATGTGTAAAAAAAGGGGACGCTCTCTGCCGTAGTGTGTAAAAAGGGGGACTGTCTGCTGCAATGTGTAAAAAGGGGGACTGTCTGCTGTAATGTGTAAAAGGGGCTCTACCTGGTGTAGTGCCACTACTGTGCAGCGAAATTTGAATAATGGAGACTACTGTCCACCGTAGTATGAATTGGTATTATTTTGTGGGCACACCCCTTCCCCATAAAGCCACGCCCCTATATAATTTTTGCGCGCCTGTGGCGCGCACTGCCCCTATCTTCCATGTGTGGGCAGGGTGCCAATGCCGTTTCTTGCACACAGCGCTAAAATGCCTAGCCATTTCCTCTTTCATTGAATCTTCATGTCTGAGGTCATGGTTTTTAATACAGTACATTGAAAACAAGGGACTGCAGTATTATGGACAGAAGGAAAGAAGTGTGTGCATGCACATGGGCAGACTAGATGGGCCAAGTGGTACTTATCTGTCATCACTTTCTATGTTTCTATGTTATGATGTCATGCAGAGGATCTAGTACATTCAAGAACAATATTGGATAGGTTAGGCTCACACATGGCACCCGCAGACACACGTAGACTCTCCCAAGGGATTTGTGATGTTTCTGAGCCCACAGTTGATTCCTGTACCTTAACAAGTTTAATTTTTTTGATACTTCTACAGGGAGAGGGGCTTACATTATCATAAGACGCAGAACCACCAGTCATAAATAAAGGCCAAGTCTTTAGACTTTCCTTACGACTTGGTGGTGAATGGCATATTGCCAACTTTATGTTTCTCTGTAGCTAACTTTACTTTTGAGGGCATTTTCTTTGCCACTGTAAAATTACCGTACATACTCGAGTATAAGTCGACCCGAATATAAACCGAGGCACCTGATTTTAACATAAAAACATGGGAAAACTTATTGACTCGAGTATAAGCCTAGGGTGGGAAATGCAGGTCTAGCCGTACACAGCCCTCACACTGCCAGATATACCCCCACAGTGCCAGATATGCCCCCACAGTGCCAGATATGCCCTCACACTGCCAGATATGCCCCCAGAGTGCCAGATATGCCCCCTCAGTGCCAGATATGCCCTCATAGTGCCAGATATGCCCCCTCAGTGCCAGATATGCCCTCATAGTGCCAGATATGCCCTCATAGTGCCAGATATGCCCCCTCATAGTGCCAGATATGCCCCCTCATAGTGCCAGATATGCCCCCTCATAGTGCCAGATATGCCTCCTCAGTGCCAGATATGCACCCCCCCAAGTGCCAAATATGCTCCCCCAGTGCCAGTTACTTACCTTCCGCCGCTCCCGCGCTGTCTTGTGAAGGAGGGACATGGAGGGCACAGCGCGCACCTCTCCTGTGTCCCTCCTGCGTCTCCGGCGGCCGCGGCGGGTCTGTTAAAAGAAGTGCCGGTTCGTGAGCCAATCAGAGCTCACAAATGGGTACTTCCTTTAATAGGCCCGCTGCTGCCGCCGGAGATGCAAGAGGGACACAGGAGAAGCGCGCACTGTGCCCTCCGTGCCCTCCGTCCCTTCACACTGCACTGACTGCCCTCCGTGTCCCCACTCCTTCCCTGCACTGACTCGAGTATAAGCCGAGGGGGCTTTTTCAGCACAAAAAAAATTGCTGAAAAAGTTGGCTTATACTCGAGTATATACGGTATATTGTTTCTTTTATTTTACATGCCCTGACCTAAGCCCTTTATGCCCTTGGGCATCGGCTTTAGTAAATGACATTGTTGGACATGTATTGTCATAACTGGTGACAGCAGCTGCTGCACTAGTATGTGCTTCCTGCTTTCCTCTCAATTGTTCATACTCTATAACTATCAACAAACATATCTATCAACAAACACGACCGAAGAGGGGTACAGCACACACCACAATTTGTATAACAAATGTACCACCTACAGTGTTACAATATGTGTGTGAGTTAGAAATAATAATATAACACTGCAGCTCACTTCCAATTACAGTGTCACAAAATATTTGTATGAGTCAAATAATATAACACTGTGGTTCCCCTTACAGCTACAACGTCAAACAATATGTGTGTGAGTCAGAAATAATATAACACTGCGATTCACTTCCACATACAGTGTCACACAATATATGTATGAGAAAGAATATTACACTGTGGCCCTCATTCCGAGTTGTTCGCTCGGTAAAATTCTTCGCATCGCAGCGATTTTCCGCTTAATGCGCATGCGCAATGTCCGCACTGCGACTGCGCCAAGTAAATTTGCTATGCTCTTAGTAATTTTACTCACGGCTTTTTCATCGTTCTGGCGATCGTAATGTGATTGACAGGAAATGGGTGTTACTGGGCGGAAACAGGCCGTTTTATGGGCGTGTGGGAAAAAACGCTACCGTTTCCGGAAAAAACGCAGGAGCGGCCGGAGAAACGGAGGAGTGTCTGGGCGAACGCTGGGTGTGTTTGTGACGTCAAACCAGGAACGACAAGCACTGAACTGATCGCAGATGCCGAGTAAGTCTGAAGCTACTCAGAAACTGCTACGAGGTGTGTAATCGCAATATTGCGATTACTTCGTTCGCAATTTTAAGATGCTAAGATTCACTCCCAGTAGGCGGCGGCTTAGCGTGAGCAACTCTGCTAAAATCGCCTTGCGAGCGAACAACTCGGAATGACCTCCTGTGTTCTGACTGACAGTATCAGAGAACTTATGAGAAAACAATTGTATAGTATACTGGGGTACATATTTTATTATTTTCATTTTATGCTGGGGCAAAGTCCCATGACGGATGGACACAGCAGCCCCTTTGTGCAGTGCCAGATTAAAGACCATATGGGCCTGGAGCTGAAATTTATGGAGGGCCTATTGTGTACCGCCGAAGGGGGTGTGACCAGCAACAGTACTAGTACTAGTGTCTGCTACTAGTGTTCAGTGCAGTGAATATCAAAACAATCTAAAAACACGTAGTATTATGGCCCAGATTTATCAGGCCTTGGAGAGTGATAAATTACACAGTGATAAAGCACCAACCAATCTGCTCCTCTCATTTTTCAAACACAGCCTGTAACATGGCAGTTAGGAGCTAATTGGTACTTTACCACTGTGCATTTTATCACTCTCCAAGGCTTTATAAATCTGGGCCTTTGGTTGGTGATGTACAGTAGGTGCTGGCTAGTGTCTAACAGTAGTGTGTAGGATGTAATGTGTGTACTACACATACAACATGAAACAATTGACTGTGCTCATGGTGAGTTTGTGAGGTAAGCGTGTAAAGACAGGTACGGATGTGGGGGCCGCTGGCGGTCAGTAGAAGTCCGCTGAGGGAACACTTGTATAGCAGTGTCCTGGGGATGATAGCTAGACGTCCGGCTTTGAGTATGTGCTTGTGGTTTTGTGGTGCCAAGCGCTCTGTCAGTGCAGTTATATATGTATGCCAACTGGCTGGAAGTATAATTTACAGCTGGTCGGAGATGCGTGCCTCTGTCTGCAGCAGCAATTCATCCCGGTTTCCTTAGCAATCAGCAGCAGCCAGATACCTCAGTCACAATCTCCCGGGCCGCCTTCCTGGAGCGGAGTTTGGCTGCTGCCAGGAGAGGAATGGCAAAGAAAATCAGCTGGGGAAACTTCTGTAAGCAGCCCCAATGGAGGCAGGGATTGCTGAGGGGACCAGGCCCGACAAGCAGTGGCCCTTCCAGCACCCTAACAGCTGTGACTCCACTCCAACGCCACTAACACAGCCCCTCACAGTGCACATACCTTTGCTGAACGCACAAAGACTGAGCATCCAGACGTGCTGATCACCTGTCTGAGCATGGCCGCCAATGTGAGCAACCCAGAGTCTGTACACACACACACACACACACACACACACACACACACACACACACACACCCTATTTCCAAGTCGTCGTCCCCCCTCAGCCTGTCCCCATTCACTCCAAACACAACCTGTCCCCTTCAGGAACTACACTACACACACACCGTCTGTAACCCCAGACCCCCCACCCCCTCCACCCCCTCACACACACATAGGCCCCTTCCTTTCCAGTCACTGCAAACACAGTATGTCCCCTTCCGCTACTACACACATAACCTGTTACCCCCAGACCCACACAGCCTGTCCCCTCTAGTCACTACACAGACACACAGCCTGACCCCTCCAGTCACTACACGCTACACACACAACCTGTCCCCTCCAGTCACAATGCACACACAGCCTGTCCCCTCCAGTCACTACACCATACTTGCCTACCTGACCCTCTCCATGAGGGAGAAAATGCTCTCTTCCTGGACTTTCCTGGTAATGTATGATTGCCATCACCTGTGGTGAGCTAGTTAATTGATAAGAAAGGTGTTTCACCACAGGTGATGGCAATCATACATTACCAGGAAAGTCCAGGAACAGAGCATTTTCTCCCTCATGGAGAGGGTCAGGTAGGCAAGTATGCATTACACACACACACACACACACACACACACACACACACGCACACACACACAGCCTGTCCCCTACAGTCAATACACACACACAGCCTGACACACACACACACCCAGCCAGCCTATTGCCTCCAGTCACTACTTACAACCTGTTCACTGTCACACACACACACACACACACACACACACACACACACACACACACACAGTTCCCCCAGACACCCGACCCACACCCTGCTTCCCTCCCCTTCACTGAGCCAGCCGGACACAGACAGCAAGAGCAGGCAGGGATGCAGACAGATCCACACACAATTACCCCGAGTCCCCCCACCCACATCCATTTTCCCCCACTCACTAGGCCAGCCGGATACAGCAAGAGTAGGAAAGGATGCATTGCAGACAGACTGCAGATTTGGGGGCATGGCCTAATCACGGGCACGTGACCACGCCCCCTTTGAGTGGGGAAAACCTACCATTCAGCCAGCACTATCCGGCCAAACGGCAAAGTCACCCGGTGTCCATGGTGGTGGGGAGGTGCCTGTGCCATGTCACACAGTGTGACATCACGGCGCAGGGGAGGAGGGGAGACATTTTGCGGCGCAGGGAGAGCTTCTGGGGCTGTGACAGGCAGGGAAGTGGAGTGGTTGTAAAGTAGCAGTGTCTGTGGGCTGTTTCTAGCAGCTGAGCAGATCCTGTGGGCCTATTATGATGGGCGGGCCTGGAGCTGCAGCTCCACCCGCCCCATTGTTAATCCGGCTCTGGTCACAGTATCTGCATGCACCCCTCCACCCTGTGCTGCAGGGCCGACGAGATATGTCTGTGAATGATGTCGTTCACAGACATATTGCTGGTACACACGAGCCGATCAGTAAACTATATATATCGGCCGTTCAACTGAATGCCCGATATATCGTCCAGTGTGTACCCAGTATTTCAGACACGGACAGCATTTACTGACAGATACATACTAACAAAGATTCCACTAACTGATAAACACTGACACACTTACTAACACACACACCACTCACAGAATATCCCCCTTACTGACAAACAGTACTTACTAACACAGATACAACTCACTGACACAGCCTCCCTTTAATGACAACCATTACTGACACGGACACCCTTTACTGACAAAACATTGACACACACACTTATTGACACAGACAACCCTTACTGACACACACACAGTAGATAAACTTACTGACACATACCACTTACTGACAGACATTACTTACTGACACACACAGACAGATAACTTACGGACACTGATCACTTACAGACAGCAGAGCCGAAACTAAGGGGGGGCTAGGGGGGCATGTGACCTGGGCGCCAGACTGGAGAGGGCGCCGAGACTGTCACTTAATCCCCCCTAACGCCCCCGCCCTATGCGGCAGCGATAGCATGGAGCCGGCGGAGCTCGAGCTCCAGACTCTGCTAGCTGCGCCTAGCCAGGTAGGCACACGAACCGCATAGCAGAGATGACACTGAAAATAAACTACATCTCCCAGCAGCCCTTGCTGCCGGGAGCTGTAGTTTACTTTCAGTTTCATCTCTGCAGCGTGCTGTGATCAGCACTGCAGAGCCACATCAAGAGGGGGCAAAGGGGACAAATTACTAACCCCCCTCCCACCCCCCACCCCACTGCTAGTGCCTTTAATCAAGTCTGCAGCCACTGCTGCAGTGAACAAGGGCCCTCATTCCGAGTTGTTCGCTCGTTCTTTTTCATCGCATCGCAGTGAAAATCCGCTTAGTACGCATGCGCAAAGTTCGCACTGCGACTGCGCCAAGTAACTTTACTATGAAGAAAGTATTTTTACTCACGGCTTTTTCTTCGCTCCGGCGATCGTAATGTGATTGACAGGAAATGGGTGTTACTGGGCGGAAACACGGCGTTTCAGGGGCGTGTGGCTGAAAACGCTACCGTTTCCGGAAAAAACGCAGGAGTGGCCGGGGAAACGGTGGGAGTGCCTGGGCGAACGCTGGGTGTGTTTGTGACGTCAACCAGGAACGACAAGCACTGAAATGATCGCACAGGCAGAGTAAGTCTGGAGCTACTCAGAAACTGCTAAGTAGTTAGTAATCGCAATATTGCGAATACATCGGTCGCAATTTTAAGAAGCTAAGATTCACTCCCAGTAGGCGGCGGCTTAGCGTGTGTAACTCTGCTAAATTCGCCTTGCGACCGATCAACTCGGAATGAGGGCCAAGAAATACAGATTTCCGAAAAGGGGGCGGGGCTAAACGGCACTGTACACACAGTGCCATGCCAGCCAGCAATAGCATGGGAGAGAGGAGTGGAGAAGAGCAGAACAGCCTAAACAGTGAGTACTGTATATAACTCTGGGAAGGGGCACTGTATGTGTGTGACTGCTATATGTGTGTATGAATGTGTGCATGTGTGTGTATGTGAATAGGTGTGTGACTACATATATGTATGGGTGTGGTATGCGTGACCGGGCATACCGACGCTGGTATCCCGGGAGCGGAATGCCTGTCGGGGTAAAGGGGGGGTTGTGAGCGCAGCAAGTCCCTTTGCGGGCTCGCTGCGCTCGCCACGCTGGGGTGGGAGTGGTCCCTGTTGGTCGGCATGCCGACCGTCGGGATTGTGAGGGGGCGGGATATAGGGGGAGGCACTGTAACCGGCGGTCACATAGCTACATCCCATCTGTATGTGTGCTTGTGTGTCACTCTATATATGTGTCACTCAGTATACATGTTTGTACCGGTGTGTGATTATATGTATATATTATATGTATGTATGTATGTATGTATGTATGTGAGTGAATGTATGTGTGTGTGACAGTATGTATTTTGTATTGGTGTGTGATTTTATGTATGTATTAATATATGGGTTATTATTTTATTTCTCCTTCATCCGTAGCCCAAATAAATAAAAAATGAAAATAAAAAATGCCGAGCTATCCCCTTTGCCCTTATGAAGTTGATATATATATGAATGCGAGGGGGGCGCTAAGTTAATCGCTCGCCCCGGGTGCCAAAACTCCTAGTTTCGGCCCTGCAGACAGACATTACTTACTGACACACACAGATAACTTACTGATACAGACCACTTACTGAGAGACATTACTTACTGACACACACAGATAGATAACTTACTGACACAGGGGACATGATTAACATTTAAAAAATATATAAGGGGACAATACACAGAGCTAACGGGGGATCTGTTTTTATAAGATCAGCACAGATGACACATGGACACTCGCTTAGGTTAGAAGATAGGAGATAGGAGATTTCGCACACAGAGGCGAAAAGGTTTTTTCACAGTAAGGACAATACGAATTTGGAATTCCCTGCCTGAGAGAGTAGTAATGGCGGACTCAGTCGATACTTTTAAGAATGGGTTAGATAAATTCCTAATGGATAAGGATAAACAGGCTTATGGTGGTAGGTCACGCACTAAAACTAAATTTAAAAATTAACAAAAATAAAAAAAAATCCTAAAAATAATACAGCGTAGGAGCCCCCAAATGGGTTGAACTCGATGGACAAATTGTCTTATTTCAATCTCAAAAACTATGTAACTTACTGATTTACAGTGCCGTAACTAGATATTTTAGTGCTGTGTGCAAGGAACATCATCGCCCCCCCCCCCCCCCCCAAATACAAAATAGGGCCAGTGCGCCAAAAATATAGGGGCGTGGCTTCATGGGGAAGAGGTGTGGCCACAGAGCACCCTTTTACACACTACGTCAGACAGAGCTCCCTTTTACATATTATGGCAGGCAGAGTCCCCTTTTACACATTACGGCAGGTAGGGTCCCTTTTTTACACATTAGGCAGGCTGAGTCCCTCTTTTTACACATAAGGCAGACAGAGTCCCCCTTTTTTATTACACATTACAGGAGCAGAGTCCCTTTTTTTTACACATTACACAGGAGAGTCCCCCTTTTTTACATATTACACAGGACAGTCCCCCATTTATACACATTACAGGAGCAGAGTCCCCCTATTTTTTTTTACACATTACACAGGACAGTCCCCCTTTTTTACACATTAGGCAGGCTGAGTCCCTCTTTTTACACATAAGGCAGAGTCCCCCTTTTTACACATTATGCAGGCAGTCCCTCTTTTTACACCTAAGGCAGACTGAGTCCCCCTCATTACACATTATGCAGGCAGTCCCTCTTGTTACACATAAGGCAGACTGAGACCCCCTTTTTTTTCTTCTTCTTTTTTTACACATTACGCAGCAGAATCCCCCTTTTTTACACATTAGGCAGGTTGAGATAGGCAGGAGATAGGCGGCAGGCGGGAGATAGGCTGCGTCGGCAGTAAGTAGTGAGAAAGCGGCTGTACGGGTGGGGGGTGTGATGCCAGATGGTGCGCCCTCAGGCACCAATGGCACACACTTAGTTACGGCCCTGCTGACAGACATTACTTACTGACACACACAGACAGATAATTTACGGACACAGACCACTTACTGACAGACATTACTTACTGACACACACACACACACACACACACACACAGACAACTTAGTGACACAGGCCACTTACTGACAGACATTACTTACCGACACACACACAGACAACTTACTGACACAGACCGCTTACTGACAGACATTACTTACCGACACACACACACAGACAACTTACTGACACAGAACACTTACTGACAGACATTACTTACACACACACACACACACACACACACAGACCACTTACCAACAGACAACTTACTGACACAGACCGCTTACTGACAGACATTACTTAGCAACACACACACACTAACAAACACACAAACAACATACTGACGCAGACCACTTACCGACAGGCATTACTTACCGACACACATACACAACATACTGACACAGACCACTTACCGACAGACGTTACATACTGGCACACACAGACAACTTACTGACACAGACCACTTACTGACAGACTTTACTTACCGACACACACACTACTTACTGACACAGACCACTTACTGACAGACATTACTTACCGACACACACAACTTACTGACACAGACCACTTACTGACAGACATTACTTACTGACACACACAGACAGACAACTTACTGAAATAGGGGGAGAGGGAGATCCTGGTGTGTTCTGCGACACGCCAGGTGTTGCACGTCTGCTCCAAAATACACGACCATGCTTTTCTCACAGATAGTGGCCTACTCTCCCAGGAAAGGTCTTTCCCCTTTTTTATTGTGCATCACACAATTCAGACAAGCCAGAGAGCGATGCTTGCATTGATCTATGAGGCTTGAGACTGGTCCAGGGGCAGAGCTTTGGTAAGTCCGGGGACAGAGCTTCAGTTGGAAAAAGCTTCTGACTGCTCTGGGGGAGGAGCTTTTGCGGGTCCTGGGGCGGAGCTTAGACAGGCCCAGGGTCACGGCTTCTGTTGTAATGAGGACTTCACTTTGACTGGTCTGGGGCGGAGCTTAGGCGGGTTTGGGGGCTGAAAGGGTTAAAGCTCGTCTCTGCTTCAATGTCATAGAATTGCTTGTGTTA
The DNA here is from genome assembly GCF_028390025.1 of Pseudophryne corroboree. Taxonomy (NCBI): domain Eukaryota; kingdom Metazoa; phylum Chordata; class Amphibia; order Anura; family Myobatrachidae; genus Pseudophryne; species Pseudophryne corroboree. Next base: position 627,086,083 of record NC_086447.1, on the reverse strand, counting down.
TAGAACTTAATGTTCCAGCACATTTTTTGCTACTGTCCTTGTCTGTTATCTTTTTTATACCGTGTGAATAACTTTCCTATTTGAAGTACAAACTTGCCCATATATGCATATCCTTCCACTGCGGCAGTTCCTAGCCAATCATGTTATGTTAGCCCCTTTTGCGTTCTGTCCAATTAGTTATTGACTTTGGATATACACGCCCTAAATCCTTTCTTTTATATACTTTTGTTAAACGAACAATAAACAGTGTGAATCTTTACTACGTGTGTTTTGCATGTTACTCGTAGCAAAAAGGTTTACACTCACGGACGTCTACGAGGCTATCACATCGAGGGTTAAAGGATAGAGGAGCAATCCTTTCAAGTGGGGGCTCCGTCCGCGATTCAGTTGGTCGTCCCCGGATGGTAAGATAGAGAATTTATTGTCTGTCTTTGCCATACGGGATTGCGGTCATACACTGAAGCTGAATCCGTGTCAGTGTTCTGGGAACACGTGACCAAACATCTTTAATGTCTGGGACTTAAAGATACGTCTGAGAAGGGACCGGGGGTCCAAGCGCAATTCTCCAAAGACGTTAGTATCTGGGATACTTAAAATAGACCTGGGAGTCTATACATAACGAGACGTTAGTATCTGGGATACTTAAAATAGACCTGGGAGTCTATACATAACGTAGATTATACCTCGATTTGATTGTCTACTTATGTTATGGCCATAACAGATATTAGAGTATAAGTTTCATGTATTCAGCTTGACGGGTGGTAAGTATACGTCTGTTGAATACCCTTATAACTTTCTTGCTTCCTATCACAATACGCTGCATTTCCAAGTCCCTGTACGAGTGGTGAGTAAACGTACAGATTATTACTATCGATTGCTTGTTAAAGTACTATGCATATGATATTGTGATATTGTCAATAACTAATTAACTGGTTAGCTGATGCATGCATAGAAAGTTGTTGGAAATTGTGTTTTTACTATGGGCTCTGGTCAGCGTAAGAAAACTGTATACCCCCCTCCGAGACATGTAAAGAATACGTGGCCCGTAGTTCTACCTCTGATTATTATTTGATTGATCCCTGGGTGGATAATTTAGCAGGGTAGACAGAGAAAGCAGGACAGGACCCATTCCTACGGGAAGGCAGTGATTGCCCTTTCTATATGGAGGATTAAAAATGTCAGTTCCCAACAGCACAGAAGGGAGGAAGTGAGAAACTGTAAATCTTTGAAAACCCTCTCGCCTCCCCCCTTACATTCCAATATATCCTGCGCTTAAAGACACAGATCTCTTAGCAGCAGTAACCCTTTCACACCAGATGGGATCGCCTCCAACTCCACTGCTAGAAAATGCGTCCACTAGCTCTATCCCTAACGCACCAGTAACCCAGAGTTTAGATAATAGTAAAACACTGTCCCAAGCCCACCATTACCCCCGATGGCTGTATATCTTATTTGCGCAAAGCTTGCAAAGGACGCAGCTATACACATATGAAGGAAGTCTTTAAAACCCGTGCTCCTTTGCCTGTGCTTCTTTGCCTGGCGCTGTAGCTTGTAAACAGAAACCTTCGGAGTCTGTTACTGAGTTTTGGAAAAGGTTTAAGGACTGCTGGACAGATGACGCTGGCTTACCTTTGCTTAACTCAGAAAGCTTACTCATTTCCACCTTCATTAACAACCTTCTACCTTCTGTCATAGTTTCTGCTTACTAAGCAAAGCGTCTCTTCCTGGACTTCTGATAGTACGATAGATTTAAAAAAAAAAAAAAAAAAAAAAACAAAACATCTGTATGAGAAAGAGGCTGCAGGGTGTTTTGATGTAAAGAAACCTGCACTCACTCATAACTATCAGAACTCCAGACGCTTTGACAGACAGAACCAACCCCGCAGTCAGGGAAAGATTCACCTCTGCTGCCACTTATTATAAATGGAAGTAAAGTTCCCTTTTTTGTGGACAGCGGTGCAACAACCAGTGTTTTGTGTTCTGACCTATATGATGGTGAATTGGAAAAGACTGCTCCTTCAATGGGAATCAATGGGATACCCACCAATGCCTGACTTAGCTCAAGTAAACCCCGCTCTTTGGTCGGAAGGTCCATATGACACTGGCCTAATCTCATGCACACCATATAAGGCCAATCTCAAACCCGACTCACAACCTGTTTATAGAAGGTCTCCGCCCCATGATACAGCAATTCTTACAACAGGGTATTCTCAGACATATTGTATCACCATACTGTACTCCTGTGAACCCTGTTGCCAAAGCTGATGGCAGTATAAGATTTGTACAGGATCTCAGAGCGATCAATCAGTTAATTGTCCCAATTGCACCAATTGTTCCAGATGTAAACTCACTCATTTCTGCAATCCCTGCAGATGCTGCGTTCTTCTCTGTAATTGATTTGAAGAATGCCTTTTTCAGCATACCTGTAGATTCACAGACACAATTACTTTTTGCCTTTTCTTTTGAGGGTAAACAACTTACCTGGTGCAGATTATTGACGTACCTGTTGTCTCCAGGCCACATTGGGGCCCTGGCAACCTCACCATGGTTCAGTCCTGCTACAGTATGCAGATGATCTGCTGCTCTGTAGTCAAACTGAGGAGGCCTGCCGAGAGGATGGTGTTTCATTACTAAACTGGCTTTGTGAATGTGGACACAAGGTGTCCAAAACAAAAATGCAATGGTGTAAAAAGCATGTTGATTACTTAGGTTTTGTGCTCACTCAGGGAGAGAGGAAAATCAGTCCACAACGCATACAGTCTGTATTGGGCCTGGTCACCCCAACTACCCAGAAGGAACTACTGTCCTTCCTGGGTATGGTAAATTACTGCAGACAGTGGATATCTGATTGCTCCTATTATGATAACATTTTGAGACAAGCCACACTGAAGGACAAACCTAAAACTGTACAATGGTCACAAGAAATGTTAACTGCATATGAAAGTTTAAAATGTATGTTGATGAAAAGTCCGGCACTTGGCCTCCCCAATTATGTACTACCTTTCCATCTATATGCAAGGGACAATTGTAAAACCATGGCGGGGGTGCTCACACAGTTTCATGGAGGGAAGTTGCGCCCCGTGGCATTTTTTTTCCAAAGTCATGGCAGTGTCTGTGCAAGGTATGCCTGCCTGCCTCAGGGCTTTGGCAGCCTGTGCAATGGTTGCAAAAATGGCCACTACCCTCACTTTAGGCCACATCACAGTACTCCACACCACACATGATGTCCTGGCAATACTTAAAGGCTTACACACACAGCACATGTCAGCACAACGCCTTAGTGGATATAAAGTACTCCTTTTGAGTAACCCTACCCTTACCATCAAGTACACTGCTAGTTCTTCTGGCCCTGCACCCATTCTCAATGCCCTTTTAGGCTTGAAAGGTCCCGAGGATGAACCACCCGACCTACATGACTGTGCTGCTTCCATTGAAGCTGAAACTTCTCCCAGACTTGACATGTCTCCCGTTCCCATACCAGGCGCAGACATAGTTTTTGTTGACGGCTCCTGTAGTAGGCCCAATGACAATACATACCAGGCTGGCTATGCCATTGTCACCCTCCCTGACACTGTGTTGGAAGCCCTACCAATACCTTATCAGTCCGCGCAAGCTGCAGAACTCATTGCACTCACTAGAGCATGTCCCTCCCTTGACAACGTCCATCTGCTCACTCAAACTTCAAGCTGCTGCGACTAATACTGATCTCTCCGACTGGACTTACCCAATTCTGCAGAAAAATCCTAAATCAGGATTAATCTGCAAAGAGGGGAAACCCTGTATACCCCAGTCCAGTGCCCCTTTGCTCATTGCCCATTACCATGGTGTTGGTCACCATAGTAAAGCCACAACACTCCTCCTACTAACCAAGGATTTTTATGTTACTGAGGCCAAAACACTTGTGGACCAATATGTTAGCAGATGCATCACTTGCCTCAGGAACAACCCTAACAACCCTAATAAAGCGAAACACCAGCATCTTGAATACCCCACCACCCCTTTTACACACTTACAAATTGATTTTACCCATATCCCTGGTACAGGTAAACAAGAATATGCCCTGGTCATTGTAGATATGTTCTCTCGCTGGCCAGAAGTATTCCTAACTAAGTCAGAGGATGCCAAGACAGTAGCAAGAATCCTAACACAGAAAATCATCCCTAGATGGGGGTGCCCCCTGCAAATAAATAGTGATAAAGGCTCAGCCTTTACAGCCAAAATCACACAGGCCTTAGTAAAAGCTCTGCAGGTGGAGTGGAAGTTTCACATCCCGTACCACCTGCAGAGTTCAGGGGTCGTAGGAAGAATGAATAGGACCCTCAAAGACAAACTAAGGAAGGCCACAGGAGGTACCTTCCACAAGTGGAAGCAGGTCCTTCCCATTATCCTAGCAGAAATCAGAATGACCCCACAGAAAACTCTAGGATACTCACCCTTTGAAATACTAATGGGTAGACCCTTCCCCACACCCTGGGCTAAGAAACCGTTGATGATACAGGAAGGAGATCTAGAACTTATAAGGGAAGAGTATGTCAGGGCCCTCATAACCAAACTTGATGAGATTGAACATGATGTCGCTTGTAAAAAACCCTCTGAATCCACAGGAACCAACACACCCTTTTAAGGTCGGAGACAGAGTAGTGGTGAAGATCCTCCCCCGCAGCAAGAGCCCAGGAGACTTCACCTATGGCCCAGAGGCGGAAGTCGTTGCTGTAACCCGAACCGCAGTCCTGACAGAAGAGAGTCCCACCTGGATCCATGCTTCCCGAGTAAAGAAAATTCCTAGACCAGACCTAGAGGAGGAAACAGGTGATTCCAGTGAGGTACGAACAGGGGCGGACAGCCCTGACCTCCCACCTAGCGAAGACAGAAGACCAGAGGAGGATGAAGAAAATGCCCCCTATCTTTACCCTGGGGACTATCTTGATAGCCCTACTGGCCCATTTTCCCCTCTCAATGACTGAGGTTGATATAACTCAGAATAAGGGAAACTGACACTATGGTATAACTCTTCCACCACATACACCGCAACCTACATACTAGATTATTTCCAATTCCCCCAACTAGCTGCTGTCCAAAAGTCTGTTGACTACCAGATCCGCGCTGACACCACAGACAACCTAAGCCCCGAGGTACCTTATATTTGCGTTACAGGCCATAACTGGGGAAATGATTGCAGCTCATGGTCCGCGGCTGCCTGGAACACAGGTACCCCATGGGGCTATAAGCCCGCTGAAGCCTTAGATGAAAAGGATAAACACGGAACATCATTAACACAACGATTAACCCTTCTTAAAATGCCCAACAATTACTGCAACTCCCGCTCAGGCTAAAAATTGCGCCATTGGCGTGCAGAAAGACGTAAGCTTTGCAAGAATCATATAGTATAACAATAATGATTCTAAGAGGGGATTGAAAGGGTTAAAGCTCGTCTCTGCTTCAATGTCATAGAATTGCTTGTGTTATAGAACTTAATGTTCCAGCACATTTTTTGCTACTGTCCTTGTCTGTTATCTTTTTTATACCGTGTGAATAACTTTCCTATTTGAAGTACAAACTTGCCCATATATGCATATCCTTCCACTGCGGCAGTTCCTAGCCAATCATGTTATGTTAGCCCCTTTTGCGTTCTGTCCAATTAGTTATTGACTTTGGATATACACGCCCTAAATCCTTTCTTTTATATACTTTTGTTAAACGAACAATAAACAGTGTGAATCTTTACTACGTGTGTTTTGCATGTTACTCGTAGCAAAAAGGTTTACACTCACGGACGTCTACGAGGCTATCACATCGAGGGTTAAAGGATAGAGGAGCAATCCTTTCAGGGGCGGAGCTTCGGGTGGGGCCGTGCAGCAGACTGAGCAGAGTATCAGAAAGGCAATGGGCCGGCGGGTGCTACAGTACAGTTGGGCACCTAGGAGATGAGTGCGGTTGCTGCGCTGGTGGTGACAGGATTTTTTTTTTTCCTGTCAACACTGGCTGCACTGCATTAGATCCTTTGGGCCTATTTTCAGTGGGGGGCCTGGAGCTGCAGCTCCATCAGCCCCATTGTTAATCCGGCCCTGCCTTTGTGGACAACATAGCACCCCTTTATGTACAACAAACCACCCCTGGGGACAGACCACCTACAGTTGGGGCACCTACAGTGTCACAACTGTGGTCTAACTGACAGTGTCACAGAAAAATAATAGTGTAGCAGACTGGGGTATAGCACGTAATTTATATATATTAGAGATGTGCACCGGGAATTTTTCGGGTTTTGTGTTTTGGATTTGGATTCGGTTCCGCGGCCGTGTTTTGGATTCGGACGCGTTTTGTCAAAACCTCCCTGAAAATTTTTGGGCGGATTCTGGTGTGTTTTGGATTCGGGTGTGTTTTGGATTCGGGTATTTTTTTTCAAAAAACCCTCAAAAACAGCTTAAATCATAGAATTTGGGGGTCATTTTGATCCTATAGTATTATTCACCTCAATAACCACAATTTCCACTCATTTCCAGTCTATGCTGAACATCTCACACCTCACAATACTATTTTTAGTCCTAAAATTTGCACAGAGGTCGCTAAGCAAAGTGACCCAAGAGGGCGGCACAAACACCTGTCCCATCTAGGAGTGGCACTGCAGTGTCAGACAGGATGGCACTTCAAAAAATTTGCCCCAAGCAGCACATGATGTAAAGAAAAAAAAAAAAAGTGCACTGTGGTCACTGGACAGCTAAGCTAAGCAACACAAACACCTCAATATCACAGGAATTATTTGTTATAATCAATGGTATTATTGGTCCAAATCACTGGAAGAAAATAACAAAATCACTGGAATTATTCGTTCTAATCAATGGTATTATTGGTTCAAATCACTGGAAGAAAATGACAAAATCACTGGAATTATTCGTAAACATTTGTAGAAAGTCGCTGCTTTCTGATTACAGAAATGCTCAGATATTCCTGCGAATCCACAATCCCTTCCCAGAGGAAAAAGAAATCGAGAAACCGTTGTTTGAGAACGTTTGTTCTCTTTCCCTTACAAAGGAACAAACCACTTTCCAAAAGACTGACGTTTTGGGGATTATGGAGACATAATGTTTTTAAATATAAATCCTAAAGCAGGTGGTGTATTAGAGCAAAAGAGTGCAAGAGACCAGTGATGCAGTTTCTGAAATATTATGACAAAATGTACTGTATTCCGTAAGCACTCATTCCTAACTCTGCTAAGTACTGTTTGGTATACTGTATCTGGCTTCCATGAGGTAGTTGTCCATTATTTCAGCTTCCATTGACATTTTTGAAAGTGGTATAAGTTATCGATTCCCCCCCCCCCCCCCCCTATTTTTAATTTTCTCCTGCATAGCCCAGTAAAATGTTGCAATGTTAAGTATTGACTTGTGCCTTCTGGGGGTCCACTTCTTCACCAACCCAGCCAAATCTCATCCTAACCCTCTGTTCCACGTTCTCTATGTACCCCATCTGTGTCACCCATGTCTGTCTACCCCTCCCCTTTAGATTGTAAGCTCTCACGAGCAGGGCCCTCTTCCCTCATGTGCTTACCCTTTGTCTTACTTTAATAATCTTAAACTGTACCACATCCAACAGTCTTCTGCCACCTGATACTTATTCCAGTGTCATCTGCTGATGTAACTATGTGTATTTACCCTGTACTTGTCCTATACTGTCATCAACTGTAAGTTGCTGTTTTCCTGTTTGATTATTTATGTACTCTGTAATTGTGCGCTGCAGAACCCTTGTGGTGCCATATAAAGAAAGGACAATAATAATAATAATAATAATGGGTGTATAATCCCCAGGTGTATCTCACACATCACACAGTACAGTATATAGGGTGTATAATCCCCAGGTGTATCTCACACATCGCTCAGTACAGATTACAGGATGTATAATCAGCAGGTGTATAACACAAGTCGCACAGTACAGTATACATACTGGTCACAACAATGCAGCAGATAATGAGCACTGATCAGGATACTAGAAGTGACACAGAGCTGCAAGATGGCCTACTGTACTATATATGTATACTGCTGGTCACCAAAATGCTACACTGTCCTACTATATACTGCTCACAAAAATGCAGCACAGATATGGAATGGATACTTGCAGTGACACAGAGCTGCAAGATACAGCAATGGCCTACTGTACACAACTATATACTGTTGGGTCACCAAAATGCTGCACTGTAATACTATATATACTGCTCACAAAAATGCAGCACAGATATGGAATGGATACTTGCAGTGACACGGAGCTGCAAGATACAGCAATGGCCTACTGTACACAACTATATACTGTTGGGTCACCAAAATGCTGCACTGTAATACTATATATACTGCTCACAAAAATGCTGCACAGATATGGAATGGATACTTGCAGTGACAAAGAGCTGCACGATACAGCAATGGCCTACTGTACACAACTATATACTGTTGGGTCACCAAAATGCTGCACTGTAATACTATATATACTGCTCACAAACATGCTGCACAGATATAGAATGGATACTTGAAGTGACACAGAGCTGCAAGATACAGCAATGGCCTACTGCACACAACTATATACTGTTGGGTCACCAAAATGCTGCGCTGTTATACTATATATACTGCTCACAAAAATGCTGCACAGATATGGAATGGATACTTACAGTGACACAGAGCTGCAAGATACAGCAATGGCCCACTGTACACAACTATATACTGTTGGGTCACCAAAATGCTGCACTGTAATACTATATATACTGCTAACAAAAATGCTGCACAGATATGGAATGGATACTTGCAGTGACACAGAGCTGCAAGATACAGCAATGGCCTACTGTACTGTACTACTATAAGTATAATTATATACTGGTGATCCCCAGTCCCCACAATAAAGCACACTGAGCACAGATATTTGCAGCACACTGAGCACAGATATGGAGCGTTTTCAGGCAGAGAACGTAGATATTTTCAGCACACTGAGCACAGATATTTGCAGCACAATGAGCACAGATATTTGCAGCACACTGAGCACAGATTACGGAGCTTTTCAGGGAGAGAACGCAGCCACGTCCTCTCAGTTCAATCTCCAATGCACGAGTGAAAATGGCGGCGACGCGCGGCTCTTTACATAGAATACGAATCTTGCAAGAATCCGACAGCGGGATGATGACGTTCGGACGCATTCGGGTTAACCGAGCAAGGCGGGAAGATCCGAGGCTGCCTCGGAACCGTGTAAAATGGGTGAATTCCGGGGGGTTCGGATCTCGGAGAACCGAACCCGCTCATCTCTAATATATATATATATATATATATATATATATATATATCTATCCACGGTGATCCTGCACTCTCATCCCATAAATTCCAACGTTGCGGGTGCTCCTAATGAACCCGGTCAGGTCCACTTGAACAACAAAATTTCCACGAAGTGGAAGGTGCACTCTCGCTATTAATAAATGAAGTCTTTTCATAAAAAGATTTTATTGTGAAAATCGGAAAGCCTGATGAGTCGACGTTTCGGTCCGTATGACGAACCTTTTTCAAGACTAATAGCTCTTTAGGTTAACATCATTCATCATAATCAAGTGTCTGTGAAAAAAACAACAAAGTATAGACATATTCACTTATGCAGGGAACTGTGCCTCCCAGGCCAAATCACATCTGCTGAAGCTTCCCAGAATGAATTCAACTGTGAAGCCAATCACCAAGACCAAATGTGTCAAACCTTAATAATATACTCAGATTCACCACCATCACCTGTGCCAGAGCCTCCCAGACTCATAGTACCTTGTGATATAAAAAACATAAAGCTCACCTGTGATCAGATCAGACTTAATCAGAGGTGTATAACACAATGAGGTAGCATATCGTGACGCAGCCATACTGGTCTAGGAAGTAGGTATAGAATTAGAATATACATCTAAAATTCAAATTTTAACAATGAGTTATACTCAGAGTGAGCCAAAGGTGCTTTCTAGTGCATCATAAAAAATATTTACTCACATACCTGTTCAAACAGGTCCTGCTACCTAGGTACAGCTACAGGGTCACGGTCTAAACGACATGCTGCATAAAGATCACAAAAACTGCATCCGTATCTCATCTCAATAGATGTAAAGAATAAATAAATCACTCAAAATATAACACTTACTTGAGCCTGGAGGAGAGTAGGGCGTCCCTGTGCTGCATGCTAGATTGCTGCTGCGGGACTGCTATTTAAAGTCACCAAAATGCTGCACTGTAATACTATATATACTGCTAACAAAAATGCTGCACAGATATGGAATGGATACTTGCAGTGACACAGAGCTGCAAGATACAGCAATGGCCTACTGTACTGTACTACTATAAGTATAATTATATACTGGTGGTCCCCAGTCCCCACAATAAAGCACACTGAGCACAGATATTTGCAGCACACTGAGCACAGATATGGAGCGTTTTCAGGCAGAGAACGTAGATATTTTCAGCACACTGAGCACAGATATTTGCAGCACAATGAGCACAGATATTTGCAGCACACTGAGCACAGATTACGGAGCTTTTCAGGGAGAGAACGCAGCCACGTCCTCTCAGTTCAATCTCCAATGCACGAGTGAAAATGGCGGCGACGCGCGGCTCTTTACATAGAATACGAATCTTGCAAGAATCCGACAGCGGGATGATGACGTTCGGACGCATTCGGGTTAACCGAGCAAGGCGGGAAGATCCGAGGCTGCCTCGGAACCGTGTAAAATGGGTGAATTCCGGGGGGTTCGGATCTCGGAGAACCGAACCCGCTCATCTCTAATATATATATATACATATATATATATATATATATATATATATATATAATTATATTATGGATGAGCGGGTTCTGTTCCCTCAGTTTTTCGCGCCTATCTCGGACCCGAAAACGAGGAAAAACGTCATCATCCTGCTGTCGGATATTGCGGGTTTTGGATTCTATATACAGTCCCGGTGATCGGCACCATCTTCACTTCAGACTTGAAGAGTGCACAGTAAGGATGTGTTCCGTCTGAGCTGTATTCTGTGCTGCAATTGGATGGACAGGTTAGGGAAGGGGAGCAGGAGAGAGCAGAGGGATTGCAGCAGGAGAGTTGAGTTAACCTGGGGTGCTGCTTATGTAGGTGTGCTGTTACTGTCACTGTGTTATGGCTCTACGTAGTAGACAGTGCACTGCATATAGCATACTGTGGCTGTGTATAGGACCAGGTGGTGTTCTCTGTCTAAGGGGCTGTGTACCGCCATATATTTCCTCTGTGTGTGATCCAAAGCAGAAAATATTTTTCTATTGGTGCATCACTCTGACTACTAGTACTGCGGCTGCCGTACACTACTGCTATAAATCATCTGTGTGTGATCCAAAGCAAAAAATATATTTCTATTGGTGTATCAATCAGTGACGACTACCAGTACTTCCGTACACTACTGCTATACTGTATATCCCCTTTGTATGATCCAAAGCAAAACATATATTTCTATTGGTGCATCACTCAGTGACGACTACCAGTACTGCCATACACTACTGCTATATATATTCTGTGTAATCCAGAACAAAAATATAATTCTATTGGTGCATCACTCAGTGATGACTACCAGTACTGCCATACACTACTGCTATATATCATCTGTGTGTGATCCAGAGCAAAAAATATATTTCTATTGGTGCGTCACTCAGTAATGACTACCAGTACTGCCGTAGACTACTGCTATATATCCTCTGTTCGTGATCCAGAGCAAAGATTATATTTCTATTGGTACTTCACTCTGACTACAGGTATAGTGGCTGCCATACACTACTGCTATATATCCTCAGTGTGTGATACAGAGCAAAAAATAAATTTCTATTATGTATTTGAAAGGGGTGCTCTATCTGCTGTATCTGAAAGGGATGATCTGTCCATCCATCCAGGGGCTCCACCCCAGTGTAAAATTAAAATAATAAAAGCTAAAAACAAAAAGCCTACAATTTTAGATATAAAAAAAATATTTTTTTGTTTGTGCTGTACTATACAATTTTTATTTTATTTTCATAAGCACTGTGACACTGCCAGTCAGACCGCAATATATTATTTCCTACTCATAGGGGGTCATTCCAACTTGATTGCTCGCAAGCTACATTTTGCAGTCATGCAAACGCATAGTCACCGCCCACAGGGGAGTGTATTTTAGCTGTGCAAGTGTGCGAATGCTTGTGCAGCCGAGCAGTACAAATCCAGTTTGTGCAGTTTCTGAGTAGGTATGAACTTACTCAGCCGATTCAGCCTGTCCGGTCCCAGAATTGACGTCAGACAAATGCTTGGATATGCCTGCGTTTTTCCAACCACTCCATGAAAACGGTCAGTTGCCACCCACAAATGCCCTCTTCCTGTCAATCTTCTTGCGAGCTGCTGTTTGGAATTGATTCTTCGTTAAATCCATCACCCAGCAACGATCCGCTTTGTACCTGTACAACGCGCCCGCGCATGTGTAGTATTGACCTGATCGCTGTGCTGCGAAAAATGGCAGCATGCGATCAGGTTGGAATGACCCCCATAAACGCATTGTGCCACGCTGTCTGTGTAGTCAACCGTAGTGTGTAATTATTATATATATTTCTGATTCATTTGTGCGACACTGTAACCGCAGGTGTGTGAGATAAAAAATACTTTTACATATTTTTGATTCATTTGTAACAGCAGTAACTGTAGCACTGTAACTGTAGCACTGTAACAGCAGTGTTTGATATAAAAAATAATAATATATATATATATATATACACTGCTCAAAAAGATAAAGGGAACACTTAAACAACACAATGTAACTCCAAGTCAATCACACTTCTGTGAAATCAAACTGTCCACTTAGGAAGCAACACTGATTGACAATCAATTTCACATGCTGTTGTGCAAATGGAATAGACAACAGGTGGAAAATATAGGCAATTAGCAAGACACCCCCAATAAAGGAGTTGTTATGCAGGTGGTGACCACAGACCACTTCACAGCTCCTATGCATTCTGGCTGATGTTTTGGTCACTTTTGAAAGCTGGCAGTGATTTCACTCTAGTGGTAGCATGAGATGGAGTCTACAACCTACAAGTGGCTCAGGTAGTGCAGCTCATCTAGGATGGCACATCAATGCGAGCTGTGGCAAGAAGGTTTGCTGTGTCTGTCAGCGTAGTGTCCAGAGCATGGAGGCGCTACCAGGAGACAGGCCAGTACATCAGGAGACGTGGAGGAGGCCGTAGGAGGGCAACAACCCAGCAGCAGGACCGCTACCTCCGCCTTTGTGCAAGGAGGAACAGGAGGAGCACTGCCAGAGCCCTGCAAAATGACCTCAAGCAAGCCACAAATGTGCATGTGTCTACTCAAACGATCAGAAACAGACTCCATGAGGGTGATATGAGGGCCCGACGTCCACAGGTGGGGGTTGTGCTTACAGCCCAACACTGTGCAGGACGTTTGGCATTTGCCAGAGAACACCAAGATTGGAAAATTCACCACTGGTGCCCTGTGCTCTTTACAGATGAAAGCAGGTTCTCACACATGTGACAGACGTGACAGAGTCTGGAGACGCCAAGGAGAACATTCTGCTACCTGCAACATCCTCCAGCATGATCGGTTTGGCAGTGGGTCAGTAATGGTGTCGGGTGGCATTTCTTTTGGGGGGCCGCACATCCCTCCAGATGCTCGCCAGAGGTAGCCTGACTGCCATTAGGTACCGAGATGAGATCCTCAGACCCATTGTGAGACCATATGCTGGTGCGGTTGGCCCTGGGTTCCTCCAAATGCAAGACAATGGTAGATCACATGTGGCTGGAGTGTGTCAGCAGTTCCTGCAAGACGAAGGCATTGATGCTATGGACTGGCCCGCACGTTCCCCAGACCTGAATCCAATTGAGCACATCTGGGACATCATGTCTCGCTCCATCCACCAACGCCACGTTGCACCACAGACTGTCCAGGAGTCCGCCACCTCATCAGGAGCATGCCCAGGCGTTGTAGGGAGGTCATACAGGCACGTGGAGGCCACACACACTACTGAGCCTCATTTTGACTTGTTTTAAGGGCATTACATCAAAGTTGGATCAGCCTGTAGTGTGTTTTTCCACTTTAATTTTGAGTGTGACTCCAAATCCAGACCTCCATGGGTTAATAAATTTGATTTCCATTGATAATTTTTGTGTGATTTTGTTGTCAGCACATTCAACTATGTAAAGAACAAAGTATTTAATAAGAATATTTCATTCATTCAGATCTAGGATGTGTTATTTAAGTGTTCCCTTTATTTTTGTGAGAAGTGTATATATATTTATGTTTTGATTTAAATTAATATTTTGTGCTGTGTCATCCCAGTATACATCCAGGGACTGCAGCTGCTCTGTCCATCTAGGGGTCTTCTGTCAGCCCACCCAAAATAAAATACATCTTTTTTTTATATTTTGTGCTGTATCCTCCCAGAATACATCCAGGCGTGCTCCGTCCATTTCACGGTGTGGTGTCTGTAGCTCACATTCTTATTACAACTTCTTGTCCTTTTTTCATAACTTTACTTATGACCACATTGTAATTAATTTAAATTAATATTATTAATAATAATTATTAATTGGATACATTTAAATTCAATAACTATAAATAAACTCTCTACACTCATATAGTAAACTTTCTGCATATAGAAAATATCTTGGAGGAAATGAGAATTTGATTCTAAATAAATATAATTAAATAAATAAAATAAATTAAATGAAAATAAATTAAATCAAAAGTATTGTCTTTTTTTATTCTTCTTTGCCTTAATCACCTTTTTGTGAACTGAAATCGTGGCCCTTGCCTAAGGCTAGGGCCACACATAGCACAACCAAGCGGGTCCAGCTCAACGCTGAATGGGACCCGCTGGCCGGGAGGGGGGTTTTGTGTGCACACGGATCCTGTAATGTGGGATGCCGTTGAGCAGGATCCGGTCAGTGACACATGGGATTTCAATAGAACATAGGGGGTCATTCCGACCCGATCGCTCGCTGCAGTTTGTCGCAGCGCAGCGAGTTGTTCGCTCGCTAGCTGCTTTTAGCAGCATTGCACACGCTAAGCCGCCGCCCTCTGGGAGTGTATCTTAGCTTAGCAGAATTGCGAACGAAAGATTAGCAGAATTGCGAATAGAAATTTCTGAGCAGTTTCTGAGTAGCTCCAGACTTACTCAGCCATTGCGATCAGTTCAGTCAGTTTCGTTCCTGGTATGACGTCACAAACACACCCAGCGTTCGCCCAGACACTCCCCCGTTTCTTCAGACGCTCCCGCGTTTTTCCCAGAAACGCCAACGTTTTTTCACACACGCCCAGAAAACGGCAAGTTTCTGCCCAGAAACACCCACTTCCTGTCAATCACAGTACGATCACCAGAACGATGAAAAAACCTTGTTATGCCGTGAGTAAAATACCTAACTTTTGTGTAAAATAACTAAGCGCATGCGCTCTGCGAACCTTGCACATGAGCAGTAAGCAACTAATCGCAATATAGCGAAAATCGGCAATGAGCGAACAACTCGGAAAGACCCCCCATGTGTACTGCAGGGGAGGCAGATTTAACATGTGCAGAGAGAGTTAGATTTGGGTGGGGTGTGTTCAATCTGCAATCTAATTTGCAGTATAAAAATAAAGCAGCCAGTATTTACCCTGCACAGAAACAAAATAACCCACCCAAATCTAACTCTTTCTGCACATGTTATATCTGCCTCCCCTGCAGTGCACATGGGCCCTCATTCCGAGTTGTTCGCTCGCAAGCGGATTTTAGCAGATTTGCTCATGCTAAGCCGCCGCCTACTGGGAGTGAATCTTAGCATCTTAAAAATGCGAACGATGTATTCGCAATATTACACACCTCGTAGCAGTTTCTGAGTAGCTCCAGACTTACTCGGCATCTGCGATCAGTTCAGTGCTTGTCGCCTCTGGTTTGACGTCACAAACACACCCAGCGTTCGCCCAGACACTCCTCCGTTTCTCCAGCCACTCCTGCGTTTTTTCCGGAAACGGTAGCGTTTTTTTCCACACGCCCATAAAACGGCCTGTTTCCGCCCAGTAACACCCATTTCCTGTCAATCACATTATGATCGCCAGAACGATGAAAAAGCCGTGAGTAAAAATCCTAACTGCATAGCAAATTTACTTGGCGCAGTCGCAGTGCGGACATTGCGCATTAAGCGGAAAATCGCTGCGATGCGAAGATTTTTACAGAGCGAACAACTCGGAATGAGGGCCCTGGTTTTGCCCAACTGCTAACAAAAATCATGCTGCGATCAACTTGGAATTACCCCTAATGTGTAGTGGTCAATGGGATGTTCTCTAGGTCCGTACTTGGCCCGCTACTGTTCAATATATTTATCAATGATCTAGGAATGGGCCTGGAAAGCAGTGTCAATCTTTGCAGATGATACTAAACTGTCTAAGGTAATCAATTCAGAAAGTGATGTGGATTCTCTACAAATGACTTATTTAAACTTGAAACCTAGGCGTCTAAATGGAGAATCAAGTTCAATATAGAGAAATGCAAGTTATGCATTTTGGGATAAAAAAACACATTTGCATCCTACACTCTAAATGGGGAAAATAATAGGATTTTGGTTACCGACCAGTAAATCCTTTTCTCGCAGTCCTTAGAGGATGCTGGGGTCCACATTAGTACCATGGGGTATAGACGGGTCCACCAGGAGCCATTGGCACTTTAAGAGTTTGAGAGTGTGGGCTGACTCCTCCCTGTATGTCCATCCTACTAGACTCAGTCTAGAAACTGTACCCGAGGAGACGGACATCTTCGAGAGAAGGATTATACGCAGATAGTGGTGAGATTCGTACCAGCTCACACATACAAGGCTCGCCAAGCCAACGTAGCTTGAACATTCAGCAACTGCTGAAACATTACATACCAAGTAACAATGCAGTACTCAACTAAAATTAAGTGGTACTGAACCAAATAACATATGCAGGAAAACGAAGCGCTGGGCGGGTGCCCAACATCCTCTACGAACTACGAGAAAAGGATTTACCGGTAGGTAACCAAAATCCTATTTTCTCTTACGTCCTAGAGGATGCTGGGGTCCACATTAGTGCCATGGGGATGTACCAAAGCTCCCAGAATGGGAAAGAGAGCGCGGAGGGTCCTGCAGAACTGATTGACCAAACTTCCGATCATCAGAGGCCAAAGTATCGAACTTGTAAAACTTTGCAAACGTGTTTGACTCAAACCAAGTTGCCGCTCTGCAAAGTTGCACTGCCCGAGACACCCCCCGCTCAGCCGCCCAGGGAGACCCCACCTTACGAGTAGAGTGGGCCTTAACAGATTTTGGATACGGCAGTCCTACCATAGAATAAGCGTGCTGGATAGTGAACCTGATCCAGCGAGAGATCGTCTGCTTAGAAGCAGGACACACGATTTTCTTGGGATCATATAGGACAAACAGAGTCCGTCTTTCTGATAGGAGCAGTTTTCTTCACATATATCTTCAGAGCCCTTACGACATCCAAGGACTTTGGTGTAATTGAGGAGTCAGTAGCCACTGGCACCACAATAGGTTGGTTGATATGAACTGCCGACACAACCTTCGGAAGAAACTGCTGATGTGTCCGAAGCTCAGCTCTATCTTCGTGGAAGATCAAGTAAGGGCTTTTACAGGATAAAGCCCCCAACTCGGACACACGTCTAGCAGAAGCTAAGGCCAACAACGTGACCACCTTCCATGTAAGAAACTTGACCTCTACCTCCTGTAGGGGCCCAAACCAATCTGACTGGAAAAACTGCAACACCACGTTAAGGTCCCAGGGCACCATAGACGGTACAAAGGGAGGTTGGATATGCAGAACTCCCTTCAAAAAAGTCTGAACCTCAGTGAGGGCAGCCAATTGTTTCTGAAAGAAAATGGATAGGACTGAAATCTGGACCTTTACAGAACCCAACCTCAGGCCCATATCCACTCCTGCTTGCAGGAATAGGAGGAAACATCCCAGTTGAATCTCCTCCATAGGAAACTTCTTGTATTCACACCAAGAGACATATTTCTTCCAAATACGATGGTAATGTTTAGATGTTACCCTTTCCTAGCCTGTATGAGGGTAGGAATAACCTTCTTCAGAATACCCTTTCCGAGCAAGTATCAGGCACTCAACTTCCATGCCAACAAACGTAGCTGCGGTTAGTCTTGATAGGCGAATGGCCTCTGCTGCAGCAGGTCCTCCCGAAGAGGAAGAGGCCTTGGCTCTTCTTGCAGTAGATTCAGAAGGTCCGTGTACCAAGCCCTTCTTGGCCAGTCTTGGGCAATGGGGATCGTTTGAACCCTTGTTCTCCTTATGAGCTTTAGGTTTCTTGGGATGAGTGGGAGTGGTGGAAACATGTCCACTGACCGGAACACCCACGGAGACACCAGGGCGTCCACTGCCACTGCCTGTGGGTCCTTCGACCTGGAACAATAACACCGAAGCTTCTTGTTGAGACGAGAGGCCATCATGCCTATTTGGGAAAACCCCAAAGGTCTGTTATTTCCGTGAATACCTCCGAATGGACACCCCACTCCCCTGGATGGAGATTGTGTCTGCTGAGGAAGTCAGCTTCCCAGTTGTCTACTCCCAGAATGAAGATGGCTGACAGCGCCAACATGTGCTTTTCTGTCCAGAGGAGTATTCTTGTCACCTCTGACATTGCCGCTCTGCTCTTCGTTCCGCCTTGTCGGTTTATGTAAGCCACTGTTGTTACGTTGTCCAACTGCACTTGAATGGTCCGATTTCTTAGAAGAGGGGCCGCTTGAAGAAGCCCGTTGTAGATGGCTCTTAGTTCCAGGATGTTGATGGGCAGGCTGGCTTTCAGGCTTGACCACCGTCCTTGGAAGGTTACTCCTTGAGTGACTGCTCCCCAGCCCGAAGGCTCGCATCAGTGTTTAGAAGGACCCAGTCCTGAATCCCAAACCTGCAGCCTTCCAGAAGGTGAGGCAATTGGAGCCACCAGATGAGTGAAATCCTTGCCTATGGCGACAGACAAATTCTCTGGTGCATGTGGAGATGAGATCCCGACCACTTGTCCAGAAGATCCAGTTGGAAGGTCCGAGCGTGGAACCTCCCATACTGGAGAGCCTCGTAAGAGACCACCATCTTTCCCAATAGGTGAATGCATTAATGAACCGACACCCGGGCTGGCTTCAGGACATCCTGATTTCAGGACATCCTGGTTTGTATCACCAACGCCTTTTCCTGCGGAAGAAACACCCTTTGCACTTCCATGTCCAGGATCATTCCCAGAAAGGACAACCTCTGGGTTGGTTCCAAATGTGATTTTGGAAGGTTCAGAATCCAACCATGACTCCTGAGGAGGCTCGTTGTAAGAACAATGGATTGCAGCAGCTTCTCCTTGGATGATGCCTTTATCAGCAGGTCATCCAGATATGGAATGATGTTCACACCCTGTTTGCGGAGGAGAATCATAATTTCTGCCATCACCTTGGTAAACACCCTTGGTGCTGTGGAAAGGCCGAATGGCAGGGCCTGGAACTGGAAATGACAGTCCAGCAATGCGAAACGGAGCTAAGCCTGATGCGATAGCCATATCGGAATGTTGTGGTATGCATCCTTGATATCCAGGGATACCAGGAATTCACACTCTTCCAGACCTGATATCACCACCCTGAGAGACTCAATCTTGAACTTGAACTCCTTTAGAAAGGGGTTCAATGATTTTAGGTTCAGAATGGGCCTGACCGAACCATCCGGTTTCGGTACCACGAAAAGGTTTGAATAATAACCTTTGTTCTGCATGTGAGGTGGTACAGGTACAATGACCTGTGCCTCCACCAGTTTTTGGACAGCGTCTTGTAGCACAGTGCTGTCTGCCAACAGAGTCGGCAAGCCTGATTTGAAAAAACGATGAGAAGGGAGACTTTGAAACTCCAGCCTGTATCCCTGGGATACAATATCTACCACCCAGGGATCCAGCCCGGACGATACCCAGACGTAACTGAAGTGTCTGAGTCTGGCTTCCACTGGCCCCATCTCCAGGCCGCACAGTCCACCGTCATGCGGAGGACTTTGGCGTACCTGAAGCAGGCTTTTGTTCCTGGGAACCTGCAGCTGCAGGTTTCTTGGACTTAACTCGACCTCCCCTAAAGAAGGTATTGGACGCTCTGGCCTTTCTAGGCCTGTTAGGCCAAAAGGACTGCAGTGCAGGTGAGGAGAAGGACATCTTCGGAGCAGGTGCTGCTGAGGGAAGAAACGGAGACTTACCCGCTGTAGCCTTGGATATCCACGCATCTAGAGCTTCCCCAAAGACAGCCTGACCTGTATAGGATAGGGCCTCCACACTTTTCCTGGATTCCGCGTCGGCCAACCACTGGTGCACCCACAGTCCACGACGAGCTGAAACAGAAATGGAAGATATTCCTGCAGCCACGGAACCCAGGTCTTTCATGGATTCTACAATAAAATCCGCTGAATCATGTATGTTGCGTAAATACCTTTCCATCGTATCCAAATCCTCAAGTAAGGTAGCCGACCACTTTACTATAGCCTTTGCAATCCATGCAGTAGCAATAGTGGGACATAATATGACCCCTGAAGCAGTGTACATTGATTTAAGTGTTATTAATTTTTCTATCAGCCAGCTCCTTTAAAGCAGTAGATCCTGGAACAGGAAAAACCACCTTCTTTGAGAGTCTGGACACAGATGCGTCAACAATCGGCGGGTTTTCCCATTTTTTCCTATCCTCCTCAGGAAAAGGAAACGCCACCAGCACCCTTTTAGGGACCTGGATTTTTTTCTCAGGGTTTACCCATGCCTTTTCAAATATAGCATTCAATTCCTTTGACGCAGGGAAGGTTAGCGAGGCTTTTTTATTTTCATTGAAAAAAGCCTCCTCAGGTGTGGTATCATTAACATTCAACACATCCCAAATATCCCCTCTATCAACAATTGCACCCCCTTTTCAAGAGATGCGGACCCCCGCAACACATCTCCATCACCGTCTGTGGTGTCAGAATCGGTATCCGTGTCGTCTTGTGTGACATGCACAAGCGCACATTTGTGGGGGTATACAGCGGGGCATCCTGAGGTACCAGAAACAGGCCATACTGCCATGGAGCTCTGTAATACCTGGGTTGCAGATTCATTACTTGCAACCCTGTCAGAAATGGAGAAATCATTGATTTGATAGAGGAAAACCACTCTGGTTCCCTTGCAGGTTTCTGTGCTAAACCAGTGCTCTCCTGATTACATGGAATGGGCTCATCCTGGGAGGATAAATTCTCTGCAGCATATGACACAGTGTCCCAAACACTCCACACACAGACAGAGTCCCCCCCCCCCCAAGAATGGCAAGAGAGACACAGAGATTGAAGCCAACCCACACACAGCGCTTTTAGCAAAGGGAGACCCCTTGTCAGTGCTGACTGTGCTCCTTAATAGGATACACAGTTGTTTTACAGCCTCCTCTCCCTTCTACAACCCCCTGGTAATATGTACAGATAGCTGGAGTTGCTGTGGAGTTGCTGTGGAGGGACCTGTGCTCCTCTCAGCGCTGTGCAGGCAGGAAAATGGTGCTGGAATGCTGCTGGGTCCGTTCTGAGGAGAAGCTCCGCCCCTTAACGGCACTGTCTTCTCGCTCTTCAAGGATTATACTGGCCTGAGGTAAAATGTGCTGGCAGAGATCCCTGGACCCCGACAGACTTCTGGACCAGTGTGGGGGTAAGCGCTGGCCCAGGGCGCCCCTCACAGCCCCGCACCATGTGCCTCTGAGCCTCCCAGGAGCGCAGTTTATACTTTGCTCCCTCCCCTATGCTGCCATCTTCACACCAGCCCCCCGCTTGCTAGGGGGGTCGGTGTCTCACTCACCACTCTTCAACTCTGTAAGGGGTTGGCGGCATGCTGCTGGTGTGAGTGGTCCCCTGTGGCGGGGGAACGATCCGACCCCTCTGGAGCTCAGTGTCCAGTCAGCAGAGACAGTGGCTCAGACCCCGCAGTGCGGACACTGCTCCCCCCTTAGTCCCTCGCTGCAGGCAGGCCGCTGTCAACAGCCTTCTGTAAAAAAATAAACTCTAAAAATTAGTGATGAGCGGGTTCGGTTCCTCGGGATCCGAACCACCGCGAACTTCACCCATTTTACACGGTTCCGAGGCAGACTCGAATCTTCCCACCTTGCTCGGTTAACCCGAGCGCGCCCGAACGTTATCATCCCGCTGTCGGATTCTCACGAGATTCGTATTCTATATAAGAAGCCGCGCGTCGCCACCATTTTCACTCGTGCTTTGGAGATGATAGCGAGAGGACGTGGCTGCGTTCTCTCAGTTTCTGTGTTCAGTGTGCTGCAAATATCTGCTCAGAGTGCTGCAAATATCTGTGCTCAGTGTGCTGAAAATATCTACGTTCTCTGCCTGAAAAACGCTCCATATCTGTGCTGCATTGTAGTATATAGTAGGAGGACAGTGCAGAATGTTGCTGTGACCACCAGTATATATATAGCAGTACGATACAGTAGTCCACTGCTCTACCTCTGTGTCGTCAAGTATACTATGCATCCATACCTGTGCTGTATTTTAGTTGTGCGCAGTATATAGTAGGAGGGGACAGTGCAGAATGTTGCTGTGACCACCAGTATATATATAGCAGTACGGTACAGTAGTCCACTGCTCTACCTCTGTGTCATCAAGTATACTATGCATCCATACCTGTGCTGCATTTTAGTTGTGCGCAGTATATAGTAGGAGGGGACAATGCAGAATGTTGCTGTGACCACCAGTATATATATAGCAGTATGGTACAGTAGTCCACTGCTCTACCTCTGTGTCGTCAAGTATACTATGCATCCATACCTGTGCTGCATTTTAGTTGTGCGCAGTACATAGTAGGAGGGGACAGTGCAGAATGTTGCTGTGACCACCAGTATATATATAGCAGTGCGGTACAGTAGTCCACTGCTCTACCTCTGTGTCGTCAAGTATACTATGCATCCATACCTGTGCTGCATTTTAGTTGTGCGCAGTATATAGTAGGAGGGGACAGTGCAGAAGGTTGCTGTGACCACCAGTATATATATATAGCAGTACGGTACAGTAGTCCACTGCTCTACCTCTGTGTCGTCAAGTATACTATGCATCCATAGCTGTGCTGCATTTTAGTTGTGCGCAGTATATAGTAGGAGGGGACAGTGCAGAAGGTTGCTGTGACCACCAGTATATATATATAGCAGTACGGTACAGTAGTCCACTGCTCTACCTCTGTGTCGTCAAGTATACTATGCATCCATACCTGTGCTGCATTTTAGTTGTACGCAGTATATAGTAGGAGGGACAGTGCAGAATGTTGCTGTGACCACCAGTATATATATAGCAGTACGGTACAGTAGTCCATTGCTCTACCTCTGTGTCAAGTATACCATGCATCCATACCTGTGCTGCATTTTAGTTGTGCACAGTATATAGTAGGAGGGGACAGTGCAGAATGTTGCTGTGACCACCAGTATATATATAGCAGTACGGTACAGTAGTTCACTGCTCTACCTCTGTGTCATCAAGTATACTATGCATCCATACCTGTGCTGTATTTTAGTTGTGCGCAGTATATAGTAGGAGGGGACAGTGTAGAATGTTGCTATGACCACCAGTATATATATAGCAGTACGGTACAGTAGTCCACTGCTCTACCTCTGTGTCGTCAAGTATACTATGCATCCATACCTGTGCTGCATTTTAGTTGTGCGCAGTATATAGTAGGAGGGGGCAGTGCAGAATGTTTCTGTGACCACCAGTATATATATAGCAGTACGGTACAGTAGTCCACTGCTCTACCTCTGTGTCGTCAAGTATACTATGCATCCATACCTGTGCTGCATTTTAGTTGTGCGCAGTATATAGTAGGAGGGGACAGTGCAGAATGTTGCTGTGACCACCAGTATATATATAGCAGTACGGTACAGTAGTCCATTGCTCTAACCTCTGTGTCGTCAAGTATACTACAAAAGTTCAGTAAAATGACCCAAAAATCTAAATTAAAAGCGTCT
The DNA here is from genome assembly GCF_028390025.1 of Pseudophryne corroboree. Lineage (NCBI taxonomy): Eukaryota > Metazoa > Chordata > Amphibia > Anura > Myobatrachidae > Pseudophryne > Pseudophryne corroboree. The sequence goes on along the minus strand of NC_086447.1, from coordinate 627,062,089 downwards.
GATGAGAAGCGTAAACTTGCCAATATGCCATTTACGACAAGGAGTAGCAAGGAACGGCTGAGGCCCTGGCCTATGTTCATGGCTAGTGGTTCAGATTCACATGAGGATGGAAGCACTCATCCTCTCACAAGAAAACTGCAGTGCCACTCCTAGATGGGCCAGGTGTTTGTGTCGGCCACTTGGGTCGCTTAGCTTAGCCACACAGCTACCTCATTGTACCTCTTTTTTTCTTTGCATCATGTGCTGTTTGGGGACTATTTTTTAAATCTGCCATCCTGTCTGACACTGCAGTGTCACTCCTAGATGGGCCAGGTGTTTGTGTCGGCCACTTAGGTCGCTTAGCTTAGCGATACAGCGACCTCGGTGCAAATTTTAGGACTAAAAATAATATTGTGAGGTGTGAGGTGTTCAGAATAGACTGGAAATAAGTGGAAATTATGGTTATTGAGGTTAATGATACTATGGGATCAAAATGACCCCCAAATTCTATGATTTAAGCTGTTTTTGAGGGTTTTTTGTAAAAAAACACCTGAATCCAAAACACACCCGAATCCGACAAAATTTTTCAGGGAGGTTTTGCCAAAACGCGTCCGAATCCAAAACACGGCCGTGGAACCGAATCCAAAACCAAAACACAAAACCCGAAAAATTTCCTGTGCACATCACTACTAAAAATAAACTTTACTAGAAAAGCTCTGTAGAGATCCCCTAGCTGTGACCGGCTCCTCCGGGCACATTTTCTAAATGGAGTCTGGTAGGAGGGGCAGAGAGGGAGGAGCCAGCCCACACTCTCAAACTCTTAAAGTGCCAATGGCTCCTGGTGGACCCGTCTATACCCCACGGCACTTATGTGGACCCTAGCATCCTCTAGAACGTAAGAGAAATAACGGTAACTGTGGTGGAAAAAGATTTGGGGGTGCTCATAGATAATAGGCTTAACAGTGCACAATGTCAAAATGCAGCAAAGTAGGCAACTATAGTGCTTGTGTACATAAAACGGGGCATTGAGACGAGGGACGAGGATGTAATCCTGCCACTGTACAAATCTTTGGTGCGTCCCCACCTGGAATATTGTGTTCAGTTTTGGGCACCATATTATAAAAAAGATATCGGGGACCTAGAAAGAGTTTAAAGGCAAGCTACTAAATTGATTAAAGGGTTAGAGACTCTGGATTACGAGGAAAGGCTTACTAGGTTAAATATGTGTACACTAGAAAAGAAGCGTCTAAGAGGAGACATTACTAATATCTTCAAATATGTAAAGGGTCATTACAAGGAGTTAGCAGGGGATTTGAGAGAAAATTCCGTACACAACGTAGGCGGGTATGGGTCGTTGCTCGTTGGGTCAATAGTCATTAGGTCGACTATGGAAGGTCGACATGCATTACTGTAGGTTGACATGGACAAGAGGTCGACATGGTCAGTAGGTCGACTTGTACTAGGTCAACAGGTCGACATGGGTTTTTGGACTTTTTTTGGTGTCGTTTTCTTCATAAAGTGAAGGGTAACCCCAATTAGTGCACCGTGTCCCCCTCGCATGGCAAGCGAGCTTCGGGCAAGGTGCCTCGCTCCACTACCGCTGCACTTGGCACAGGTTGCCATTCCCAATTGTAGTCCACATGGATCGTCAAGTATGAAAAAGTCCAAAAAATGATTTTTTGGGGGAAAAACTCACGTCGACCTTTTGACCTGTCAACCTAGTACATGTCAACTTAATGACCTTGTTGACCTATTGACCATGTCGACCTAATGCATGTTGACCTTCAGTGATTGACCTAATGACTGTCGACCTAAGCTGTGTTGACCTAACGACCGTATCCCACGTAGGAAAGGGTTCTTCAGGGTAAAGGCAATAAAGATTTGGAACTCCCTGCCAGAAAAGGTAATAATGGTGGACTCTATAAATACATTTAAAACAAATTGGACAAATTTCTAACTGGAAAAGGTATCCAGCGCTATAGCTCTTATCATAGTGACATTATATATCTTGCATTGGTAAGAACCATAGTTGTCAATTGATACTAAACCATTATTTCAGCAGGTGCATTATAATATGCACAGCATAACACAGAATACAGGTTGAACCGAATGGGCATTTTGCCTCTTTTCAACCTCACTAACTATGTAAATATATACATCCAAGGGCTGCTACTGCTCCGTCCAGCTACCTCGGTGCAACCTTTTGGCCTAAACTGGAAAAAAACAATATTGTGAGCTGTGAGATGTTCAGAATAGTCTGAAAATTAGTGGAAATGTTATTGACGTTAATAATACTGTAGGAACAAAAACACCCCCAAATTCTGTTATTTTAGCTGTTTTGATGATTTTTAAAAAAAAAATTAAAATCCAAAACCAAAACCCACAAGGGATTTTGGCGCCAATCCAGCTCCAAAACACGAAGGAGATGCAGATCCAAAACAAGAACACAAACCCCCCAAAAACAGTCTGGTGCACACTCCCTTATACATATATTATTTTTAGCTTTGTTTTTAAACTGGAGCAGAGCACCCCTAGATTTAGAGAGCTCCTCTGTAGGACACAGCAGCCCCTTTATGGAAGGCCGGAACAGCCCTGGAGGACGCAACAGCCCCTTTATGGACAGACACAGCACAGATAGAACACCCCTGGAGGACACAGCAGCACCTCTGGTGAGACACAACGGCTCCATCCCCTTGATGGACAATACAGCAGCCAGCAGCACCCCTGGATGGACATAGGCGTGAGCAGCTAATTTTATTAGGGGGTGCACTGCCCAGGAACATGTCTAGCACTATTTTACATTCTCTCAGTAAAATCACATGGCTTAATCTAATTTCTCCCTAGTTCCTAATAATATAAGTAGATATAATACACCCCAAAGAAAAAAAAATGAAACATTATGCTCTGACCACCGGCTGGCACTGACTGTCCGCTACAGCATAACCCTGAGTCCTAGATGTCGCTGCACCCTAGTGCTTACACTTCCCCAACCTATCCCTGACCCAGTGGCAGAACTAGAGAGTGGTGGACCTAATTGCATATGCATTCCCTCCCACCCCACACACACCCTACCACTTGCACCCCCCAGCACCTACACCCTGATTTTGAGTTGGACACTCTGAAAAGTACGGGAGATTTGGGGGCTGAACATTTAAGTTTTAACATAACATAAATAAAGTTTAAAATTTACACGTGTCAGAGCCACATCTGACTCTTTCTATGCCATTAGACCCCTCCTCTGCAGGACACCAGCATTTGTCAAACATGTCCCCATGCTCACCAGCTACTTACAGTAGTGCCCCTTATTCACATTATGTGACACAGTATGAGTCAAAATGCATATTCCGCCAAACAATGAGCCGAAATCCATATTATTCCACACAGTATGAGCCGAATTCACATTATGCCACACTATGAGCCGAATTCACATTACCCCACACAGTATGAGCCGAATTCACATTACCCCACACAGTGTGAGCTGAAATTCACATTATACCAAACAGTATGAGCCGAAATTCATATAACGCCACACAGTATGAGCCGAAATTCATATAACGCCACACAGTATGAGCCAAAATTCATATTACGCCACACAGTATGAGCCGAAATTCATATTACGCCACACAGTATGAGCCGAAATTCATATTACGCCACGCAGTGTACGGCAAATTCACGTGATGCCATATATATATATCTATATATATATAGATATATAGATATATATAGACGAAGAAATTAGGTGGCACTCACAGACTTGTAGCTTAAAGTGAAAACACTCTTCACTCCGTGAAGAAATTTATTGTGAAACCAGTAACGTTTCGGGGACGTATCCCCTTCCTCAGACAATTCAACAATGAACAATACAATGTATAAATACCATAAAGTGACCCCACTTACCCCCATCGTCATGACTCCCAGCTGCGTGTACCACGGCATGTCTCGGCGTCTCCCGGCCCGCACTTCCGGTTTCGGCGTCACCGCCCGACCGGAAGTGACACGTGCAGGCTTCACCGGTCACCATGGAGACGCGCTGGGAGCCCTGTAGATACAAATAAACAAAACAAGACACAGATTAATCAATGTGAAAATGACACACTTCACAACAGCGCTCAATCAAAGCTAGAGTGTCAATGGAAACCTGTGTATCATCATAAAACAACACGCAATCAAGACATATACATCTAAAATCCAAAATGATGTTTTAAAATAATTATTTACAATAATTATTTAAAATAATTATTTAAAACGAGTCTAGTGCAGCAAAATCTTATATAAAATACGCTCTCATATGGTGCATAACCCTGGATGGCACAGGACCTGGATGGCTCAATACATGGGGGAACACTGTGTATATATCAATAGGTTGTTTTCCTGAGCCTAACTCAACCACTTATGGTAATTGTACCGGAATCGTGTGATTAAATTAGGTGAAACATTCTCACTCTAGAACATGGTTAATGAATCAGGATTAGTATTATACATTAACATATCGATATACTGTATGTGCAACAGTGTATGGACTCAAATGAGTCAAGCATGGCTTATAGGAAATTAATTAATCCTAGGGACTCATTTAGTCCTTTAGGAGCTAGACAGTCCAGGCGAAAAATCCACCTGGATTCTAGCTGTAACAGTTTTTTCCCCCGATCGCCACCCCTTATGGACGCTGGAACGTGGTCAATGGCCCTATATCTAAGGCTTGCCAAGGTGTGATGCTGTGTGGCAAAATGCCTAGCCACAGGTTGGTCGCTAGTCCCTGCTACCAGGGCTGCCCGTATAGCAGACCTGTGTTGGGTTAGTCTAACCTTCAATTGGCATTCCGTTTTGCCCACATAATAGAGCCCGCACGGGCAGATTATTATATAAATAACAAAATGGGACGTGCAGGTAAGTGGCCACCTAATCTTCAGTCATTGACCGGTGTGGGGATGGGGAAAGGATTCACCCACTAAGAAAAATGAACAAGTCGTGCACCCCAAGCATTTAAAGCATCCATTTTTCTTGCTTAAAAAATGCTTGGGTGCATTCTTGGCGTCAAAACCCGTGATGTCGGTCTTGACAACCAAGTCTTTCAAATTTTTACCCCTCGCGAAGCTCGCCAAAAGTTTGCTGTTTTGAAAGCATTTTAAATCTGGGTCCGTGGTGACCATTCGCCACATGTTCCTAACTTGTTTAACCAAAGCGGGACTGTTGGCATTATATTCAGTCACCCATGGAATGGTTTCACTGGGCAGAGTTTTGTGGCGCTGTTTTGCATGTTTTTGAAAATTAATCAGTGCTCTATCTCGTGCTTTCTTAAGTTCTGCTACTGCGTATCCTCTCTCACTGAATTTTATTATCATCTCCTCTAACTGCGCCTCACGTGTGGTGGGGTTAATATTGTTTCTGCAGACTCTGAGGAGTTGTGAGTAGGGAAGACTGCGAATCATCACTTTGGGGTGGGAGCTCTCAGCCCGGAGCACGGTGTTCCGATCAGTGAGAGAGGATACGCAGTAGCAGAACTTAAGAAAGCACGAGATAGAGCACTGATTAATTTTCAAAAACATGCAAAACAGCGCCACAAAACTCTGCCCAGTGAAACCATTCCATGGGTGACTGAATATAATGCCAACAGTCCCGCTTTGGTTAAACAAGTTAGGAACATGTGGCGAATGGTCACCACAGACCCAGATTTTAAATGCTTTCAAAACAGCAAACTTTTGGCGAGCTTCGCGAGGGGTAAAAATTTGAAAGACTTGGTTGTCAAGACCGACAGCACGGGTTTTGACGCCAAGAATGCACCCAAGCATTTTTTAAGCAAGAAAAATGGATGCTTTAAATGCTTGGGGTGCACGACTTGTTCATTTTTCTTAGTGGGTGAATCCTTTCCCCATCCCCACACCGGTCAACGACTGAAGATTAGGTGGCCACTTACCTGCATGTCCCATTTTGTTATTTATATAATAATCTGCCCGTGCGGGCTCTATTATGTGGGCAAAACGGAATGCCAATTGAAGGTTAGACTAACCCAACACAGGTCTGCTATACGGGCAGCCCTGGTAGCAGGGACTAGCGACCAACCTGTGGCTAGGCATATTGCCACACAGCATCACACCTTGGCAAGCCTTAGATATAGGGCCATTGACCACGTTCCAGCGTCCATAAGGGGTGGCGATCGGGGGGAAAAAACTGTTACAGCTAGAATCCAGGTGGATTTTTCGCCTGGACTGTCTAGCTCCTAAAGGACTAAATGAGTCCCTAGGATTAATTAATTTCCTATAAGGCATGCTTGACTCATTTGAGTCCATACACTGTTGCACATATATCGATATGTTAATGTATAATACTAATCCTGATTCATTAACCATGTTCTAGAGTGAGAATGTTTCACCTAATTTAATCACACGATTCCGGTACAATTACCATAAGTGGTTGAGTTAGGCTCAGGAAAACAACCTATTGATATATACACAGTGATCCCCCATGTATTGAGCCATCCAGGTCCTGTGCCATCCAGGGTTATGCACCATATGAGAGCATATTTTATATAAGATTTTGCTGCACTAGACTCGTTTTAAATAATTATTTTAAATAATTATTGTAAATAATTATTTTAAAACATCATTTTGGATTTTAGATGTATATGTCTTGATTGCGTGTTGTTTTATGATGATACACAGGTTTCCATTGACACTAGCTTTGATTGAGCGCTGTTGTGAAGTGTGTCATTTTCACATTGATTAATCCGTGTCTTGTTTTGTTTATTTGTATCTACAGGGCTCCCAGCGCGTCTCCATGGTGACCGGCGAAGCCTGCACGCGTCACTTCCGGTCGGGCGGTGACGCCGAAACCGGAAGTGCGGGCCGGGAGACGCCGAGACATGCCGTGGTCCACGCAGCTGGGAGTCATGACGATGGGGGTAAGTGGGGTCACTTTATGGTATTTATACATTGTATTGTTCATTGTTGAATTGTCTGAGGAAGGGGATACGTCCCCGAAACGTTACTGGTTTCACAATAAATTTCTTCACGGAGTGAAGAGTGTTTTCACTTTAAGCTACAAGTCTGTGAGTGCCACCTAATTTCTTCGTCTGCATATTGGTTGGCCTGCTGGTCCACAAGGAAGGGCACCACAGCCAGTTGCTTAGGAGGAGTGACGGGGCAAGTTTGGGATATATATATATATATATATATATATATATAGATATATCTATCACAGATCGACTGAAAAATAGATATGGGAAAGGATAGAGTCATTAAACATAAATATGTTTTGTATATATATATATATATATATATATATATATATATACACACACAAATACATGTACATAAATGTATATATGTACATGTACAGTATATATAATACACTGATAGGGTACATTATATTTAGGAATAAATTGCTTCTCGATGCAGCAGCAGCATCACCACAAGTGTTACTCACAGAGTCACTTCACACTGACTGCTGCACCACACATCACTCAATTTCCAGGCCGCCCACCACCTGGTGAAGAGACTAGAGATGAGCGGGTTCGGTTTCTCGGAATCCGAACCCGCCGAACTTCAGCTTTTTTTACACGGGGCCGAGCAGGCTCGGATCCTCCCGCCTTGCTCGGTTAACCCGAGCGCGCCCGAACGTCATCATCCCGCTGTCGGATTCTCGCGAGGCTCGGATTCTATCGCGAGACTCGGATTCTATATAAGGAGCCGCGCGTCGCCGCCATTTTCACACGTGCATTGAGATTGATAGGGAGAGGACGTGGCTGGCGTCCTCTCCGTTTAAAGTGACTAGAGTACTAGAGAGAGACACAAATTTTGGGGAGCATATAGGAGGAGTACTACTTGCTGCTGATAGTGTGACCAGTGACACCAGTGCCACCAGTTTAATTAATCCGTTCTCTGCCTGAAAAAAAACGATACACAGTGTGACACAGTCACACATACCATATCTGTGCTCAGCCCAGTGTGCTGCATCATATGTAATACTGTATATCATTATCTGACTGCTGAGTGCTCACTGCAGTGCTCACACAGCTTAATTGTGGGGGAGACTGGGGAGCAGTTATAGCAGGAGTACATATTTTTAAGTACAGTGCACACTTTTGCTGCCAGAGTGCCACTGCCAATGTGACTGACCAGTGACCACTGACCACCAGTATTGTGATTGTCTGCTGACCACCAGTATATTGTGATTGTCTGCCTGAAAAAGTTAAACACTCGTCGTGTGGTGTTTTTATAAACGCATTCTGCAGACAGTGTCCAGCAGGTCCGTCATTACATAATATATACCTGTCCGGCTGCAGTACTAGTGTGATATATATATATATATTTTAATTTTATCTCATTATCATCCAGTCTATTAGCAGCAGACACAGTACGGTAGTCCACGGCTGTAGCTACCTCTGTGTCGGCAGTCGCTCGTCCATCCATAATTGTATACCACCTACCCGTGGTTTTTTTTTCTTTCTATCTTCCTGATACTAGTAGCTTACTTTAGGAGTCTGCAGTGCTGAGTCTGACAGACAGTGTCCAGCAGGTCCGTCATTACATAATATATACCTGTCCGGCTGCAGTACTAGTGTGATATATATATATATATTAATTTTATCTCATTATCATCCAGTCTATATTAGCAGCAGACACAGTACGGTAGTCCACGGCTGTAGCTACCTCTGTGTCGGCAGTCGCTCGTCCATCCATAATTGTATACCACCTACCCGTGGTTTTTTTTTCTATCTTCTTGATACTAGTAGCTTACTTTAGGAGTCTGCAGTGCTGAGTCTGACAGACAGTGTCCAGCAGGTCCGTCATTACATAATATATACCTGTCCGGCTGCAGTACTAGTGTGATATATATATATTTTAATTTTATCTCATTATCATCCAGTCTATATTAGCAGCAGACACAGTACGGTAGTCCACGGCTGTAGCTACCTCTGTGTCGGCAGTCGCTCGTCCATCCATAATTGTATACCACCTACCCGTGTTTTTTTTTCTATCTTCTTGATACTAGTAGCTTACTTTAGGAGTCTGCAGTGCTGACAGACAGTGTCCAGCAGGTCCGTCATTACATAATATATACCTGTCCGGCTGCAGTACTAGTGTGATATATATATATATATATTTTAATTTTATCTCATTATCATCCAGTCTATATTAGCAGCAGACACAGTACGGTAGTCCACGGCTGTAGCTACCTCTGTGTCGGCAGTCGCTCGTCCATCCATAATTGTATACCACCTACCCGTGGTTTTTTTTTTTCTATCTTCTTGATACAAGTAGCTTACTTTAGGAGTCTGCAGTGCTGACAGACAGTGTCCAGCAGGTCCGTCATTACATAATATATATACCTGTCCGGCTGCAGTACTAGTGTGATATATATATATATTTTAATTTTATCTCATCATCCAGTCTATATTAGCAGCAGACACAGTACGGTAGTCCACGGCTGTAGCTACCTCTGTGTCGGCAGTCACTCGTCCATCCATAATTGTATACCACCTACCCGTGTTTTTTTTTCTATCTTCTTGATACTAGTAGCTTACTTTAGGAGTCTGCAGTGCTGACAGACAGTGTCCAGCAGGTCCGTCATTACATAATATATATACCTGTCCGGCTGCAGTACTAGTGTGATATATATATATATATTTTTTAATTTTATCTCATTATCATCCAGTCTATATTAGCAGCAGACACAGTACGGTAGTCCACGGCTGTAGCTACCTCTGTGTCGGCAGTCGCTCGTCCATCCATAATTGTATACCACCTACCCGTGTTTTTTTTTTCTATCTTCTTGATACTAGTAGCTTACTTTAGGAGTCTGCAGTGCTGACAGACAGTGTCCAGCAGGTCCGTCATTACATAATATATACCTGTCCGGCTGCAGTACTAGTGTGATATATATATATATATTTTAATTTTATCTCATTATCATCCAGTCTATATTAGCAGCAGACACAGTACGGTAGTCCACGGCTGTAGCTACCTCTGTGTCGGCAGTTGCTCGTCCATCCATAATTGTATACCACCTACCTGTGGTTTTTTTTTTTCTATCTTCTTGATACTAGTAGCTTACTTTAGGAGTCTGCAGTGCTGACAGACAGTGTCCAGCAGGTCCGTCATTACATAATATATATACCTGTCCGGCTGCAGTACTAGTGTGATATATATATATATTTTAATTTGATCTCATTATCATCCAGTCTATATTAGCAGCAGACACAGTACGGTAGTCCACGGCTGTAGCTACCTCTGTGTCGGCAGTCGCTCGTCCATCCATAATTGTATACCACCTACCCGTGTTTTTTTTTTCTATCTTCTTGATACTAGTAGCTTACTTTAGGAGTCTGCAGTGCTGACAGACAGTGTCCAGCAGGTCCGTCATTACATAATATATACCTGTCCGGCTGCAGTACTAGTGTGATATATATATATATTTTAATTTTATCTCATTATCATCCAGTCTATATTAGCAGCAGACACAGTACGGTAGTCCACGGCTGTAGCTACCTCTGTGTCGGCAGTCGCTCGTCCATCCATAATTGTATACCACCTACCCGTGTTTTTTTTTCTATCTTCTTGATACTAGTAGCTTACTTTAGGAGTCTGCAGTGCTGACAGACAGTGTCCAGCAGGTCCGTCATTACATAATATATACCTGTCCGGCTGCAGTACTAGTGTGATATATATATATATATATTTTAATTTTATCTCATTATCATCCAGTCTATATTAGCAGCAGACACAGTACGGTAGTCCACGGCTGTAGCTACCTCTGTGTCGGCAGTTGCTCGTCCATCCATAATTGTATACCACCTACCTGTGGTTTTTTTTTTTCTATCTTCTTGATACTAGTAGCTTACTTTAGGAGTCTGCAGTGCTGACAGACAGTGTCCAGCAGGTCCGTCATTACATAATATATATACCTGTCCGGCTGCAGTACTAGTGTGATATATATATATATATATTTTAATTTTATCTCATTATCATCCAGTCTATATTAGCAGCAGACACAGTACGGTAGTCCACGGCTGTAGCTACCTCTGTGTCGGCAGTCGCTCGTCCATCCATAATTGTATACCACCTACCCGTGTTTTTTTTTTTTCTATCTTCTTGATACTAGTAGCTTACTTTAGGAGTCTGCAGTGCTGACAGACAGTGTCCAGCAGGTCCGTCATTACATAATATATACCTGTCCGGCTGCAGTACTAGTGTGATATATATATATATTTTAATTTTATCTCATTATCATCCAGTCTATATTAGCAGCAGACACAGTACGGTAGTCCACGGCTGTAGCTACCTCTGTGTCGGCAGTCGCTCGTCCATCCATAATTGTATACCACCTACCCGTGTTTTTTTTTTCTATCTTCTTGATACTAGTAGCTTACTTTAGGAGTCTGCAGTGCTGACAGACAGTGTCCAGCAGGTCCGTCATTGCATAATATATACCTGTCCGGCTGCAGTACTAGTGTGATATATATATATATTTTAATTTTATCTCATTATCATCCAGTCTATATTAGCAGCAGACACAGTACGGTAGTCCACGGCTGTAGCTACCTCTGTGTCGGCAGTCGCTCGTCCATCCATAAGTATACTAGTATCCATCCATCTCCATTGTTTACCTGAGGTACCTTTTAGTTGTGCCTATTAAAATATGGAGAACAAAAATGTTGAGGTTCCAAAAATAGGGAAAGATCAAGATCGACTTCCACCTCGTGCTGAAGCTGCTGCCACTAGTCATGGCCGAGACGATGAAATGCCAGCAACGTCGTCTGCCAAGGCCGATGCCCAATGTCATAGTACAGAGCATGTAAAATCCAAAACACCAAATATCAGTAAAAAAAGGACTCAAAAATCTAAAATAAAATTGTCGGAGGAGAAGCGTAAACTTGCCAATATGCCATTTACCACACGGAGTGGCAAGGAACGGCTGAGGCCCTGGCCTATGTTCATGGCTAGTGGTTCAGCTTCACATGAGGATGGAAGCACTCAGCCTCTCGCTAGAAAAATGAAAAGACTCAAGCTGGCAAAAGCACAGCAAAGAACTGTGCGTTCTTCGAAATCCCAAATCCACAAGGAGAGTCCAATTGTGTCGGTTGCGATGCCTGACCTTCCCAACACTGGACGTGAAGAGCATGCGCCTTCCACCATTTGCACGCCCCCTGCAAGTGCTGGAAGGAGCACCCGCAGTCCAGTTCCTGATAGTCAGATTGAAGATGTCAGTGTTGAAGTACACCAGGATGAGGAGGATATGGGTGTTGCTGGCGCTGGGGAGGAAATTTACAAGGAGGATTCTGATGGTGAGGTGGTTTGTTTAAGTCAGGCACCCGGGGAGACACCTGTTGTCCGTGGGAGGAATATGGCCATTGACATGCCTGGTGAAAATACCAAAAAAATCAGCTCTTCTGTGTGGAAGTATTTCAACAGAAATGCGGACAACATTTGTCAAGCCGTGTGTTGCCTTTGTCAAGCTGTAATAAGTAGGGGTAAGGACGTTAACCACCTCGGAACATCCTCCCTTATACGTCACCTGCAGCGCATTCATAATAAGTCAGTGACAAGTTCAAAAACTTTGGGCGACAGCGGAAGCAGTCCACTGACCAGTAAATCCCTTCCTCTTGTAACCAAGCTCACGCAAACCACCCCACCAACTCCCTCAGTGTCAATTTCCTCCTTCCCCAGGAATGCCAATAGTCCTGCAGGCCATGTCACTGGCAATTCTGACGAGTCCTCTCCTGCCTGGGATTCCTCCGATGCATCCTTGCGTGTAACGCCTACTGCTGCTGGCGCTGCTGTTGTTGCTGCTGGGAGTCGATGGTCATCCCAGAGGGGAAGTCGTAAGACCACTTTTACTACTTCCACCAAGCAATTGACTGTCCAACAGTCCTTTGCGAGGAAGATGAAATATCACAGCAGTCATCCTGTTGCAAAGCGGATAACTGAGGCCTTGACAACTATGTTGGTGTTAGACGTGCGTCCGGTATCCGCCGTTAGTTCACAGGGAACTAGACAATTTCTTGAGGTAGTGTGCCCCCGTTACCAAATACCATCTAGGTTCCACTTCTCTAGGCAGGCGATACCGAGAATGTACACGGACGTCAGAAAAAGACTCACCAGTGTCCTAAAAAATGCAGTTGTACCCAATGTCCACTAAACCACGGACATGTGGACAAGTGGAGCAGGGCAGGGTCAGGACTATATGACTGTGACAGCCCAGTGGGTAGATGTATGGACTCCCGCCGCAAGAACAGCAGCGGCGGCACCAGTAGCAGCATCTCGCAAACGCCAACTCTTTCCTAGGCAGGCTATGCTTTGTATCACCGGTTTCCAGAATACGCACACAGCTGAAAACCTCTTACGGCAACTGAGGAAGATCAGCGCGGAATGGCTTACCCCAATTGGACTCTCCTGTGGATTTGTGGCATCGGACAACGCCAGCAATATTGTGTGTGCATTAAATATGGGCAAATTCCAGCACGTCCCATGTTTTGCACATACCTTGAATTTGGTGGTGCAGAATTTTTTTAAAAACGTCAGGGGCGTGCAAGAGATGCTGTCGGTGGCCAGAAGAATTGCGGGACACTTTCGGCGTACAGGCACCACGTACAGAAGACTGGAGCAACACCAAAAACGCCTGAACCTGCCCTGCCATCATCTGAAGCAAGAAGTGGTAACGAGGTGGAATTCAAACCTCTATATGCTTCAGAGGTTGGAGGAGCAGCAAAAGGCCATTCAAGCCTATACAATTGAGCACGATATAGGAGGTGGAATGCACCTGTCTCAAGCGCAGTGGAGAATGATTTCAACATTGTGCAAGGTTCTGCTGCCCTTTGAACTTGCCACACGTGAAGTTAGTTCAGACACTGCCAGCCTGAGTCAGGTCATTCCCCTCATCAGGCTTTGTCAGAATAAGCTGGAGACATTGAAGGAGGAGCTAACACAGAGCGATTCCGCTAGGCATGTGGGACTTGTGGATGGAGCCCTTAATTCGCTTAACAAGGATTCACGGGTGGTCAATCTGTTGAAATCAGAGCACTACATTTTGGCCACCGTGCTCTATCCTAGATTTAAAACCTACCTTGGATCTCTCTTTCCGGCACACACAAGTCTGCTGGGGTTCAAAGACCTGCTGGTGAGAAAATTGTCAAGTCAAGCGGAACGCGACCTGTCAACATCTCCTCCTTCACATTCTCCCGCAACTGGGGGTGCGAGGAAAAGGCTCAGAATTCCGAGCCCACCCGCTGGCGGTGATGCAGGGCAGTCTGGAGCGACTGCTGATGCTGACATCTGGTCTGGACTGAAGGACCTGACAACGATTACGGACATGTCGTCTACTGTCACTGCATATGATTCTCTCCCCATTGAAAGAATGGTGGAGTATTATATGAGTGACCGCATCCAAGTAGGCACGTCAGACAGTCCGTACTTATACTGGCAGGAAAAAGAGGCAATTTGGAGGCCCTTGCACAAACTGGCTTTATTCTACCTAAGTTTCCCGCCCACAAGTGTGTACTCCGAAAGAGTGTTTAGTGCCGCCGCTCACCTTGTCAGCAATCGGCGTACGAGGTTACTTCCAGAAAATGTGGAGAAGATGATGTTCATTAAAATGAATTATAATCAATTCCTCCGTGGAGACATTGACCAGCAGCAATTGCCTCCAGAAAGTACACAGGGAGCTGAGATGGTGGATTCCAGTGGGGACGAATTGATAATCTGTGAGGAGGGGGATGTACACGGTGATATATCGGAGGATGATGATGAGGTGGACATCTTGCCTCTGTAGAGCCAGTTTGTGCAAGGAGAGATTAATTGCTTCTTTTTTGGTGGGGGTCCAAACCAACCCGTCATTTCAGTCACAGTTGTGTGGCAGACCCTGTCACTGAAATTATGGGTTGGTTAAAGTGTGCATGTCCTGTTTATACAACATAAGGGTGGGTGGGAGGGCCCAAGGACAATTCCATCTTGCACCTCTTTTTTCTTTAATTTTTCTTTGCGTCATGTGCTGTTTGGGGAGTATTTTTTTGAAGGGCCATCCTGCGTGACACTGCAGTGCCACTCCTAGATGGGCCAGGTGTTTGTGTCGGCCACTAGGGTCGCTTATCTTACTCACACAGCTACCTCATTGCGCCTCTTTTTTTTCTTCTTTGCGTCATGTGCTGTTTGGGGAGTGTTTTTTGGAAGGGCCATCCTGCGTGACACTGCAGTGCCACTCCTAGATGGGCCAGGTGTTTGTGTCGGCCACTAGGGTCGCTTATCTTACTCACACAGCTACCTCATTGCGCCTCTTTTTTTCTTTGCGTCATGTGCTGTTTGGGGAGTGTTTTTTGGAAGGGACATCCTGCGTGACACTGCAGTGCCACTCCTAGATGGGCCAGGTGTTTGTGTCGGCCACTAGGGTCGCTTATCTTACTCACACAGCTACCTCATTGCGCCTCTTTTTTTCTTTGCGTCATGTGCTGTTTGGGGAGTGTTTTTTGGAAGGGCCATCCTGCGTGACACTGCAGTGCCACTCCTAGATGGGCCAGGTGTTTGTGTCGGCCACTAGGGTCGCTTATCTTACTCACACAGCTACCTCATTGCGCCTCTTTTTTTCTTTGCGTCATGTGCTGTTTGGGGAGTGTTTTTTGGAAGGGACATCCTGCGTGACACTGCAGTGCCACTCCTAGATGGGCCAGGTGTTTGTGTCGGCCACTAGGGTCGCTTATCTTACTCACACAGCTACCTCATTGCGCCTCTTTTTTTCTTCTTTGCGTCATGTGCTGTTTGGGGAGTGTTTTTTGGAAGGGCCATCCTGCGTGACACTGCAGTGCCACTCCTAGATGGGCCAGGTGTTTGTGTAGGCCACTAGGGTCGCTTATCTTACTCACACAGCTACCTCATTGCGCCTCTTTTTTTCTTTGCGTCATGTGCTGTTTGGGGAGTGTTTTTTGGAAGGGCCATCCTGCGTGACACTGCAGTGCCACTCCTAGATGGGCCAGGTGTTTGTGTCGGCCACTAGGGTCGCTTATCTTACTCACACAGCTACCTCATTGCGCCTCTTTTTTTCTTTGCATCATGTGCTGTTTGGGGAGTGTTTTTTGGAAGGGCCATCCTGCGTGACACTGCAGTGCCACTCCTAGATGGGCCAGGTGTTTGTGTCGGCCACTAGGGTCGCTTATCTTACTCACACAGCTACCTCATTGCGCCTCTTTTTTTCTTTGCGTCATGTGCTGTTTGGGGAGTGTTTTTTGGAAGGGCCATCCTGCGTGACACTGCAGTGCCACTCCTAGATGGGCCAGGTGTTTGTGTCGGCCACTAGGGTCGCTTATCTTACTCACACAGCTACCTCATTGCGCCTCTTTTTTTCTTTGCGTCATGTGCTGTTTGGGGAGTGTTTTTTGGAAGGGACATCCTGCGTGACTGCAGTGCCACTCCTAGATGGGCCAGGTGTTTGTGTCGGCCACTAGGGTCGCTTATCTTACTCACACAGCTACCTCATTGCGCCTCTTTTTTTCTTTGCGTCATGTGCTGTTTGGGGAGTGTTTTTTGGAAGGGCCATCCTGCGTGACACTGCAGTGCCACTCCTAGATGGGCCAGGTGTTTGTGTCGGCCACTAGGGTCGCTTATCTTACTCACACAGCTACCTCATTGCGCCTCTTTTTTTTCTTCTTTGTGTCATGTGCTGTTTGGGGAGTGTTTTTTGGAAGGGCCATCCTGCGTGGCACTGCAGTGCCACTCCTAGATGGGCCAGGTGTTTGTGTCGGCCACTAGGGTCGCTTATCTTACTCACACAGCTACCTCATTGCGCCTCTTTTTTTCTTTGCGTCATGTGCTGTTTGGGGAGTGTTTTTTGGAAGGGACATCCTGCGTGACACTGCAGTGCCACTCCTATATGGGCCAGGTGTTTGTGTCGGCCACTAGGGTCGCTTATCTTACTCACACAGCTACCTCATTGCGCCTCTTTTTTTCTTTGCGTCATGTGCTGTTTGGGGAGTGTTTTTTGGAAGGGCCATCCTGCGTGACACTGCAGTGCCACTCCTAGATGGGCCAGGTGTTTGTGTCGGCCACTAGGGTCGCTTATCTTACTCACACAGCTACCTCATTGCGCCTCTTTTTTTCTTTGCGTCATGTGCTGTTTGGGGAGTGTTTTTTGGAAGGGCCATCCTGCATGACACTGCAGTGCCACTCCTAGATGGGCCAGGTGTTTGTGTCGGCCACTAGGGTCGCTTATCTTACTCACACAGCTACCTCATTGCGCCTCTTTTTTTCTTTGCGTCATGTGCTGTTTGGGGAGTGTTTTTTGGAAGGGACATCCTGCGTGACACTGCAGTGCCACTCCTAGATGGGCCAGGTGTTTGTGTCGGCCACTAGGGTCACTTAGCTTAGTCATCCAGCGACCTCGGTGCAAATTTTAGGACTAAAAATAATATTGTGAGGTGTTCAGAATAGACTGAAAATGAGTGGAAATTATGGTTTTTGAGGTTAATAATACTTTGGGATCAAAATGACCCCCAAATTCTATGATTTAAGCTGTTTTTAAGTGTTTTTTGAAAAAAACACCCGAATCCAAAACACACCCGAATCCGACAAAAAAAATTTGGTGAGGTTTTGCCAAAACGCGGTCGAACCCCAACCTTTCTCCTCATTTTGGGATCTGAGTCAGATGGGAAAACCTGAGCCAGACTCAGATCCCAACTCACAACACTACATTTGGGTGGATCCAGTTCTCAGAGAACTGGACTCGCTAATCTCTAATGTAAATAGTGCGGAAAGGACAACATAACATGGAGTTAATGTGGAACAGCAGTATGTCCCAGGTTTAGCAGAGCAGCAGCAGCAGCAGCAGGACTGAAGGGTCCAGTCCAGGTTTTGCCTCAATCAGTTGTCAGCCAGAAGCTAGGCTAATTAATTAACATCAACTGTAATCTGCCTGTAAGTATGTGTTCAGTGCAGGGCTGCTGATGGTGACTAGCATCCTGAAGGGGTGTGGGGATGTCAGGGTCACTGAACTGTACTGATGTGAACTAGAGATGAGCGGGTTCGGTTCGTCGAGATCCGCACCCCCCCCCCCTCTGAACTTCACGTGGTTTACATGGGTCCGGGGCAGCCTAGGTTCTTCCCGCCTAACACGCAAAACCCGAACGGGGAAAACATCATCATCCCGCTGTCGGATTCTCGCGAAATTCAGATTCCATATAAAGAGCCGCGCGACGCTGTCAACTTCACTCCAGTCTCAAAGAGTGTATAGAGAGGACGTGTCTCTCGTGCATTGTCGAGATAGCGAGAGGACGTGGCTGCGTTCTTTGCCTGAATAGCCCAATATCAGCTAAATCTCAGCTCAATACCTGTGCTCAGTATCAGTGCTGCATTGTGGTGACCAGTATATATATAGTAGTACAGTACAGTAGTCCATTGCTGTATTTTGCTGCTCCGTGTCAGTTCTATTATCCAGAACAGTGCTCAGTATCTGTGCTCATTATTATCATTGCTGCATTGTGGTGACCACTGACCAGTATATAGTAGTACAGTACAGTAGTCCATTGCTGTATTTTGCTGCACAGTGTCAGTTCTATTATCTGAATAGTGCTCAGTATCTGTGCTCATTATTATCATTGCTGCATTGTGGTGACCACTGACCAGTATATAGTAGTACAGTACAGTAGTCCAGTGCTGTATTTTGCTGTCCCGTGTCAGTTCTATTATCCTGAATAGTGCTCAGTATCTGTGCTCATTTATTATCATTGCTGCATTGTGGTGACCACTGACCAGTACATAGTAGTACTGAACAGTAGTCCAGTGCTGTATTTTGCTGCCCCGTGTCACTTCTATTATCCAGAACAATGCTCAGTATCTGTGCTCAGTATCAGTGCTGCATTGTGGTGACTAAAAGTCCAGTGTCTTGTGCTGCATCTTGCTGCTGTAGGGTGCTGTGGTAGTGTCCTGTCACTGTGCATAGGTCATCATCATTCCAGTCACAGTGGTATCTGGTATCTATCTAGTGGTATCTAATTCCAGACATTACTGCCGTCTAATTCCAAATATATTACTGGCATATAATTCCACACATTAAAAAATGGAGAACAAAAATGTGGAGGGTAAAATAGGGAAAGATCAAGATCCACTTCCACCTAGTGCTGAAGCTGCTACCACTAGTCATGGCAGAGACGATGAAATGCCATCAACGTCGTCTGCCAAGGCCAATGCCCAATGTCATAGTAGTGAGCATGTAAAATTTAAAAAACAAAAGTTCAGTAAAATGACCCAAAAATCTAAATTAAAAGCATCTGAGGAGAAGCGTAACTTGCCAATATGCCATTTACGACACGGAGTGGCAAGGAATGGCTGAGGCCCTGGCCTATGTTCATGGCTAGTGGTTCAGCTTCACATGAGGATGGAAGCACTCATCCTTCAGATAGAAAAATGAAAAGAGTTAAGCTGGCAAAAGCACAGCAAAGAACTGTGCATTCTTCTAAATCACAAATCCCCAAGGAGAGTCCAATTGTATCGGTTGCGATGCCTGACCTTCCCAGCACTGGACGGGAAGAGGTGGCTTCTTCCACCATTTGCACGCCCCCTGCAAGTGCTGGAAGCAGCACCCACAGTCCAGTTCCTGATATTCAAATTGAAGATGTCACTGTTGAAGTACACCAGGATGAGGATATGGGTGTTGCTGGCGCTGAGAAGGAAATTGACATTTGGAGATTCTGATGGAGAGGTGGTTTGTTTAAGTCAGGCACGGGGAGACACCTGTTGTCCATGGGATGAAAAAGGCCATTGACATGCCTGGCCAAAATACAAAAAAAAATCACCTCTTCGGTGTGGAATTATTTCAACAGAAATGCGGACAACAGGTGTGAAGCCGTGTGTTACCTTTGTCAAGCTGTAATAAGTAGGGGTAAGGACGTTAACCACCTAGGAACATCCTCCCTTATATGTCACCTGGAGTGCATTCATCAGAAGTCATTGACAAGTTCAAAAACTTTGGGTGACAGCGGAAGCAGTCCACTGACAACTAAATCCCTTCTTCCTCTTGTACTCCCAGTGCAAACCACACCACCAACTCCCTCAGTGTCAATTTCCTCCTTATACAGGAACACCAATAGTCCTGCAGGCCATGTCACTGGCAAGTCTGACGAGTCCTCTCCTAACTGGTATTACTCCTTTGGATCTTTGAGTGTATCGCCTACTGCTGCTGGCGTTGCTGCTGTTGCTGCTGGGAGTTGATCGTCATCCCAGAGGGGAAGTCGGAAGATCAGTTGTACTACTTCCAATAAGCAACTGACTGTCAAACAGTCCTTTGCGAGGAAGATGAAATATCACAGCAGTCATCCTGTTGCAAAGCGGATAACTCAGGCCTTGACAACTATGTTGGTGTTAGACGTGCATCTGGTATCCACCGTTAGTTCACAGAAACTTAGAGAATTGGTTGAGGTAATGTGTCCCCATTACCAAATCCCCTCTAGGTTCCATTTCTCTAGACAGGCGATACCGAGAATGTACATAGACGTCAGAAAAAGTGTCCTTAGTGTCCTAAAAAATGCAGTTGCACCCACTGTCCACTTAACCACGGACATGAGGACAAGTGGAGCAGGGCAGACTAAGGACTATATGACTGTGACAGCCCACTTGGTAGATGTATTGCCTCCCGCAGCAACAACAGCAGCGGCGGCACCAGTAGCAGCATCTCGCAAACGCCAACTTGTTCCTAGACAGGCTACGCTTTGTATCACCGCTTTCCATAAGAGGTACACAGCTGACAACCTCTTACGGAAACTGAGGAACATCATCGCAGATTGGCTTGCCCCAATTGGACTCTCCTGGGGATTTGTGACATGTGGGCAAATTCCAGCACGTCCCACGTTTTGCACATACAATTAATTTGGTGGTGCAGAATTTTTTTTTAAATAACAGGGGCATGGAAGAGATGCTGTCGGTGGCCCGAAGAAATGCGGGCCACTTTCGGCATTCAGCCACCGCGTGCCGAAGACTGGAGCACCAGCAAACACTCCTGAACCTGCCCCTCCATCAGCTGAAGCAAGAGGTGGTAACCAGGTGGAATTCAACCCTCTATATGCTTCAGAGGATGGAGGACCAGCAAAAGGCCATTCAAGCCTATACATCTGCATACAATATAGGCAAAGGAGGGGGAATGCACCTGACTCAAGCGCAGTAGAGAATGATTTTTAACGTTGTGCAAGGTTCTGCAACCTTTTGAGCTAAAACGGAGCGATTCCTCTAGGCATGTGGGACTTGTGGATGGAGCCCTTAATTAGCTTAACCAGGATTCATGGGTGGGCAATCTGTTGAAATCAGAGCACTACATTCTGGCCACAGTGCTCGATCCTAGGTTTAAAGCCTACGTTGTATCTCTCTTTCCAGCACACACATGTCTGCAGAGGTTCAAAGACCTGCTGGTGAGAAAATTGTCAACTCAAGCGGAACGTGACCTGTCAACAGCTCCTCCTTCAAATTCTCCCGCAACTGGGGCTGTGATGAAAAGGATAAGAATTCCGAGCCCACCCGCTGGCGGTGATGCAGGGCAGTCAGGAGCAAAAACTGACATCTGGTCCGGCCTGAAAGACCTGCCAACGATTACTGACAAGTCGCCAACTGTCACTGCATATGATTCTGTCACCATTGAAATAATGGTGGCGGATTATATGAGTGACCGCATCCAAGTAGGCACGTCAGACAGTATACGTACGGTATACTGGCAGGAAAAAGAGGCAATTTGGAGGCCCTTGCACAAACTGGCTTTATTTTACCTAAGTTGCCCCCCCCCCCCTCCAGTGTGTACTTCGAAAGAGTGTTTAGTGCAGCCGGTCACCTAGTCAGCGATCGGCGTACGAGGTTACTTCCACAAAAAGTGGAGAAGATGATGTTCATCAAAATGAATTATAATCAATTCCTCCGTGGAGACATTCACCAGCAATTGCCTCCAGAAAGTACACAGGGACCTGTGATGGTGGATTCCAGTGGGGACGAATTAATACTCTGTGAGGAGGGGGATGTACACAGTGAAAGGGGTGAGGAATCGAAGGATGATGATGAGGCGACATCTTGCCTCTGTAGAGCCAGTTTGAGCAACGAGAGATTGATTGCTTCTTTTTTTGGTGGGGGCCCAAACCAACCAGTAATTTCAACCACAGTCGTGAGGCAGACCCTGTGGCTGAAATGATGGGTTTGTTAAAGTGTTCATGTCCTGTTTTTACAACATAAGGGTGGGTGGGAGGGCCCAAAGACAATTCCATCTTGCACCTCTTTTTTTCTATTTATCTTTGCATCTTGTGATGTTTGGGGCCAATTTTTTTAAGTGCCATCCTGTCTGACACTGCAGTGCCACTCCTAGATGGGCCAGGTGTTTGTGTCGCCCACTTGTGTCGCTTAGCTTAGTCATCCAGCTACCTCATTGCACCCTTTTTTTTTGCATTATGTGTTCTTGAGGGCCTAGTTTTTAAAACTGCCACCCTGTCTGACACTGCAGTGCCACTCCTAGATGGGCCAGGTGTTTGTGCCACCCACTTGTGTCGCTTAGCTTAGTCATTCAGCTACCTCATTGCACCCTTTTTTTTTCTTTGCATTATGTATTCTTTGGGGCCTAGTTTTTAAATCTGCCATCCTGTCTGACACTGCAGTGCCACTCCTAGATGGGCCAGGTGTTAGTGCCGCCCACTTGGGTCGCTTAACTTAGTCATCCAGCGACCTTGATGCAAATTATAGGACTAAAAATAATATTGTGAGGTGTGAGGTGTTCAGAATAGACTGGAAATGAGTGGAAATTATGGTTATTGAGGATCGAAATTACCCCCAAATTCTATAATTTAAGCTGTTTTTGAGGTTTTTTGAAAATAAACACCCAAATCCAAAACACTGTACTCCAATTAGTAATGTAGTATTACTGAGCACCACAAGACAATGAGCAGTGATACTGAGCACTGATGATACAGGGCACTGATGATACTACGGATAACTGATACTGGGCAGCACGATTAGCACAAGACACTGTACTAGTATAAGTAATGTAGTATTACTGAGCACCACAAGACAATGAGCAGTGATACTGAGCCCTGATGATACTAAGCACTGATGATGCTGAGCACTGATGATACTACGGGGAACTGACACTGAGCAGCACGATTAGCACAAGACACTGTACTAGTATTAGTAATGTAGTATTACTGAGCACCACAAGACAATGAGCAGTGATACTGAGCACTGATGATACTACGGAGAACTGACACTGAGCAGCACGATTAGCACAAGACATTGTACTAGTATTATTAATGTAGTATTACTGAGCACCACAAGACAATGAGCAGTGATACTGAGCACTGATGATACTGAGCACTGATGATACTGAGCACTGATGATACTACGGATAACTGACACTGAGCAGCACGATTAGCACAAGACACTGTACTAGTATTAGTAATGTAGTTTTACTGAGCACCACAAGACAATGATCAGTGATACTGAGCACTGATGATACTGAGCACTGATGATACAGGGCACTGATGATACTACGGATAACTGACACTGGGCAGCACGATTAGCACAAGACACTGTACTAGTATTAGTAATGTAGTATTACTGAGCACCACAAGACAATGAGCAGTGATACTGAGCCCTGATGATACTGAGCACTGATGATACTGAGCACTGATGATACTACGGAGAACTGACACTGAGCAGCACGATTAGCACAAGATATTGTACTAGTATTATTAATGTAGTATTACTGAGCACCACAAGACAATGAGCAGTGATGCTGAGCACTGATGATACTGAGCACTGATGATACTGAGCACTGATGATACTGAGCACTGATGATACTGAGCACTGATGATACTGAGCACTGATGATATTACGGAGAACTGACATTGAGCAGCACGATTAGCACAAGACACTGTACTAGTATTAGTAATGTAGTTTTACTGAGCACCACAAGACAATGAGCAGTGATACTGAGCACTGATGATACTGAGCACTGATGATACTACGGAGAACTGACACCGAGCAGCACGGTTGGCACAAGACACTGTACTAGTATTAGTAATGTAGTTTTACTGAGCACTACAAGACAATGAGCAGTGATACTGAGCACTGATGATACTGAACACTGATGATACTGAGCACTGATGATACTACAGAGAACTGACACTGAGTAGCACGATGCAGCACAAGACATTGTACTAGTATTAGTGAGCAGCACAAAAGCACTCTGGAATTGTCACCCCCCAGATACCACTGTGACTGGAATGATGATGAACGATACACAGTCACAGGACACTACTACCACAGCACCCTATAGCAGCAAAATGCAGCACAAGAGAGACACTGTACTAGTATTACTGAGCAGCACAAAAGCACTCTGGATTCTGGAATCGTGACCCCCCAGATACCACTGTGACTGGAATGATTATGACCAATGCAGTCACAGGACACTACTACCAGAGCACCCTACAGCAGCAAGATGCAGCACAAGAGAGACACTGTACTAGTATTACTGAGCAGCAATAAGCACTGATACTGAGCACTGATACTGAGAACTGACACTGAGAGAACGTAGCCACGTCCTCTCTGTACCCTCTACAATGCACAAGTGAAAATGGCGGTGACCCGCGGCTCTTTATATGGAATCCGAATCTCGCGAGAATACGACAGCGGGATGATGACGTTTTGCCTCGTTCGGGTTTTCCGAGTCAGGCGGGAACAACCGAGCCTGGCTCGGACCCGTGTTTGACATGTGAAGTTCGGTAGGGTTCGGTTCTCAGAGATCTGAACCCGCTCATCTCTAATAAATATATATATATATATATATATATATATATATTAAAAACAATGGTAAGTACAGCTCACCGGGTGCCATCAATGTTGAACTTTCATTCAAATAGATACATCTCTGGAAGGAGCAGCACTCTCTACGGATTTCAGAAAATTACCACACAGACAAGCACCTGTACTGCTATGTTTCGGTGTATTCAGGCATGACGACAATGGCTGAATAAACCTAAACGCAGCAGTACAGTTGCTTGTCTGAGTGCTAATTTTCTGAAGAATCCGTAGAGTTCCGCTCCTTCCAGATAGATAGATATATATATATACATAGGCGTGCGCAGGGGGGGTGCCTGGTGCGCACAGGCACCCCCTAATGTATGTCACCCCCTCAAACACACCTGCTGCTGCTGCTACAGTATCGGCGATCACAAAGTGTGCTCATTTCTGTCCTCCCGCCCATTGCGCCCGCCACCCCTGTTCCGCTCAGTCTGGCTGTCATTCATTTGTATGGTGCAGCATCACTGACTTAATCCTACTCCCAGTTCCTCTAACTTGTGGGATGTGTCGTGATGATGTCATGCCGCGTGCGTGCACGCTCATGCTCCCACCCACGCTCTCTCTCTCCTCATCATGTGCCAACGCCACAGAATACAGCGTTCCTCTTGGAGGAGGACAAGTTCAAATTCAATATCAATATATATTTCGACAGATTAGGATATAATCTACGGTAATAAAATATACAAATTTAACATATATTAAACAGATTATATATATATATATCTGTGCATCAATTCTCTATATTATTTAGTTTGCATTGAGTGCCAATATGTGGTGGTAGACACGCCTGATAGGTGGTGCTAGACACGCCCTTCTAATCGTGCACCCCCTAATAAAATGTCCTGCGCACGCCTATGCATATATATATATATATATATATATATATACCTTCCTACTTGGTGCGGCACTCCTTGCTTCACAAAATACACAACTCCGCAGTGGGTTCAATAACGTTTCAGTATTCAAACTATCTTCAGACAGTCTGAATACTGAAACGTTATTGAACCCACTGCGTAGTTGTGTATTTTGTGAAGCCAGGAGTGCCGCACCAAGAAGGAAGATATGTTATACAGTGAGGGCACCGGCTGTGGATGTTTGTTATAAGTGAGTGCCAGCCCCAGAGCCAGATATATATATATATATATATATATATTATTAAACAACAGTGATATAGGCGCTAAAAAAGTGAATAATTAAAAATAAATTATAACTACGTCAGGACATTTTCAGGATGTGCACTTCCTGTGATGAACAGTGGCAAGCTTTATCATTCAATCCAATAGTTCACATCAGAATGAAATCTTAAAAACATAAAAAGAAAGAAAGCACCTCCTAGTGCAATATGCAATTTCTTAAAGGGACTTGTGCTCTGTATTCAAGTGTGTAATAACGTACCACAATGTGAAGGCAAAAAAAAAAACAATTTTTGCCTGTAATCGCTTAGGTGAGCTAGTTCCTTATGAAGGTCCAGAACCAGCGGGGATTCCAGAATCAGCCCAGCAGGAGATACAAATACAAATAAATGATTGTTACACCTTTTAATTATAAAATCTCGTTATCATTTTATGTTATACCAAGGACATTACTGAAGTGCACAGGATTAAGTAACTTCACCTAAGCGATTATAGGGAAAAAAATAAATAATTTCCTTCACATTGTGGTACGTTATTACACACTTGAATACAGAGCACAAGTCACTTTAAGAAATTGCATATTGCACTAGGAGGCGTTTATTTTTATTTTTATTTTTTTTAAATATATATATATATATACTGTACATATAACACACACACACACACACACACACACACACACACACACACACACACACACACACACACACACACACACACACATACTGTAGAGAGACAGATCCTAATTACTCAGGCCTGAACTATTGACTATCTTTGCAGCACTGCTGAGGGGGACAAATGTTCCCCTGTGCAGTTCCCAGTGCTTACTTTTGCACTTTGTGGCTCATACTATAATATTTTGTCTACATTTTTTACTGGTTATAGCCACACCTACCCAGATTTTCACATACCCCATAGTAGAAAGTTAAGTGCATTTACATTAATTTGTTTTGTCTATCTGAAATCTATATATACAATACAGCATATTATAAAATAAATTATAGCAATAGCTATTTTACAGTATCTGCAGAAATATGTTTTAGGCTTAAAGATCATTTGCACCATGTTTCTCCACTTTGTTTCTTTTTGACCCATATTGTATTTTATTTTATTTTTTGTAAATGTGCAAAAAAGCGCATAACAATACAGTATAATAACAAATAAATAAATATAAAACATTTTTTCAGGCTTACTTTAATAGAATGTTCCAAACATGTCTGTGTCAGTAAGACAATATTATGTGTTTTTTGGTCAGCTATACATTAAACTAATGTACACTCCAGTGGCAAAGTAGTACTTGACAGATGCTCCTGTAAGATAAAAATAGTTAAAATTACTAATGGCTCCTGCATATCAATGTGAGGCTGGTACTTCTGCCAACAAACTTGTTAGCTATTGTCTCTATGTTCAAGCAGAGGAGTTTCCAGCATAAGGCAGGATGATAACCCATCCACAGAACCCTGTAGTGAGAGGAACTATGGGCAAGGGGCAGCTGCTGTGGTTGAACATCTCTGTCTGGGAAGTGGCTGTAAATATAGGGACAGAAGACCCAACTGAGCTGAAAGAACAAACTCTCTGGACCTGTCTGACACTTTAGGTCAGGAGGTCAGTAGAAGCTGCTGAGGTAGTTTAGCAGAATGTAAACTCAGGATCCCCCTCTAACATCATTTACACAAATAAACAGATGGCAGGTGTCAGCAGTGACAAAGAGCCATCTGTGCAGCGAGGAACATCCCATCCATTCTCTCACAGGGTACTTCATTAAATCTCTAACATCAGAGGCATTGTGCTGCACACTGCAACCAATGTGTGGGCCCTATTACCAACCTTTTTTCATTATATTACTTTTTTCTTTTTTCAAATGAAGTGTTCTATGACATTTTTAGTTGGGTTTTTGTTTTTTCATTCGTTTGTTTTTTTCGTTTACTACAGACACATTCTTTTTAAAGCTCTCCTAAAACTTTATAATTTCCTCATTTTCTGACTATTTTTTTTTTTAATCCAGTAAATAAATCCTATATCCTCAAACCCTCATTTTATATGTAATTGCATGTAGTTAGCGGTTTCATATTTATAATATGTCCATTCCCCTTTTAAAATTTCTGTCATTCTTTCACAGTTTTAAATGAAAGATTACACACTCTGGGGTAAATGTACTACCTTGCGATATGGGGAAGAAGCAGTATCAGGTCAAGTTATGGCCGTAGATACCGCTTCTCTCCCATGCGCCCCTGTCTACAGTATATCGGCACTGCTATCTAATAGATAGCAGGCCGATATGTGTGGGCAATGTATGATGCTGACCGTTCCGACATCTGCAGCTGTCAATTTCTACAGAGCAGGTGGCGAATGGCGATGCCCACAGAGCCGGATTAAGGGGGGGGGGGGTCCCGGGGATACGTAACCCCGGGCCCCCCTTTCCAAAAGGGCCCCCTGCCACACCACTGATCGGATCTCTCTTCCGATCCAATCTGTTGTGCTGTAGAGATGTGCCCTGTGTTCCAGGGCACAATAGAGCGGCAGGGTGCAGGGGATCTGCGTCCCCTGCAGAGTACAGCGGTGGCCGGCGCTGGGGCAGTGTGTCTGTCCCCAGCGCCTGTCACTAAGCAGTGTGTGTCCGGTGCAGGGACCAGGTGTTTCCCTGCACCAGACTGGAAGTGGCGACGGGCAGCGGCGCTTCAAACTTGGCGCCGTTTTGGCAGCCAATCTGAAGTGCTGGCGGCGGGAGTTCAAATCCGGCGCCGTCCTCGAGCAAATCACGGCTCGTGGAGCGCCGGCCAATCAGAAGATGGCGCGGCGAGCCAATCGGTGCTCGCCGCGTCATAGGCCCCGCCCCCGGCAACTGAAGTCAGACGCCGGGCGGGAGCCGAAGAAGACGACCGCGCGGAAGAGCGCAGAAGACACCAGGCGGGAGCTGAAGAGGGAGGCTGCGCTGAAGAGCAGAGAAGAGCCGGACACAGGGAGAAGAGCTCCGGTGGCCACTGAAGAGGCCGGAAGACGCCGTGCTCCTGATGGAAGATGACCCGTACCAGGTGAGGCTGATCCCACCCCCCCCCCATCCTTTCCTCCCTAGACCTTCAGGGATCGGGCACTAGGCCCGTAGGTACAGTCAGCGGCGTGTGGGTATGTAGTCGGACCCTCTCGGCCCGTGGCCATTTATAGTCGGGCCCTCCCGGCCCAAGGGCGCATGGTGGGCATTAGGCCCCGTTAATAGGTGTGCCCCCCACCCCTCTCTTCAATAGGGGCCCCTCTGTCTAAAGTACCCCGGGCCCCCCATGGTCTTAATCCGGCTCTGGATGCCCATAGACCACAGCAGGAGCAGAGCTGTCCCTGCCTGTGGTGGGTGCCATCCCCCGAAGTGTGCAGGGGATCTCGCGTGAGTAGTTAGATCCCGAGCATGTGCAATGGAGCCGGTCGGGAAAGAGACACAGCACTGAGCTGATGCGCTGAGCATTCAGGGGGTCATCACCGGAAGGGGGAAGCATTTGCTCCACCGCTTTGGCAGACAAGATGTTAGTACATCTTGTCAATGTTCCTTCCTGCTTTGCCTCGATAGCGAGGTGAATCAGGAAGTGTTATAGCGGCATGATGCGTGTCTCTATAATACATTTACCCTTCTGTTTCTTATTTATTATTAAAAACAAACTGTAGGTAAACCATATACTTTTTTTTACATCCGACACAAAACACAAAGGACAAAACAAAAAATAGTAGTCTGTATAATATTTTAGCAAACAGCAAACCCTGTCACTCAAGATCCACAATAAGTCACTGCACAAGTGTACTGGTTAAATGCAAAACAGATGTTAACTGTGTATATACAGGTGTGTGTGTGTGTGTGTGTGTGTGTGTGTGTGTGTGTGTGTGTGTGTGTGTGTGTGTGAATATATATATATATATATATAGCAAATAAACAGGAAGCGGCACTCAGAGACGTGGTAAGTAGTGCAAAAATAAAGCAACCAAGCTTTAATATATCATCACATCATCAACGTTTCGGGGTTGTCCCCCTTCATCAGGATAACAACAAGTGATCACAAAACAAACTTTATACCTTACCCCCACCAATGGAAAATATTCAGTATTCCCGCCAGCGTCCGCGCAGACCTCCGCCACTCCCCCCTGCATACACGGCTGTTTGCCGGAAGAGGAAGTGACGCGGACCACCGAACAGACTGCTGGGTGTGTTACCATGGAGACGCGGCACTGCTCGTATACCAGGAAGCCGCCAGCGTTGTCACGGAAACCCGTGCATCGTAAGCTGATTAAACTAAAGAATCCAAGTGCACATAGCAGCAAACCATGTTAGCCGCATCCCGTCTACCTGCAGTGTCAAATCATCCATCTTATAACCATAAATACATACATAAAAAAACAAACACAACAAAAAATTGTGACATTATTGCAAACAAATAAAACCAATCTGCATCTCATAGAATCCGCTGCTACATTGTTATCAATTTTAGGTCAAATGACAAGAATAACATTCTCACATACTAAATTGTATATATCATGTGACACACAACTGGTACCTCAACAAGTACATAAAGGTCTAATGATAAACTCTATATACATTGTCTACACATGTATACACGGGTATAAATTTAAACTTGAATCATTTCTAAACAATTATATGTTACCCCTGTAAATGTTTTATACCGTGTCATCTTATGTCAAAACATGTATACCACACCAGCCTAATATGGACACATTCAAAGAAAACAATTGAGACCCATAGTCTCATTCAGGCCTTTAGGGGCCATGGTGTCCAGGCGGTAAATCCACCGGGCCTCCAGCTGTAGTAATCTTTTATGTCTATCACCACGTCGCAGTGATAGAGGTACATGATCGATAATTTTATAACGTATGGTGGCCACACCATGTCCCAATCGGGCAAAATGGCGTGCCACCGGTTGTTCACTATTCCCTATAGAAAGTGCGGCTCTAATGGCCGCCCTATGTTGTGCCATCCTCTCTTTGAATTGGCACACCGTTTTGCCTACATACTGGAGCCCGCACGGGCAGAACAGCACATAAATCACAAATTTAGAGGTACAACTAAGGGGCCATCCGATTTTAAATCTCTTACCCGTCTGGGCATGCACAACAGTGTCCCCTGTCTGGAGGTATCCACATGTCGTGCATCCCAGACAACGATAGCATCCGTTTTTTCTAGTTAGAAAATTTGATGTCTTGTTTTGACCTAACCCCGTGATGTCGGTCCGGACAATAATGTCCTTGATGTTCTTACTTCTAGAATGGCCTGCAAGTAAGCGAGTGCCATGCAGGCTTTTCAAGCCTGGATCAGATGTCACCAACGGCCACCATGATTTAACATATTTCTTTTTTGCCGTGCTTTGTGTATTAAATTCCGTGATCCACGGGATGGAGTTCTGTAAAGACTCTTTCTTACGCTTTGTGCTGGACTCTGACAAGAGGGTTTGGCGTGTGTGGCCTATTGCCCTGTTTTTGGCTTTTTCCAGCTCAAGGATAGGATAGCCCTTGTCTAGAAATTTTTTTGTCATAATTTCCAACTGCCTCACGGTATCCTCTGGGTCACTAGTGGTCCTACATACCCTCAAATATTGAGAATATGGCAGACCCCTAACAGTAGACCTTGGGTGGAAGCTGTTATACCTAAGCAGGCTATTTCGGTCCGTAGGCTTCGTATACAATGTTGTTTGTATCCGTTGCTGGACAATCAAAATTTTTATATCTAGATAATGAATCTCTGTGGTGCTGGTGTTATATGTGAGTTTAATTGGACTAGAAGACTTATTGTGATTATCAATGTGTGTGAGTAAACATTGCAAGTCCCCGTCCCAGAACACCAGGAGATCGTCAATATACCTGTAGTACACAAACATGCCCTCCGCTATACTAGCATTCTCAAAAAATAATTCTCTTTCCACTTCCCACATAAATGAGTTGGCTAGTGACGGTGCCACTGCCGAACCCATAGCACAGCCGGTTTTCTGGCGGTAAAACCGGCCATCAAATAAAAAATAATTGTGCGTGAGGGTGAACATGAGAAGGCTCAAAAAGAATTCTATATCAGGACCCCTGTACAGTGAATTATTGACCAATAGATGTCTCACAGCCTCAACACCTGCCCGGTGAGGAATGCAGGTATAGAGGCTGGAGACGTCAAGTGTCACCATAGTGACAGTCGCAGGTACAATCTGTAACTCCTCCAAATGTCTGAGCAACATTGTAGAATCTTTGAGGTAGGAGAAGGTACTCTGGATGCATGGTTGTATGAACAAGTCTAAGTATATGGATACTGGCTCACACAAAGACCCCCTGGCAGACACAATGGGCCTGCCAGGAGGTCTTAGTGGGTCCTTGTGGATTTTCGGTATCGTGTAAAATATTGGTACTTTTGGGAACCCAGTTTTTAATTTACCACATATACCACTTGAAACAACCCCATCAGTGACCGCCTTATCCAAAATACAATCCAATTCGCTCTTATATTGATCTGTTGGATCATGGTCAAGTAAACAATAGGTATCACTATCATTAAGCAACCGTATACATTCAGTACGATATTCATCTATACCCAACACAAAAGACATAAAAGATTACTACAGCTGGAGGCCCGGTGGATTTACCGCCTGGACACCATGGCCCCTAAAGGCCTGAATGAGACTATGGGTCTCAATTGTTTTCTTTGAATGTGTCCATATTAGGCTGGTGTGGTATACATGTTTTGACATAAGATGACACGGTATAAAACATTTACAGGGGTAACATATAATTGTTTAGAAATGATTCAAGTTTAAATTTATACCCGTGTATACATGTGTAGACAATGTATATAGAGTTTATCATTAGACCTTTATGTACTTGTTGAGGTACCAGTTGTGTGTCACATGATATATACAATTTAGTATGTGAGAATGTTATTCTTGTCATTTGACCTAAAATTGATAACAATGTAGCAGCGGATTCTATGAGATGCAGATTGGTTTTATTTGTTTGTAATAATGTCACAATTTTTTGTTGTGTTTGTTTTTTTATGTATGTATTTATGGTTATAAGATGGATGATTTGACACTGCAGGTAGACGGGATGCGGCTAACATGGTTTGCTGCTATGTGCACTTGGATTCTTTAGTTTAATCAGCTTACGATGCACGGGTTTCCGTGACAACGCTGGCGGCTTCCTGGTATACGAGCAGTGCCGCGTCTCCATGGTAACACACCCAGCAGTCTGTTCGGTGGTCCGCGTCACTTCCTCTTCCGGCAAACAGCCGTGTATGCAGGGGGGAGTGGCGGAGGTCTGCGCGGACGCTGGCGGGAATACTGAATATTTTCCATTGGTGGGGGTAAGGTATAAAGTTTGTTTTGTGATCACTTGTTGTTATCCTGATGAAGGGGGACAACCCCGAAACGTTGATGATGTGATGATATATTAAAGCTTGGTTGCTTTATTTTTGCACTACTTACCACGTCTCTGAGTGCCGCTTCCTGTTTATTTGCTGCATGTGCTGGGGCGCAGACCCCTCAAAGAAGGCACCAGAGCATCTACAATATTTATGGTTGGAGTGCCGGATCCTCTGCATGGATATATATATATATATATATATATATATATATATATTGTAATATAAATCTTAGTGGCAGGTCCAGGAAGACTGAGACTATGGCCCAGGGGAGGAGAAAAAGGGCGGGGTGTACTAAGCTTAGAAAAATGATAATTTCACTGTGATAAAGTAGCAGCCAATCACCTCCTGACTGTCATTTTTCAAACCCAGCCTGTGACATGGCAGTTAGAAGCTGATTGGCTGTTACTTTATCAAAGTGAAATTATCACTTTTCTAAGCTTATTACATACTGCCCAAAGTGAGAGGTTGCAGTCACCTGAAAGAGAGAGTGTGTGTTACGTATCCAACACTGATATAGGTGCACAATGATAAAAAACATAAATGTCCAATAGAAAAAGGCACTCTGGAGACTTACATGAACAAAAAAATCTGTATTAGACCTGGTACATGTTTTGTTCATAAGTTTGTAAATCCAGTCATCAGGACACAGAGACATGTGAATTCACTGCTGTGCTGTTTATTCCATCACCAACTCCAGACACACTGCACACTGGACCACCCACTTCCCAGCATCCCCCTGGTCCTAGGGACCATCACTGAAGATTCAGGCTTACACATGTTAGTAAGGGAGTGTCTACAAATATTAAGCATTCTAATACACTAACATCACATCCTCTTTTCTTTAAAGATAAGCCCTATACGCTTCAATGCAACAATTAACAACGTCATATTAAGAACATCATCTAAAAAAAAGTTTCAATGAGTCTCTCAGGTCTGCATATATCCCTTTTGGGTCTTTCATACACAGTCTGTGTTTCATCGGCCATGTTGGACCTTTCTAGAATTGTGGTTTGTTCACCATGATCAGGATCATCATACATGACACTGAGCAGCACGATTAGCACAAGACACTGTTCTAGTGTTACTAATGTAGTATTACTGAGCACCACAAGACTATGAGCAGTGATACTGAGCACTGATGATACTGAGCACTGATGATACTACGGAGAACTGACACCGAGCAGCACGGTTAGCACAAGACACTGTACTAGTATTAGTAATGTAGTTTTACTGAGCACTACAAGACAATGAGCAGTGATACTGAGCACTGATGATACTGAGCACTGATGATACTGAGCACTGATGATACTACAGAGAACTGACACTGAGTAGCACGATGCAGCACAAGACATTGTACTAGTATTAGTGAGCAGCACAAAAGCACTCTGGAATTGTCACCCCCCAGATACCACTGTGACTGGAATGATGATGAACGATACACAGTCACAGGACACTACTACCACAGCACCCTATAGCAGCAAGATGCAGCACAAGAGAGACACTGTACTAGTATTACTGAGCAGCACAAAAGCACTCTGGATTCTGGAATCGTGACCCCCCAGATACCACTGTGACTGGAATGATTATGACCAATGCAGTCACAGGACACTACTACCAGAGCACCCTACAGCAGCAAGATGCAGCACAAGAGAGACACTGTACTAGTATTACTGAGCAGCACAAAAGCACTCTGGATTCTGGAATCGTGACCCCCCAGATACCACTGTGACTGGAATGATGATGACCAATGCAGTCACAGGACACTACTACCAGAGCACCCTACAGCAGCAAGATGCAGCACAAGAGAGACACTGTACTAGTATTACTGAGCAGCAATAAGCACTGATACTGAGCACTGATACTGAGATTTGACACTGAGAGAACGTAGCCACGTCCTCTCTGTACCCTCTACAATGCACAAGTGAAAATGGCGGTGACCCGCGGCTCTTTATATGGAATCCGAATCTCGCGAGAATACGACAGCGGGATGATGACGTTTTGCCTCGTTCGGGTTTTCCGAGTCAGGCGGGAACAACCGAGCCTGGCTCGGACCCGTGTTTGACATGTGAAGTTCGGTAGGGTTCGGTTCTCAGAGATCTGAACCCGCTCATCTCTAATAAATATATATATATATATATATATATATATATATATTAAAAACAATGGTAAGTACAGCTCACCGGGTGCCATCAATGTTGAACTTTCATTCAAATAGATACATCTCTGGAAGGAGCAGCACTCTCTACGGATTTCAGAAAATTACCACACAGACAAGCACCTGTACTGCTATGTTTCGGTGTATTCAGGCATGACGACAACGGCTGAATAAACCTAAACGCAGCAGTACAGTTGCTTGTCTGAGTGCTAATTTTCTGAAGAATCCGTAGAGTTCCGCTCCTTCCAGATAGATAGATATATATATATATACATAGGCGTGCGCAGGGGGGGTGCCTGGTGCGCACAGGCACCCCCTAATGTATGTCACCCCCTCAAACACACCTGCTGCTGCTGCTACAGTATCGGCGATCACAAAGTGTGCTCATTTCTGTCCTCCCGCCCATTGCGCCCGCCACCCCTGTTCCGCTCAGTCTGGCTGTCATTCATTTGTATGGTGCAGCATCACTGACTTAATCCTACTCCCAGTTCCTCTAACTTGTGGGATGTGTCGTGATGATGTCATGCCGTGTGCGTGCACGCTCATGCTCCCACCCACGCTCTCTCTCTCCTCATCATGTGCCAACGCCACAGAATACAGCGTTCCTCTTGGAGGAGGACAAGTTCAAATTCAATATCAATATATATTTCGACAGATTAGGATATAATCTACGGTAATAAAATATACAAATTTAACATATATTAAACAGATTATATATATATATATATCTGTGCATCAATTCTCTATATTATTTAGTTTGCATTGAGTGCCAATATGTGGTGGTAGACACGCCTGATAGGTGGTGCTAGACACGCCCTTCTAATCGTGCACCCCCTAATAAAATGTCCTGCGCACGCCTATGCATATATATATATATATATATATATATATATACCTTCCTACTTGGTGCGGCACT
This sequence comes from Pseudophryne corroboree, assembly GCF_028390025.1. Classification (NCBI taxonomy): domain Eukaryota; kingdom Metazoa; phylum Chordata; class Amphibia; order Anura; family Myobatrachidae; genus Pseudophryne; species Pseudophryne corroboree. Next base: position 627,025,719 of record NC_086447.1, on the reverse strand, counting down.
CCTTGCTTCACAAAATACACAACTCCGCAGTGGGTTCAATAACGTTTCAGTATTCAAACTATCTTCAGACAGTCTGAATACTGAAACGTTATTGAACCCACTGCGTAGTTGTGTATTTTGTGAAGCCAGGAGTGCCGCACCAAGAAGGAAGATATGTTATACAGTGAGGGCACCGGCTGTGGATGTTTGTTATAAGTGAGTGCCAGCCCCAGAGCCAGATATATATATATATATATATATATATATATATATTATTAAACAACAGTGATATAGGCGCTAAAAAAGTGAATAATTAAAAATAAATTATAACTACGTCAGGACATTTTCAGGATGTGCACTTCCTGTGATGAACAGTGGCAAGCTTTATCATTCAATCCAATAGTTCACATCAGAATGAAATCTTAAAAACATAAAAAGAAAGAAAGCACCTCCTAGTGCAATATGCAATTTCTTAAAGGGACTTGTGCTCTGTATTCAAGTGTGTAATAACGTACCACAATGTGAAGGCAAAAAAAAAAACAATTTTTGCCTGTAATCGCTTAGGTGAGCTAGTTCCTTATGAAGGTCCAGAACCAGCGGGGATTCCAGAATCAGCCCAGCAGGAGATACAAATACAAATAAATGATTGTTACACCTTTTAATTATAAAATCTCGTTATCATTTTATGTTATACCAAGGACATTACTGAAGTGCACAGGATTAAGTAACTTCACCTAAGCGATTATAGGGAAAAAAATAAATAATTTCCTTCACATTGTGGTACGTTATTACACACTTGAATACAGAGCACAAGTCACTTTAAGAAATTGCATATTGCACTAGGAGGCGTTTATTTTTATTTTTTTTATATATATATATATATATATACTGTACATATAAACACACACACACACACACACACACACACACACACACACACACATACTGTAGAGAGACAGATCCTAATTACTCAGGCCTGAACTATTGACTATCTTTGCAGCACTGCTGAGGGGGACAAATGTTCCCCTGTGCAGTTCCCAGTGCTTACTTTTGCACTTTGTGGCTCATACTATAATATTTTGTCTACATTTTTTACTGGTTATAGCCACACCTACCCAGATTTTCACATACCCCATAGTAGAAAGTTAAGTGCATTTACATTAATTTGTTTTGTCTATCTGAAATCTATATATACAATACAGCATATTATAAAATAAATTATAGCAATAGCTATTTTACAGTATCTGCAGAAATATGTTTTAGGCTTAAAGATCATTTGCACCATGTTTCTCCACTTTGTTTCTTTTTGACCCATATTGTATTTTATTTTATTTTTTGTAAATGTGCAAAAAAGCGCATAACAATACAGTATAATAACAAATAAATAAATATAAAACATTTTTTCAGGCTTACTTTAATAGAATGTTCCAAACATGTCTGTGTCAGTAAGACAATATTATGTGTTTTTTGGTCAGCTATACATTAAACTAATGTACACTCCAGTGGCAAAGTAGTACTTGACAGATGCTCCTGTAAGATAAAAATAGTTAAAATTACTAATGGCTCCTGCATATCAATGTGAGGCTGGTACTTCTGCCAACAAACTTGTTAGCTATTGTCTCTATGTTCAAGCAGAGGAGTTTCCAGCATAAGGTCTTAATCCGGCTCTGGATGCCCATAGACCACAGCAGGAGCAGAGCTGTCCCTGCCTGTGGTGGGTGCCATCCCCCGAAGTGTGCAGGGGATCTCGCGTGAGTAGTTAGATCCCGAGCATGTGCAATGGAGCCGGTCGGGAAAGAGACACAGCACTGAGCTGATGCGCTGAGCATTCAGGGGGTCATCACCGGAAGGGGGAAGCATTTGCTCCACCGCTTTGGCAGACAAGATGTTAGTACATCTTGTCAATGTTCCTTCCTGCTTTGCCTCGATAGCGAGGTGAATCAGGAAGTGTTATAGCGGCATGATGCGTGTCTCTATAATACATTTACCCTTCTGTTTCTTATTTATTATTAAAAACAAACTGTAGGTAAACCATATACTTTTTTTTACAGATAACAGATGTTAACTGTGTATATACAGGTGTGTGTGTGTGTGTGTGTGTGTGTGTGTGTGTGTGTGTGTGTGTGAATATATATATATATATATATATATATATATATATTGTAATATAAATCTTAGTGGCAGGTCCAGGAAGACTGAGACTATAGCCCAGGGGAGGAGAAAAAGGGCGGGGTGTACTAAGCTTAGAAAAATGATAATTTCACTGTGATAAAGTAGCAGCCAATCACCTCCTGACTGTCATTTTTCAAACCCAGCCTGTGACATGGCAGTTAGAAGCTGATTGGCTGTTACTTTATCAAAGTGAAATTATCACTTTTCTAAGCTTATTACATACTGCCCAAAGTGAGAGGTTGCAGTCACCTGAAAGAGAGAGTGTGTGTTACGTATCCAACACTGATATAGGTGCACAATGATAAAAAACATAAATGTCCAATAGAAAAAGGCACTCTGGAGACTTACATGAACAAAAAAATCTGTATTAGACCTGGTACATGTTTTGTTCATAAGTTTGTAAATCCAGTCATCAGGACACAGAGACATGTGAATTCACTGCTGTGCTGTTTATTCCATCACCAACTCCAGACACACTGCACACTGGACCACCCACTTCCCAGCATCCCCCTGGTCCTAGGGACCATCACTGAAGATTCAGGCTTACACATGTTAGTAAGGGAGTGTCTACAAATATTAAGCATTCTAATACACTAACATCACATCCTCTTTTCTTTAAAGATAAGCCCTATACGCTTCAATGCAACAATTAACAACGTCATATTAAGAACATCATCTAAAAAAAAGTTTCAATGAGTCTCTCAGGTCTGCATATTTCCCTTTTGGGTCTTTCATACACAGTCTGTGTTTCATCGACCATGTTGGACCTTTCTTGAATTGTGGTTTGTTCACCATGATCAGGATCATCATACATGTCAGATGAAGGGTATTCTTCAGTCATGTTGTCTTCATTATGGTTAGGTTGAGATCTTAAATCCACCCGATTTCTTCTTACTTCCGTTCCACGCTCTGTACGTATAGTATAAGATTTTGGTGCTACTTGTGCTTGTACAATACCTTTCTGCCCCCAAATACCTTTCTCGTGATCTCTGAGACGGACTTGGTCACCCGATTTTAGATCAGATAAGCTTTTTGCTCGCCTGTCGTGGAACAGTTTCTGTTTCGCCTGTTGATGTTCCTTCCTCAGTCTGACCAACGCTGAGTTATGTGTATTAAGCAGTTCATCATGTATCGGGAGATTTGCTCTAATCCTCCTTCCCATCAGCATTTGTGCAGGAGAAAGTCCATTCTGTAAAGGTGTACTGCGGTAGATTAAAAGACTTTTGTAGAAATCTTCTTTACCTTCTTGAGCTTTTTTCATGAGACTCTTTACAATTTTTACTTAACTTTCCACCAACCATTTGAGCGTGGATAGTGGGGACTTGACGTAGTATGGACAAATTCCCACTCATCAGCAAATTGTCTAAATTCAGCACTGGAAAACTGAGGACCATTGTCAGTGAACACTTCCATAGGAATTTAAACAAATAGAAGATACCTATATGCGCTGATAGGCAGCCTGAAAGGACTATTCTATGATAAAGGGATGTCGCCTTGCATCCAAATAGACAAATAGTACAAAATTATATCATCAAACCGTCCTTAGGCGCCACAGAAAATCCACACATAGAACATATGTTCCGGAGCACGTCTGCAGTACTTAATCTTCCTCCAACATGCAAATGAAAAGAGAGCACACAATAGTGTAACACCGTCACATCCACTATATTTTATATGGAATATTTCAAATGGGATCCGTACCATGTATAAAGTCTACCCTTTGTAGACAAATGGCGCATGTATTAACATAGATGAACTCTTTCAAAAGTTTTTCACCTCTTCTTACATACGTCTCCACAACGATGAATAATCATAAAAACGATAAAAACAGATATAGTATAATACTGTTTATTATCACAAACATAAAAGTAGAGGAGTAGCTGGACTCTCACCATAAGATAGCAGATATAAGGCAGTTGTAAATAAAAACCAGGCGTCCCCAGCACCTTAAACCTCCGTCTCTGGATCCTTCCCAGGCTCCCCAAAACGTCCACACAAGTCAGCCAACGCGTTTCAATACTTTGCAGTATCTTTCTCAAGGCATACAAATCATCTACCAGGGTTATCTATATATACCCCTCTCAATATTGTGTAAAATGGATCATTGAAAAAAAACTATTTCCAGACATGGATGCACTGACCACTAATTCCTATAACATTCTCCTAACAGTAAGTCCATTCCTAATGTCCATTTCGACTCTTCCACTTTGTTTTAGAGGACCTGTGTTGGCGCCAAACCGTTCTCCCGTCTTTTTACTCCGGAAGTCACCTGACTTCCGCATTTGCGTTCCACCATCTTTACTTCCGGTGACGTCACTTCCGGTAAAATCCCGTTTGTGCGTTCCACCTTCGGGACTTTCATTTCAAGCGCCTCCGGACCTCCCACACACTTATGTATATATGTAGAGGGATATCATCCTTTGATTATTTATGGTTTAGCGTGGCCATCTTAATGTGGACTTGGTCTGGACGTTATTCACATATTTAAAAACAGAAAAGATAAAAATCATTAAAAACAATTGAAAACGTATGTCAGATCAAATATGGTAATTATAAAAACTATAAAAACCACTTAATTTCGAAATCTTTATTGATACCCATAGGAGACAATGTATTAAAGTGATATATCATATTCATCTCACACTTTGCCAATTTGGTGGCAATTAGACCCCCCCTTGCGTCTGAGGATACTTTTCTTAGAACATAAAAATTTTTGATGCCATTAATATCACAATTATGTACATCCTTAAAGTGCTTTGATAGTGCATGTGTATCAAGGCCTTTCCGGATGTTCCTAAGGTGCTCTCCTAGTCGTACTTTGAATGCCCTACTTGTTCTCCCTATATAAAATTTATTGCATTGGCATTCAATAGCATATATCACATTGAAGGAATGACACGTTAAAAAGTCAATGATTTTATGTTTTTTCCCATTGATCTCTATTTCAGTCAATTTGTTCCCAAAGGAATTGGGGACCTGTTTACAGCCATTACAACTCCCACACCTAAAAAAGCCTTTGGATAAAACATTCCCTTTATTAGGTGAAGATGGACAGAGACTCCTAACTAATTTGGTCCTCAAGTTCGGAGCTCTCCTAAAAATACAATTAGGATTATCTGGTAGCTCTTTACCTATAATTGGATCCTTCTTAAGGATCTTCCAATGTTTCTTAATGACTTTTTTAACCTGATGATGCTGTGAAGTGTAGTTGGTAATAAAAGAACACTTAAAACCATCCTCTTTGTTATTATTCTTCTTTTCCACTTTTTTTAATAAGTCATTCCTTTCCATGGAGTCTACTTTGTTCAGGGAATCATTTATCGTCTTTTCATCATATCCACTATTCCTAAAATTGGATGACATTTCCTCAGCTTGAGATAAAAAGATGTCCCTGTCTGTGCAATTCCTTTTTACCCTCTTAAATTGGCTTATGGGTATTGTTTCCAACCACCTTTTATGGTGACAACTTTCGACATCTATATATGTGCTAGAGTCAGTGGGTTTCACATAATTTTTTGTTTTCACAGTTCCATCTTCAATATATATGGTCAAATCCAAAAAATTAACTGTTAGTTGACTTTTTTCGAAGGTGAGGACAATGTTGGAATCATTGGTATTTAAATACACACAGAATTCCTCCAACTCCTCCGGACTACCTGCCCAAACAAAAATAATATCGTCTATGTACCTTCGCCAGGACACCAGGTTCGCCCCAAAGGGATTATTATCCCAAACTTTCTCAGCTTCCCATGCGTCCATAAATATGTTCGCATAGCTTGGGGCGAACCTGGTGCCCATGGCTGTCCCCCGTTTTTGGACAAAGAAATCCCCCTTAAAGGTGAAATAGTTATTAAATAATATGAATTCGATTCCCTCAATCAAAAATGCCTGAAGATTTGAGTTAAGAGTTGACGTCCTTAATTTCCTTTTTACTGCTTCAATCCCCTGGCCGTGATCAATTATAGTATAAAGCGAACAAACGTCCGCTGTAATAATGTGATAGTTTTCTTTCCACTGTATGTTATCTAAAAATTGAAGGGCCTCCGTGGTATCCCTTAAATGAGATCTATTTGTTACCACAAGGGGTTGTAAGTAAAAATCAATGAATTGGGAGAGGTTGGCAGATAAGGACTCCACTCCGGAGACAATTGGTCTCCCCGGGGGTTGAAGTGGGTTCTTGTGTACTTTGGGGAGAATGTATATAGTGGGGATCTTAGGGTCTTCTATACACAAAAATGCAGACTCTTTTTTAGTTATTGTACCCTTTTTCTCATATGAGTCTATTAGCCCCTTCAGGGTCAAAGCCATCTTTTTTGTGGGATCACCTCTCGCTTTCCTGTATGTGTCCTTATCTTCTAACAATTGGTAAATAATGGCTTCATAATCCTTTATGTCAAACAGTACAATTCCTCCCCCCTTATCCGCCGGTTTTATAACCAATCCCTTATTTGTGGTTAGATCTTTAAGGGCCTTCCTCTCCCTAAAACTTAAATTGCTTGTAATATGACCTGTATCCAATTTTTGTAGGTCATCTATCACCAGGAAACCAAAAGATTCTATGAAACACCCCTTTAGATGAGAAGGGAAAAAAGTCGATCTAGGTCTAAAGGGAGTGGTTTCAGCTAGTTCCTGGACTATCTCATCACTGGCTTTTAGACTGAAAAACTTCTTTAAGGTGAGCTTTCTCACAAATTTTTGCACATCCACAAAAATGCCAAACTGGTCTACCTTTGTGGAATGACAAAATTTGAGACCTTTCTCTAGAAGCGATCTCTCAGCTTCTAACAAAACATGTGTACTCAGATTAAATATCTTTGTCCCCTTCTTTTCATCTTTTTTGAATTCTGAGGATGTGACTTTTTTTCTCCTAAATCTCTTCTTTTTCTTTTTCTTTTTCCCTTGTTTTTTACCCCCTCTTTTCCCTCTTTTCTTATAGGCTATCTCCATTTTTGGCTCCTCCCACCTCTCTCTAAAAAGGGGTTTGGGGTACATCTCTATCCAATCCAGTGTACCTATTCCATGTTCTGACAGGGGTCCTCTCTTGTCTGACTCTAAAGTTAGAATCATTTCTCCTATATTCTCGTGATCTCCACTCTTTCCGTTCTGGTGTATGATTCTCATACCTGTTGGAATGATATTGATTCCCCTTATAATATTCGTAATTACATGCATTATTTCTGTAACCCTTCTTTATATGGAATCTATCCTGATGTTGTCGTTTATTAATTCCTTGTTCTGTATTTTCATAGGTTTTTTGTTGTTGATCACCCGTCCCCTCACCTCCCTGTGGTTTCTGTGAACATCCTCTCTCTCCTCCCATATTCACTCCCAATTTATCTCTTTTAATTTTTTTTACCTTTCTATCAATTAAAATGTGCTTCGCTCTTTCCACTCTATTAGTGATAACTATTTCCCGTTCCTTGAATTCGGGTATATTAATGAAGGGTTGTATTTTGTTCTTAGATTCACAGATTTCCATGTCCAATGTTTTTAACTCTTTGCGCCTTTCCTCAATTATGAGGGCCATAAGTTCAAAGGAGCAGTTGGACAAAATGGTTTCCCATCGTTTATTAAAGGACTCTGTGGTGGTTAGAAAACTAACCTTCTTAATAATTTGGAGGCCTCTTGGGATTAATTTAGAGGCCAAATACCTCTCTAAAGTGGCCACCTCCCACCAAATTCTATTTTCTTTTAGGAGATTTTTTTCCTATTTTGTCATGATGTATCTAAACTGATATCTTGAATATTCGTCTCCTCACAGGGACTATTGAACAGTGTGTCCAATCTTTTTGTCCTATCGTCCCGTGATTTGAACATGGTTGATCTGCTGCAATAACAATATCTTCAATAGGCGAAAAATGTGACAATTTAAACAAATAGAAGATACCTATATGCGCTGATAGGCAGCCTGAAAGGACTATTCTATGATAAAGGGATGTCACCTTGCATCCAAATAGACAAATAGTACAAAATTATATCATCAAACCGTCCTTAGGCGCCACAGAAAATCCACACATAGAACATATGTTCCGGAGCTAGTCTGTAGTACTTAATCTTCCTCCAACATGCAAATGAAAAGAGAGCACACAATAGTGTAACTCCGTCACATCCAACAGGTATGAGAATCATACACCAGAACGGAAAGAGTGGAGATCACGAGAATATAGGAGAAATGATTCTAACTTTAGAGTCAGACAAGAGAGGACCCCTGTCAGAACATGGAATAGGTACACTGGATTGGATAGAGATGTAACCCAAACCCCTTTTTTAGAGAGAGGTGGGAGGAGCCAAAAATGGAGATAGCCTATAAGAAAAGAGGGAAAAGAGGGGGTAAAAAACAAGGGAAAAAGAAAAAGAAAAAGAAGAGATTTAGGAGAAAAAAAGTCACATCCTCAGAATTCAAAAAAGATGAAAAGAAGGGGACAAAGATATTTAATCTGAGTACACATGTTTTGTTAGAAGCTGAGAGATCGCTTCTAGAGAAAGGTCTCAAATTTTGTCCTTCCACAAAGGTAGACCAGTTTGGCATTTTTGTGGATGTGCAAAAATTTGTGAGAAAGCTCACCTTAAAGAAGTTTTTCAGTCTAAAAGCCAGTGATGAGATTGTCCAGGAACTAGCTGAAACCGCTCCCTTTAGACCTAGATCGACTTTTTTCCCTTCTCATCTAAAGGGGTGTTTCATAGAATCTTTTGGTTCCCTGGTGATAGATGACCTACAAAAATTGGATACAGGTCATATTACAAGCAATTTAAGTTTTAGGGAGAGGAAGGCCCTTAAAGATCTAACCACAAATAAGGGATTGGTTATAAAACCGGCAGATAAGGGGGGAGGAATTGTACTGTTTGACATAAAGGATTATGAAGCCATTATTTACCAATTGTTAGAAGATAAGGACACATACAAGAAAGCGAGAGGTGATCCCACAAAAAAGATGGCTTTGACCCTGAAGGGGCTAATAGACTCATATGAGAAAAAGGGTACAATAACTAAAAAAGAGTCTGAATTTTTGTGTATAGAAGACCCTAAGATCCCCACTATATACATTCTCCCCAAAGTACACAAGAACCCACTTCAACCCCCGGGGAGACCAATTGTCTCCGGAGTGGAGTCCTTATCTGCCAACCTCTCCCAATTCATTGATTTTTACTTACAACCCCTTGTGGTAACAAATAGATCTCATTTAAGGGATACCACGGAGGCCCTTCAATTTTTAGATAACATACAGTGGAAAGAAAACTATCACATTATTACAGCGGACGTTTGTTCGCTTTATACTATAATTGATCACGGCCAGGGGATTGAAGCAGTAAAAAGGAAATTAAGGACGTCAACTCTTAACTCAAATCTTCAGGCATTTTTGATTGAGGGAATCGAATTCATATTATTTAATAACTATTTCACCTTTAAGGGGGATTTCTTTGTCCAAAAACGGGGGACAGCCATGGGCACCAGGTTCGCCCCAAGCTATGCGAACATATTTATGGACGCATGGGAAGCTGAGAAAGTTTGGGATAATAATCCCTTTGGGGCGAACCTGGTGTCCTGGCGAAGGTACATAGACGATATTATTTTTGTTTGGGCAGGTAGTCCGGAGGAGTTGGAGGAATTCTGTGTGTATTTAAATACCAATGATTCCAACATTGTCCTCACCTTCGAAAAAAGTCAACTAACAGTTAATTTTTTGGATTTGACCATATATATTGAAGATGGAACTGTGAAAACAAAAAATTATGTGAAACCCACTGACTCTAGCACATATATAGATGTCGAAAGTTGTCACCATAAAAGGTGGTTGGAAACAATACCCATAAGCCAATTTAAGAGGGTAAAAAGGAATTGCACAGACAGGGACATCTTTTTATCTCAAGCTGAGGAAATGTCATCCAATTTTAGGAATAGTGGATATGATGAAAAGACGATAAATGATTCCCTGAACAAAGTAGACTCCATGGAAAGGAATGACTTATTAAAAAAAGTGGAAAAGAAGAATAATAACAAAGAGGATGGTTTTAAGTGTTCTTTTATTACCAACTACACTTCACAGCATCATCAGGTTAAAAAAGTCATTAAGAAACATTGGAAGATCCTTAAGAAGGATCCAATTATAGGTAAAGAGCTACCAGATAATCCTAATTGTATTTTTAGGAGAGCTCCGAACTTGAGGACCAAATTAGTTAGGAGTCTCTGTCCATCTTCACCTAATAAAGGGAATGTTTTATCCAAAGGCTTTTTTAGGTGTGGGAGTTGTAATGGCTGTAAACAGGTCCCCAATTCCTTTGGGAACAAATTGACTGAAATAGAGATCAATGGGAAAAAACATAAAATCATTGACTTTTTAACGTGTCATTCCTTCAATGTGATATATGCTATTGAATGCCAATGCAATAAATTTTATATAGGGAGAACAAGTAGGGCATTCAAAGTACGACTAGGAGAGCACCTTAGGAACATCCGGAAAGGCCTTGATACACATGCACTATCAAAGCACTTTAAGGATGTACATAATTGTGATATTAATGGCATCAAAAATTTTTATGTTCTAAGAAAAGTATCCTCAGACGCAAGGGGGGGTCTAATTGCCACCAAATTGGCAAAGTGTGAGATGAATATGATATATCACTTTAATACATTGTCTCCTATGGGTATCAATAAAGATTTCGAAATTAAGTGGTTTTTATAGTTTTTATAATTACCATATTTGATCTGACATACGTTTTCAATTGTTTTTAATGATTTTTATCTTTTCTGTTTTTAAATATGTGAATAACGTCCAGACCAAGTCCACATTAAGATGGCCACGCTAAACCATAAATAATCAAAGGATGATATCCCTCTACATATATACATAAGTGTGTGGGAGGTCCGGAGGCGCTTGAAATGAAAGTCCCGAAGGTGGAACGCACAAACGGGATTTTACCGGAAGTGACGTCACCGGAAGTAAAGATGGTGGAACGCAAATGCGGAAGTCAGGTGACTTCCGGAGTAAAAAGACGGGAGAACGGTTTGGCGCCAACACAGGTCCTCTAAAACAAAGTGGAAGAGTCGAAATGGACATTAGGAATGGACTTACTGTTAGGAGAATGTTATAGGAATTAGTGGTCAGTGCATCCATGTCTGGAAATAGTTTTTTTCAATGATCCATTTTACACAATATTGAGAGGGGTATATATAGATAACCCTGGTAGATGATTTGTATGCCTTGAGAAAGATACTGCAAAGTATTGAAACGCGTTGGCTGACTTGTGTGGACGTTTTGGGGAGCCTGGGAAGGATCCAGAGACGGAGGTTTAAGGTGCTGGGGACGCCTGGTTTTTATTTACAACTGCCTTATATCTGCTATCTTATGGTGAGAGTCCAGCTACTCCTCTACTTTTATGTTTGTGATAATAAACAGTATTATACTATATCTGTTTTTATCGTTTTTATGATTATTCATCGTTGTGGAGACGTATGTAAGAAGAGGTGAAAAACTTTTGAAAGAGTTCATCTATGTTAATACATGCGCCATTTGTCTACAAAGGGTAGACTTTATACATGGTACGGATCCCATTTGAAATATTCCATATAAAATATAGTGGATGTGACGGTGTTACACTATTGTGTGCTCTCTTTTCATTTGCATGTTGGAGGAAGATTAAGTACTGCAGACGTGCTCCGGAACATATGTTCTATGTGTGGATTTTCTGTGGCGCCTAAGGACGGTTTGATGATATAATTTTGTACTACTTCCATAGGAACACCATGCCTTGCAAAGATTGACTGCATGCAATTGATTACGGCTATACTAGTAGTTGTATGTAGTGTCTTCACCTCAGGGTAGTTAGAGTAATAATCAGTCATGACAATGTACGTTTTCCCATTACAATCAAACAAATCTGCACCAACTTTCTGGTACGGTCTCTCTGGCACTATGCGAGGACTCAGTGGCTCGACTTGTTGTTTTGGTCTATACGTAAGTCATAATTCACATGTAGCTGTAGTCTGTGCTATGTCTTGGTTCATTCTTGGCCAATACATAACTTCACGTGCTCTCCGCTTACATTTTTCTTCTCCTAAGTGGCCTTCATGTATCTTGCACAGCATAGTTTTCTTAGTCGTGTAGGTATGACAAACCTATTGCCTTTGTAAATAATACCATCGACAACTGTAAGGTCACTGCGGTACATCCAATAATCATGGATAGACACGGGCACACATGTTTTTCTGCTGGCCAACCTTTCAGAATGATATCTTTCAACACTTTTATTGTGTCATCTGTCTCAGTTTCTTTCCTAATATGTTCTTGTCTTGCAAGAGACACTGGTAGAGAAGCTACAATCAAATTAACATAGGCTTCTATCTATTCATCCATCAGACTTTTAGAACCTTCACTTTTATCCACAGCACAAGAAAGTGTATCAGCAATGTACATGTATTTGCCGGGAAAGTACAGCAAGTGTACATCATATTTCTGCAGTCTGATAAGCATTCGTTGAATTCTCATGGGACACACATGTAATGATTTAGTCATGATAGCTACCAATGGCTTGTGGTCAGTTTCCACTGTAACTGTTTGACCATACCATACACAAACTGATGAAATCGCTCACATGCATATGTGATCGCTAGAAGTTCTTTTTCTATCTGAGCATACCTTGTTTCAGCACTTGTCAGTGCTCTTGATGCATAGATTACTGGTTGCCATGTATCCTCATGTTCTTGTAACAGCACTGAGCCTAGGCCAAATTGCAAAGCATCTGCTGAAATTCTTATTCTTTTCGCAGGATCAAAGAATTTTAGCACTGGTTGCTCTGTAATGATCTGTTTCAAGTTTTGCCAACTTTCTTCTTGTTCATGTGACCACGTCCACTCGTTATCTTTGTCTAACAACCATCTAAGAGAGGCTGTTCGTTCAGAGAGTTGAGAAATAAACTTTCCTAAGTAAGTAATCATTCCTAGGAATCTTCTGACGTCGTATTTGTTGTTAGGATGTTCCATGTTCACTATGGCTGATATTTTCCTTGGGTCTGGTTTTACACCTTGATCCGAGACCACGTCGCCCATAAAGGTAAGTGTATTCACGCCAAATTCACATTTGTCCTTGTTTAGCTTTAGATTCACTTTCTTGACAAGTTCCATTACTTGTCTCAATCTAGAATCATGTTCTTCCTTTGTAGATCCCCAGACAATAATGTCATCCATCATTGTTTCAACACCTGGAATATGTTCAAAAATCATGTGTATCTTTTTGTGATATACTTCTGGTGCATACAATATTCCATATGGTAGTCGAAGAAATCTGTATTGACCTTCTGGTGTATTAAATGTACAAAGCTTTGAGCTGGCCTCATCTAGCTTCATTTGCCAGAATCCTGAAGATGCGTCCAATTTACTGAACCATTTTGCTCAAGCAAATTGCGACATGATTTAATCTCTGGTTGGTAGTTTGAAATGTTCTCGTTTAATAGCTTTGTTTAAATCTCTGTGGTCTAGACATATTCTGAGTTGTCCATTTTTCTTTTCAACAATTACTAAGGAGCTTACCCATTCAGTAGGCTCATCAACTTTCTGTATCACACCCAAGGCTTCCATGCGATTTAACTCTTGTTTCAGTTTTTCTCTCAGTGCAAACGGCACTTTTCTACAGGGGTGTATCACTGAAGAAACTTGCGTGTCTATATTTATTTTATGCTCTCCAGGCAAACAACCTAGACCAGGCATTCCCAACCACGGTCCTCAAGGCACACCAACAGTGCAGGTATTAGTGATATCCAGGCTGCAGCACAGGTGACTTAATTAGTAGCTTAGTTATTTTGATTTAACCATGTGTGCTGCAGCCTGGATATCACTAAAACCTGCACTGTTAGTGTGCCTTGAGGACTGTGGTTGGGAATGCCTGACCTAGACCTTCAAACAAGTCTCTGTATTCTGTAAACATTGATTTGCAGTCATCTTCTACTTGTGATGTCACCATAAAAACTTTCTTTAGCAAGCTTAGTTTCTCACAGGAACTTAATCCTAGGATCGGTTGCACATTTTTATCCACAATCAGTAGAGATGTTTTAAACTGTTGTCCCTTATATTTCAGTGTCACTAAGCATGTACCTTTCACAGGAATTTCCTCCCCAGTGTACCCTGTAACTTTCACTTTGGCTGGATGAATTTTAGGTTTTACTCTAAAAGTCTTATAGTCTTGAAACAATATTAAATTCACCTGCGTGCCAGTATCAAGCTTAAAGGGAATGACAATCTCGTTCACAGTTAAAGGGACAATCCATTCTTTCTTATCTGCACTGCAAAGTTCAATGCAATCCACAAAGAATTCCTCTGTTTGTTTAACAGCATGCAGATTGCTTGTTTCCCTTTTCATTTTACAGCATTTGGCAAAATGATTAAGTCAACCACATTTCATACAGGTTTTACCATAAGCAGGGCACATTTTAGGATTGTGAGCATTTCCACATCTACTGCACATTTCCTTATTAGACTGTGGCTTAGACTGCTTCATTCTTGAGAATGGAGGTTTGCTTGGCTCTGGGAAGTGGGTGGTCCAGTGTGCAGTATGTCTGGAGTTGGTGATGGAATAAACAGCACAGCAGTGAACTCAAATGTCTCTGCGTTCTGATGACTGGATTTACAAACATATGAACAAAACATGGTGTCAGAAGAATTTTAACTTGGACTGCTAGTGCTCTCAGAGTGTGAAAGAATCCTGCAGAAGTCTGTAAGGCTGTGATACTCTGTGTCTGCAAAGCCTGCCATGTGCTCCTCTCTTCAAACAGTGAGTAACCATGGATAAACTAGCTCCTCCAACCGGCATGCTGATATCTGGTAACTTGTCTGAAAACTGGAAAAGATTTAAGCAAAGGTTTAATATATATATTGCTGCATGTGGAGCTGATACAGAGGCTGACAAAACGAAGGCATCCATTTCCTCCATGTGATAGGAGAGGATGTGCTGGACATTTATAATAGTTTTCAGTTTGATGAGGGGCAGAATATGGTGCTATCTTCTATAATGCAAAAGTTTGAAGATTACTTTGTGCCAAGGAAAAATTGGACATATGAAAAATATAAGTTTTTCACATGTGATCAGAAGTCTGTAGATGGATTTGATCAGTATGTTACAGAGCTGCAATCACTCAGTAAAACCTGTGAGTTTGGTGATTTAAAGGATTCACTGATAAGAGATCGTATTGTCTGTGGAATACCTGATAATGGACCCAGAGAGAGATTGCTGAGAGAGCATGACCTAACACTAGATAAGGCAGTGACTATGTGCAGATCTGCAGTAATAACTAGATTTCAAGCCAAAAAGTTACACAAGGAAGTTGATGCTGCTGTCCATGTAGTGCAGGACACAGAGACATGTGAGTTCACTGCTGTGCTGTTTATTCCATCACCAACTCCAGGCACACTGCACACTGGACCACCCACTTCCCAGCATCCCCCTGGTCCTAGGGACCATCACTGAAGATTCAGGCTTACACATGTTAGTAAGGGAGTGTCTACAAATATTAAGCATTCTAATACACTAACATCACAGTACATTGGTGGTAATTCAGATCTGATCATAGATGTGCTAAATTACGATCAGTTTCTCAGACATGTGGGGGCATAGGTGCTGATTTATGTTTTTGCTGGTGGGTGCTAAGCGGGAGGCGGCAGCAGGAATGAATGGGCGGCCGCAGCAGTGACTAATGCCCATTACACATTATGCAACACACTGTATTGCCTATTACACATTATGCCACACACCATAATGCCCATTACGCAATATGCCACACACCGTAATGCCCATTGTGTGTTATGCCACACACTGTAACGTCAATTACATATTATGCCTGACACAGTTATGACCCTGACACCATTTTATGCCCCACACACAATAATGCGCCTTACAGATGATGCCACACAGTAAGGCTTCTAATTACTTTTCAATTACCTGCCTGTTGTCAGTGGTCTTATGCTCGTTGCCCAGGGTTTCATGCATGTTGTCAGGGGTTTCATGCTCTGGGTTCCATGCTTGCAGGGGTCTCCTGCATGTTGCCAGGGGTGTCATGCATATTGCCAGGGATTTTATGCGCATTGCCAGGTGTGTCATGCATATTGCCAGGGGTCTCCTTTGCATTGCAAGGGGTTTACTTTGCTTTGCCAGGGGCCTCCTTTGCGTTGCCAGTGGTCTCCTGCGCGTTGCCAGCGGTCCAGTAAAGTATGGGTGGGTGGCTGTGGGCATCACTAAATATACTGTTAGCCTCCACAGCCCCAGCAGTGGATTGAGACGTGCTGGGGTCTGCGGAAGCGCTTCCGTACACTGCAGTGTAAAAGAACACCTTAAAATGGCCGCCGCCGGGGAGACAGGCGCTAGTGGTCAAATTTGATCTCTAACGTCTGTCTCCACCTTGGCGGCGGCTAATTTTGGTGGGGTTTTTCACACTGCACTGAAGCGCTTCCACAGCCCCCTGCGCATCTCAATTCACTGCGGCGGCTAGCAGTAACTACTGGGGCAGCGGCTGGTTCCGTGGGTGCTCCTCGTGCTTGGGCCTGGGAGCACCAACGGAATTGGTGCCTATTTGCAGGAGGGATGCCCAGCAAAGGGCTAATCTGCCCTGCATGTCAGGCACTACCCCACACAACGGTGCACAACGGCGATGCTTTTGTACCTACTTTTGCGCCCACTTTTGCATCCGCTGAGTATCTCCCTGTCAGCGCAGCTACTGCACGCTGGCAGGCCGCTACTTGCCATGTCCCAAGTCGCTACGGCTGCGTGTGATGTCACGCAGCTGTCGCGACCTGCCCCTGCAACGGTCCGGACATTCCTCCATTGGCACACCCCATCCCGCGCCGTGACCGCGCTCCACATAGGGACTGAATTAGGCCCATAGTCATAGTATTTGCTCATGTAAGTCTCAAGAGTGCCTTTTTCTATTGGATATATATATATATTCCATTGGACATATTTACACACTTTTCGGGTTTTGTGTTTTGGTTTTGGATCTGGATCCCCCCTCATGTTTTGGAACTGGATTGGATTTGGCAAAACCACCCTTTCGGGTTTTGGTTTTGGATCTGGATGATTTAAAAAAAATACATAAGAAACAGCTAAAATCACAGAATTTGGGGGTAATTTTGGTCATACGGTATTATTAACCTCAATAACATTCATTTCCAGTCTATTCTGAACACCTCACAATATTGTTTTTAGGACAAAAGGTTGCACCGAGATCGCTGGATGACTAAGCTAAGCGACACAAGTGGGCGGCACAAACACCTGGCCCATCTAGGAATGGCACTGCAGTGGCAGACAGGATAGCAGTTTTAAAAACTAGGCTCTAAAGAGCACATAATTCAAAGAAAAAAAGAGGTGTAACATGGAATTGCCTTGGGAAGGCCCTCCCACCCACGCATATGTTGATTAAACAGGACATGCACAGTTTAATAACCCATCATTTCAGCGACAGGTGGTCCCCCTGAAGAAAGCTCACCAAGTTCTACAAATCATAGCTAGCTACAAACATACCACCTCCTTCTTTGATGACTTTTCACATTATGAGAAGAGGCAAGAGGAAGAGAACAGTGTCAAGAAGGTGATTCAAAATTAGAGAGGCACACACAAACAGGAACAACACACAGGCTTTCACCTCCTCTTCTATATTTGTGTGGAACAGAAAGGACTTCAACCAAGCAAATATATAATTATTAATTACCACATTACTGGACAAACTGAAAAACTAGGGGACCAAAGCCTCCAAATTTTTGCCCCCTTCTCCATATTCAGGGATTAAGATAATCTCAGATTTAATGCTGAGATGCAAATAAACTGGTGTATACCACAGGATCAAGATTGGATATTTTCCCCTCACCGGAGTCTGGAGACTTATTTTGTGAAAATCTCGTGGGTTTCTTTTTTTCCATTTTTTCAATTGCATTTTTTAATTTACATATTTTGTAGCAGAAGCCTTATTTTTGTTTTTCACAGCTCACAGTTACACGCATGTGAGCATACCTGTGTGTCCCAGTTACACGCATATGAGCATACCTGTGTGTCTTGTTTATTTTATTCATATTTTATTTTTAAATAAAGTAGCCCCTTAGATGTTTTAGCAGCCCCTCCTGAGCAGCAGCCCCAGATGGGGAAAGTTGACTTCGGGTGGGTTCACTAAAGTACTAAGCATGACTGTGCAGTGAATTTTTTTTGTTATTGAGCCCCTGCCCTAGTGGAGCTTACCACTCTACAGTCGATACTCATTTCATAATATAAGTAGAGCTGTGGGAGGAAGCAATGCTAAGCACTGTGCCCACAGCATGCCTCAGCCTGGCAAGCTAGACATCTTCCTGGCTGTAATCCACCATGAGACTCCATACTGGGCCTTATTCAGTAACTGTTTGTGCCTCACAGGAGCTCCTGGCCCATCTAGTGCTGCAGTGCAATGGAACTCTGATGCAATGCAAGATCACTGAAACTCTGTTCTTCTAACACCACGAGGTCTTACGATAACCCTACGCAGCCCTTAAGAAAAGAGCCCTGTACAACAAATGCACATTTTGTAAATAAATAATCCCAAAATGTGTAACATTAATAATAAATCAAAATTAAGGTTGACTAATTGGAGCCATTCATTTGAGTTAGTCCCTAATATGAAATAATTGAGAAGAACCTCTCTAATGCTCTGGCAGAAAATATTACTTTTACCTCTCCGGCAGTTGTGATGGATTATGATTCAGTCTCACTAACTTTGACCACAAATGTGGTCTCTCCCCACTTTATTTAAAAAGACTTCGTCAAAATAACAATTTCCTTTCCACCTTTGCGCCTATGTTTTCACAAATCTGTTTGTGATGTTGAAGTTTGTTTCATATCTGCTATAGGCTTTCATTTAAACCTGGGATCAAGTACAGCAGCATCCCAGGAATTATACGGCAGCTCCCTTGGACTTATACAGCATTGGCACCACCCCTGGAGAATTGCACAACACCCCTGGACTTACACAACAGTGGGGAAGCGCCCCTGGACTGATAGGGCCGAGGGGCAGCACCCCATATACTGCAGCACCCCTGGAATGATGTGGCAAAGAAAAAACATACAAGATTGAATTGTCCTTGGGCCCTCCCACCCACCCGTATGTTGTATAAACAGGACATGCACACTTAAACAAACAATAATTTCAGTGAAAGGGTCTGCCACACGACTGTGGCTAAAATGATTGGTTTGTTTGGGCCCCCACAAAAAAAAAAAGCAATTAATCTCTCCTTGCACAAACTGGCTCTACAGTGGCAAGATGTAGTCCTTATCCTCACATTCCCCCCCTTCAGTGTTTATATACTCATCCTCACAAAGAAATAATATTCACACAAACCACATAATTTAGGTGTCAGTGGACTGCTTACGCTATTAAGCAAAGTTTCTGAACTTGACAATGACGTATGATGAATGTGCTGCAGGTGACATATAAGTGAGGATGTTCCTAGGTGGTTAACATCCTTACCCCTACTTTTTATGGATTGACAAAGGCAACAGATGGCTTGACACCTGTTGTCCAGATTTGCGGAGAAATAATTCCACAATGAAGAGGCAGCTTTTTTGGAATTTTGCCCAGGCATGACAATTGGCTTTTTAATCCAATGGCCAACTGTCTCCACTGGGACCTTATGCAAACAAACCACATCACCATCAGAATCCTCATCGTCAACTTCCTCCGCAGCGCCAGCTACACCAATATCCTCCTCATCCTGGTATACAGTACTTCTACAATGACCATCAATCTCAATATCAGCAACTGGACTGGCTCCGCCCAGCACTTGCAGAGGGCATGCAAATGGTGTTAGGTCTAGACATCGCAACCGCGGACAGTGCCAGCGCCCCTATATTTTCACAACACCCCTGTAATTTTACAGCATACAAGACAAGGCCAGTGTACATTTCTTTTCACTACACCCATGTATTTTTACAGCATACAGGACCAGTGCACTTTTATTTTAACAGCAGCACCTCTGTATTTTTACAGCACACAGGACCAGTTACTTTTATGTTAACAGCAGCACCCCTGTATCTTTACAGCATACAGGACCAGTGTACTTTTATTTTAACAACAGTACCCCTGTATTTTTGCAGCATACAGGACCAGTGTACATTGATTTTCACTGCACCCCATAATTTTTACAGCATACAAGACAGGGCCAGTGTACTTTTATTTTAACAACAGCACCCCTGAATTTTTACAGCATACAGGACCAGTGTACTTTTTTTTAACAGCAGCACCCCAGAATTTTTACAACATACTAGACAGGGCCAGTGTACATTGAGTCTCACTGCATCCTAGAATTATTGCAGCATACAAGACATGGGCAGTGTAAATTTATTTTCACTGCACCCCAGAATATTTACAGCATAGAATACAGTACCCGGGGTACTTTTATTTTAACAACAGCACCCCTGTATTTTTACAGCATACAGAACCAGTGTACTTTTATTTTAATAGCAGCACCCCTGTATATTTAAAGCATACAAGGCCAGTGTACATTTATTTTACTGTACCCCTGAATTTTTACAGTATACAAGACAGGGTCAGTGTACATTTTTTTACTGCACCCCTTAATGTTTATGGTATACAAGACAAGGTCAGTGTACATTTATTTTACTGTACCCCTTAATTTTTACAGTATACAACACAGGGTCATTATTTTACTGCCCCTTTGAAGTTTTACAGCATACATTACAGGGCCAGTGTACATTTATTTTAGTGCACCTCAGAATTTTTACAGCATACAAGGCATGGACAGTGTACATTGATTTTACTGCACCCCAGATTTTTTGCAGCATACAAGACAGGGCCAGTGTACATTTATTTTACTGCACCCCTGAATTTTTACAGTATACAAGACAGGGTCAGTGTACATTTATTTTACTGCACCCCTGAAGTTTTAGAGCATACAAAACAGGGCCAGTGTACATTTATTTTATTGCACCCCTGACTTTTTACAGCAAGTCAGAGAGGCCAGTGTACATTTATATTAACAACAGCACTCCTGAATTTTTACAGCATACAAGACAGGGCCATCACCCCTGTATTTTCACTGCATACAGGAGGACAGTGCCCCTGCCCCCCATACAACACAGTGACAACTAGGGAGGCCAATCCCGGGCCATTTTTTCAATCCCGGGATTCGGGATTGAAAAACGATCAATCCCGGGATCCCGGGATTGCAGTAAGGATCAGTAAAGAAGGGTGTAGAGAACAGCGCTGGAGGATAGGTAGCGGTGCGGGAGGGTGTAGGTAGCGGCGGTGAAGGGAGGAAGGGTGTAGGTAGCAGTGCAGGAGGGTGTAGGTAGCTGGGCGGGAGGGTGTAGGTAGCGGTGCGGAGGGTGTAGGTAGCTGGGCGGGAGGGTGTAGTTAGCGGTGCGGAGGTTGTAGGTAGCTGGGCGGGAGGGTGTAGGTAGCTGGGCGGGAAGGTGTACAGTAGGTAGCGGGGAGGGTTGGTAGCGGCACGGGAGGGAGGCTGGGTGTAAGTAATAACACTTACTATTAGGTGGGCGCCAGCCATGGACACACTGAATATGGCGGCATTTCAAATGAAGCGCTGGCCGCCAGCCAACCAGAGCAGGCGGACCAGCAGCCAATCAGGGAAGCGGCCACAGCAGTCGCTCCTGATTGGCTGCCGCAGCAGCTTCCCTGATTGGCTGCCGGTCCGCCAGCTCTGATTGGCTGGCGGCCGGCGCCACATTTGAAGTGTCGCCGCGTTCAGCGTTCGTCTATGGCTGCCGCCCGCCTAAGTGTAAGTAGTATTACTTACACACACTCCCTCCCGACATGCGTAGTGCAATCCCGTGAATCCCGGGATTGGATGCTCCAATCCCGGGATTCAAATCCCGGCATTTTTGGGCCCAAATCCCGGGATCCCGCCGATCCCGATCCCGGGATTGGCCTCCCTAGTGACAACCAGAACAGCATCACCCATGTACAGCTGCAGCACCCCTAACAGCACAAGAAACACCAGTGACAGCGAGGACAGCACCCCTAACAGCACAGGGACACAACAGTGACAGGAACAGCACCCCTACAGAGCACACACTTACCCCACCCGACGTCACCACCCACAGAGAGACAGAGGTCTGTCTCCCTCACTCTCCAAGTCCAGAGTGAAAATGGCGGCAATGCAGAGCTGTTTATATGGAGTCCAAAACCCGCGAGAATCCGACAGAGGGATGATGATGTTTTACCTCCATCTGGTTTCCCCCCGAAATGGCTCGGAGCGGGATGTTCGGGGGGTTCGGTTTTTTGAGAACCAAACCCACTCATCTCTAATATATATATATATATATATATGTATACATATTAGAGATGGAATTAGAGATGAGACGTATATAGCATACATATATATATATATATATATATATATATATAGCACACAGTTGTCGGCACACCGGATAAATGATCAAACAAATGCAGGTAAGTACTTCAACGCTTCAAAGGTTTATTCCTTCATCATCAGGATATATAAAATTGACAAAATCACCATTAAATCCCCTCACCACACCACGTGAATTGGCAGGATCCGGAAGCTGGTTGACGGCGTTCACATGTGACATCATCATCAACTCCACGTTCCCATAACAACCGAACAACACAATACTGTGAAACATGAAATAGCGCTGTAAGAGTTCCAGCGACAGGAATGGGAATTGTGTGCAAATGAAAAAAAATTATAAAAAAAAGGATACAGTATCAGTACTAAGTAAACAAAGTCTAGCAACGTGTCAAAAGAAAAAATAATCAGAGACCCAAGGCGCAAAACACTTCTGCAGCTAACACGACAAAAAGAGGGCCACTTCACCCACATAAAAAGACAAATATATAACAGAAAAAGTCGAGATCAAGCGCTCAGTGTAGTTCCATCCAAATATACTTATAGTTCATAAATGCCCGTGTGGGAAATTCAACTTCACAGATCGATCTTGCTGCTGAAATATGGATCCGAACTTCTGCTCCACGGATTGGCTCAGGATAATATACAATGAAAACAGAAATAACAGATCATGGTGCAGTATGTCCTTATATAATACAAGGTTGATGTAATATCGTAACAATAAGTCCTCTGTGCGATAAATGGCGTACCCCACTCACAAGAAATATAGTATATCTCCGCTCATAAAGGTATCTTTATCTCTATCATACACACGAGCCGTGACGATAAATGCGTACCATTACTCACTCAGGAATGGGCGCTGATCCTCATGTAACGGTATCTTTTCACGTTGCTCCGTAAATGAATATACTGGTGGCAGTGAATTAAAATAAAAACACTTTATTAAAAATACAGGGGACCACACATAACGACTCAGGGGTGGAACATGTGATAACTGGTGGGCCGTCGGCCGAAAACGGCAACTGCCAGCTAGCTGTAAAAACACAAAATTCCAGCCTCAAGAGGAGAGATGTGTATATATCCTCCTGTTAATCTATTCCAACGCGTTTCTCCCCTACCAATGGGGCTTTTTCAAGGAAGAAGATTGCTCAGTTACTGAGCCTATTTAAATAAAACCACAGGAAGTAATGTTTAATAGAGCCAATTAGAAATCAAAAGGGTTACCTAGGTAACGTGTCTCCACGTGTACCCAGAGGCCCGTGCGGTAGTTAAATGGGCTATGACGGCGTGTGTGTCCATGAGAGAACATTTCCGCCCAGCATAATCATCACCATGGTAACAGTCGAGTCCACGGACTTCCGCCCGCACCCGACGCGTCAGAGCAGAGACCTGTGTTGACGGACTTCCGCCCGTCGAGTCCACGGACTTCCGCCCGTACCCGATGTGTCAGAGCAGAGACCTGTACTGACGGACTTCCGCCCTCAATGGTCCGTGCTTACAGGCTTCCGCCCTCAGCCCGATCTAAAGTAACTTAATTGTTAAACATGTTACCATAGTAACGGGTCCGATGAAAAAACGGGAACTTCTCTGTGTAGCCTATCGTGACTCATAGCCCTTGTTGCCATGATTAAGGCCCAATATTGTTAAAAAATGTAAAAAAGAAAAATATATAAATAAACCTACTTGAGGCTGAAATTATGTGATGAAATTAAATGATACAATTCACAATATAAAACTTATAAAAACCACCTTAATTCAAATTCATGGTTCAAACCATGTGGGACTAATGTTTGTAAATTAAAAATCCATTTCATTTCACTCTTGGCTGGTCTTTTGTCCCTATCATTACTACGCCACAAATCTTTTGATAACTCTATGCCCCAGAAAGAAATAATATGATCCGTAGAGCAATTATGTACCTCCTTAAAGTGTAGAGAGAATGGATGTGTAACAAGTCCCTTACGTATATTACGAACGTGTTCTGCCCACCGAATTTTCAAAACTCTACTCGTCTTACCTATGTAAAGTTTTTTACATGAGCATTGTATTGCGTAAATAGCGTATTTGCTATTACACGTAATGAATTGTTGTATTTTGAATTCTTTCTCATTCCAGACGAAGGAATCTAATTTCCTTATTTTAGAGGGACAGCTCTTACACATGCTACAATCCCCGCACCTATGGAAGCCTCGATTTCTTACAGTACCACCTAATGGTTTCTCTATATACGCACTCGCTGTCAATTTATCCTTCAGGTTGGGTGCTCTTGTATAGATAAACTTGGGTTTCTCCGGCAAGATGGAAACCAGAACCGGGTCCCTTTTGAGGAGATGCCAGTTTTTCTTGAACACCCTTTCAATCTGTTTATGATAACCATTATACTGTGTAATAAAGGCTATTTTTTGTTGTGTACCTTGTTTAGGTTCTTTACATTTTGTACTCAACAAGGTTTCCCTATCAATCTCAGAGATTTTTTCTATGGATTCCTGTAAAGGAAGGGACTTATAACCTTTCTGAATGAATTTCTTTTTCATGGTTTGTGCCTCTGTAAGATACTTTTGATTCTCTGAACAATTGCGTCTCAAACGGGTGAACTGGCCTTCTGGTACGTTCTTAAGCCACTGAGGTAAATGATTACTCTTTGTGCTGATATACGTATTAGAATCTGTTGGCTTAATATAAACCGTAGATTCAATTTGATTACCCATAATGTATAAGTTCAGATCCAAAAAATTGACCTTAGTGTTGCTCCAATTAAAGGTCAAATTAATACCTAAATCGTTACTGTTCAGATAGAGACACCACTGGACCAGGTTCGACCCCCAACCATGGCCACCCTGTATACGGTTATCAAACTTGTTGATGGATTAAAGGCAGTTAAACAGACCCTCACAACAGCAGATATGCAAGATAATCATCGGGATTTTATTCTTAAAGGAATTTCTTTTATTTTATGTAATAATTATTTTAATTTTGATGGAGAATATTACAATCAGGAGGTCGGTACCGCCATGGGGACCAGGTTCGCCCCCAGCTATGCCAATCTCTTCATGTCCAGATGGGAAGATGCCTCAGTATGGGGTGGCCATGGTTGGGGGTCGAACCTGGTCCAGTGGTGGCGGTACATAGACGATGTCCTGTTTATATGGAAGGGGGATATGAACACCCTTGGTGAGTTTTGTCTCTATCTGAACAGTAACAATTTAGGTATTAATTTGACCTTTAATTGGAGCAACACTAAGGTCAATTTTTTGGATCTGAACTTATACATTATGGGTAATCAAATTGAATCTACGGTTTATATTAAGCCAACAGATTCTAATACGTATATCAGCACAAAGAGTAATCATTTACCTCAGTGGCTTAAGAACGTACCAGAAGGCCAGTTCACCCGTTTGAGACGCAATTGTTCAGAGAATCAAAAGTATCTTACAGAGGCACAAACCATGAAAAAGAAATTCATTCAGAAAGGTTATAAGTCCCTTCCTTTACAGGAATCCATAGAAAAAATCTCTGAGATTGATAGGGAAACCTTGTTGAGTACAAAATGTAAAGAACCTAAACAAGGTACACAACAAAAAATAGCCTTTATTACACAGTATAATGGTTATCATAAACAGATTGAAAGGGTGTTCAAGAAAAACTGGCATCTCCTCAAAAGGGACCCGGTTCTGGTTTCCATCTTGCCGGAGAAACCCAAGTTTATCTATACAAGAGCACCCAACCTGAAGGATAAATTGACAGCGAGTGCGTATATAGAGAAACCATTAGGTGGTACTGTAAGAAATCGAGGCTTCCATAGGTGCGGGGATTGTAGCATGTGTAAGAGCTGTCCCTCTAAAATAAGGAAATTAGATTCCTTCGTCTGGAATGAGAAAGAATTCAAAATACAACAATTCATTACGTGTAATAGCAAATACGCTATTTACGCAATACAATGCTCATGTAAAAAACTTTACATAGGTAAGACGAGTAGAGTTTTGAAAATTCGGTGGGCAGAACACGTTCGTAATATACGTAAGGGACTTGTTACACATCCATTCTCTCTACACTTTAAGGAGGTACATAATTGCTCTACGGATCATATTATTTCTTTCTGGGGCATAGAGTTATCAAAAGATTTGTGGCGTAGTAATGATAGGGACAAAAGACCAGCCAAGAGTGAAATGAAATGGATTTTTAATTTACAAACATTAGTCCCACATGGTTTGAACCATGAATTTGAATTAAGGTGGTTTTTATAAGTTTTATATTGTGAATTGTATCATTTAATTTCATCACATAATTTCAGCCTCAAGTAGGTTTATTTATATATTTTTCTTTTTTACATTTTTTAACAATATTGGGCCTTAATCATGGCAACAAGGGCTATGAGTCACGATAGGCTACACAGAGAAGTTCCCGTTTTTTCATCGGACCCGTTACTATGGTAACATGTTTAACAATTAAGTTACTTTAGATCGGGCTGAGGGCGGAAGCCTGTAAGCACGGACCATTGAGGGCGGAAGTCCGTCAGTACAGGTCTCTGCTCTGACACATCGGGTACGGGCGGAAGTCCGTGGACTCGACGGGCGGAAGTCCGTCAACACAGGTCTCTGCTCTGACGCGTCGGGTGCGGGCGGAAGTCCGTGGACTCGACTGTTACCATGGTGATGATTATGCTGGGCGGAAATGTTCTCTCATGGACACACACGCCGTCATAGCCCATTTAACTACTGCACGGGCCTCTGGGTACACGTGGAGACACGTTACCTAGGTAACCCTTTTGATTTCTAATTGGCTCTATTAAACATTACTTCCTGTGGTTTTATTTAAATAGGCTCAGTAACTGAGCAATCTTCTTCCTTGAAAAAGCCCCATTGGTAGGGGAGAAACGCGTTGGAATAGATTAACAGGAGGATATATGCACATCTCTCCTCTTGAGGCTGGAATTTTGTGTTTTTACAGCTAGCTGGCAGTTGCCGTTTTCGGCCGACGGCCCACCAGTTATCACATGTTCCACCCCTGAGTCGTTATGTGTGGTCCCCTGTATTTTTAATAAAGTGTTTTTATTTTAATTCACTGCCACCAGTATATTCATTTACGGAGCAACGTGAAAAGATACCGTTACATGAGGATCAGCGCCCATTCCTGAGTGAGTAATGGTACGCATTTATCGTCACGGCTCGTGTGTATGATAGAGATAAAGATACCTTTATGAGCGGAGATATACTATATTTCTTGTGAGTGGGGTACGCCATTTATCGCACAGAGGACTTATTGTTACCAGATATTACATCAACCTTGTATTATATAAGGACATACTGCACCATGATCTGTTATTTCTGTTTTCATTGTATATTATCCTGAGCCAATCCGTGGAGCAGAAGTTCGGATCCATATTTCAGCAGCAAGATCGATCTGTGAAGTTGAATTTCCCACACGGGCATTTATGAACTATAAGTATATTTGGATGGAACTACACTGAGCGCTTGATCTCGACTTTTTCTGTTATATAAAGTCTAGCAACGGTATCCTATCATAAATAACAAAGAACATTGTTATGACAAAGAATGATGAACCATGAGATACAGTAATTAAAGCTAAGGAGCAGGTAACATTAGCATGCAAATTTCAATGTCCCGACCGCTTACAACAGAAGACCTCATGGATCGTGATTTTATACTTCATTAGGGACAGTAAGATATCTTATAAAAAGCAGTGCAGCCCCAGGTTTTCATTAAGACCTTTAGGCGATATAGTACCAAATCTGTGTATCCATCTTGACTCACAGCGCAACAGAGCTAACTATCTATTGCCACCCCTGAGTCGAGGGGCAATATGGTCTACAATCTTATACCTGAGCATTGACAAATTATGCCCAGCACTCAGGAAATGTCGTGAAACAGGCTGATCACTATGTCCGTCTCTATAGCACTCCTCATGGACAATCTGTGTGTAGCCATGCGCTCCCTAAGGGTCCTGACGGTCTTTCCCACATAGCTAAGGCCACATGGGCATGTGATCATGTATATTATAAATCTGGTAGTGCATGTCACCTTGTGTCTGATCATATATTTCTTGCCACTATGTGGGTGCATAAATGAAATTCCTGCAACCAGATAGCGGCATGTGGTGCAATTTAAACATTTGTAACAACCGTTCTTCCTGGACAGGAAGTGCTGTTCTGGGCGCTCCTTTCCAAGGTCAGAAACATCTGTTTTGAGTACCCAATCATAAATGTTCTTGCCCCTGGTAAAGCATGGCATCATGGTTCTATCCCTCAAATCCAGTCCTTTATCAGTACTGACTAGTACTGACTATAGGCCAGAGGTTCTTAGTAACCTGTCGGATTTTATTACTATTCTCATTATAATGGGTGACCCACAGTATGCAATTGATGCTAGTGTTCCTGTTACTAGGTTTCAGAAGCTGATTGGTATGGCCAAAGCTCTCTTTTTAGATTGTAATAATTTGTTTATATCATAGCCACGATCCACAAATTTTGATATAAGGTCAATGTTGGAAACTGCAGACTCATAATCACTGCAGATCTGTCTTTCTCGTAAAAATTGCGAGTATGGTAATCCATACTTAAGGGGTTTAGGATTGAAACTTGCTGCATGTCGGCTTCCTACATAAATTTGTAGAAATCTGGCCCTCATGCAACTCAATGTGGACATCCAAAAAATTAATCCTTCTATTATCTATAGAGTAGGTGAATTTGATGGGACTCGCTGAAGTATTATGGGTAGAAATAAAAGAGGTAAAAGACAATTCAGATCCCAACCAAATCAAAAATAAATCATCTATGTATCTTGCAAAAAATTAGATTTTGCCACAAACTTCTGGGTTATTAAAGAAGATGTCAGGCTCTGCCTTGAACATAATTGCATTCGCGTATGATGGGGCCACATTGGACCCATCACACAACCTGACGTTTGAAGGTAAAATTTACCATCATGAAGAAAATAATTTTTAGTTAATATAATTTCTAGGAGTTCTGTGACAAAATCAGTGTTAGGACCTGTATATAATGGATTCCCAATAATCAAGTCTCTCACTGCACTTATGCCATCCCCATTGAGTATAACAGTGTAGAGATTAGATACATCAACACTGCACAGTAGACAGTTGGCCGGTATATCCACTGCAGCATACACTTTATTAAGGAATGAAGTGGTGTCCGGAATATACCTAAGATGTCCCATGATACAGGGCTGTAGCAGACAATCAAGATACACTGAAATCGGTTGAAATAGTGACCCTCTGGCAGATATAATTGGCCGGCAAGGGGGGTCACTATAACTTTTGTGTATGTTGGGGAGAGTGTAAAGAAGGGGAACAATTAGTTTTTTGTACAGCAAGAATTTACCCAAATCAGCTGAAATATTCACATTATCTACCGCCCCACTCAAACACTCTTCCAAAGATTGAGAAAACACATTGGTTGGATCATGTGATAACAATCTGTAAACATCACTATTAGACAATTGATGCTCAATCTCACATTTATAGGCATCTAAATATTGAATAACAATTGCACCGCCTTTATCAGCGGGGCGAATTACTATATCTGTGTAAGATGGCAAATTCTTTAAAGCCTTAAAAGCCCCAGATGAGATATTGCTGTACCCTTTTCTATGTGTCCTAGAGGATACTATATTCTCTACGTCATGATTCAGCATACGTGCGAATGTTTTAATATCAATATTATTGGAAATCGGCTCAAATTAAGACTTTTTCTGGAGGCGTCAAACTGCTAATGGAATGTCAGACACAGTAGGGAGTAGAGATGTGCGGAGGGCACTTTTCGTGTTTTGTGTTTTGGTTTTGGTTCTAATTCCATTTTCTTGTTTTGGTTTTGGATTGGTTTTGCCAAAACCTCCCTTTCATGTTTTGGTTTTGGATCTGGATCTGGATGATTTTTTTGGGGGAAAAACAAAACATAAAAACAGCTAAAATCACAGAATTTGGGGGTAATTTTGCTCCTACAGTATTATTAACATCAATAACAATTATTTCCACTCATTTCCAGTCTATTCTAAACATCTCACAACTCACAATATTGTTTTTAGGCCTAAAAGTTGCACCGAGGTGGCTGTATGACTAAGCTAAGCGACACAAGTGTGCGGCACAAACACCTGGCCCATCTAGGAGTGGCACTGCTGTTGCAGACAAGATGGCACTATTCAAAAACTAGTCCCCAAACAGCACATGATGCAAAGAAGAAAAAGAGGTGCATTGAGGTAACTGTATGACTAAGCTAAGTGACACAAGTGTGCGGCACAAACACCTGGCCCATCTAGGAGTGGCACTGCAGTTGCAGACAGGATGGAAGATTTAAAAAATAGGCCCCAAACAGCACATGATGCAAAGAAGAAAAAGAGGTGCAATGAGGTAGCTGGATGGCCAAGCTAAGCAACACAAGTGTGCAGCACAAACACCTGGCCCATCTAGGAGTGGCACTGCAGTTACAGACAGGATAGCACTTAAAAAAAATAGTCCCCAAACAGCACATGATGCAAAGAAGAAAAAGAGGTGCAAGATGGAATTGTCCTTGGACCCTCCCACCCACCCTTATGTTGTATAAACAGAACATGCACACTTTAACAAACCAATAATTTCAGGGTCTGCCACACGACTGTGGCTGAAATGACTGGTCGGTTTGGGCCCCCACCAAAAAAGAAGCAATCAATCTCTCCTTGCACAAACTGGCTCTACAGAGGCAAGATGTCCACCTCATAATCATCCTCCGATTCCTCACCCCTTTCACCGTGTACATCTTCATTACTGAGTATTAATTTGTCCCCACTGGAATCCACCATCACAGGTCCCTCTGTATTTTCTGGAGGCAATTGCTGGTAAAGGTCTTCCCAGAGGACTTTATAATTCATAATAAAGCCAGTTTGTGCAAAGGCCTCCAAATTGCCTAATTTTCCTGCCAGTATACGTACGGACTGTCTTACATGCCGACTTGGATGCTGTCACTCATATAATCCTCCACCATTCTTTCAATGGTGACTGAATCATATGCAGTGACAGTAGACGACATGTCAGTAATCGTTGGCAGGTCCTTAAGTCCGGACCAGATTTCAGCTTTCGCTCCTGACTTCCCTGCATCATCGCCAGCGGGTGGGCTAGCAAATGTTATCCTTTTCCTTGCAGCCCCAGTGCCGGGAGAAATTGAAGGAGGAGCTGTTGACGGGTCACATTCCGCTTGAATTGACAATTTACTAACCAGCAGGTCTTTGCACCTCTGCACACTTGTGTCTACTGGAAAGAGAGATACAATGTAGGGTTTAAACCTGGGATTGAGCACGGTAGCCAAAATCTTCGGCACGCAGTGGCAGAATGACGAAAAGTAGCCTGCAATTTTTTGGGCCACCGACAGCATCTCCTGCACACCCCTGTCATTTTTCAAAAAATTCTGCACCACCAAATTAATTGTATGTGCAAAACATGGGACTTGCTGGAATTTGCCCAGATGAAATGCACACACAATATTGGTGGTGTTGTCCGATATCACAAATCCCCAGGAGAGTCCAATTGGGGTAAGACAGTCTACGATGATGTTCCTCAGTTTCCGTAAGAGGTTGTCAGCTGTGTGCCTCTTATGGAAAGCGGTGATACATATCGTAGCCTGCCTAGGAACGAGTTGGCGTTTGCAAGATGCTGCAACTATTGCCGCTGCGGGAGGCCACACATCTACCCAGTGGACTGTTACAGTCATATCGTCCTTAGTCTGCACTGTTCCACTTGTCCACATGTCCGTGGTTAAGTGGACACTGGATACAACCGCATTTTGTAGGACACTGGTGACGCTTTTTCTGACGTCTTTGTACATTCTCGGTATCACCTGCCAAGAGAAGTGGAACCTAGATGGGATTTGATACCGGGGACACACTATCTCCATCAAATCTTTAAGTGATTCTGAACTAATGGTGGATACCGGACGCACGTCTAACACCAACATAGCTGTCAAGGCCTCAGTTATCCACTTTGCAAAAGGATGACTGCTGTCATTTTTCATCTTCCTCACAAAGGACTATTGGACAGTCAATTGCTTAGTGGAAGTAGTACAAGTGGTCTTCCGACTTCCCCTCTGGGATGACGATCGACTCCCAGCAGCAACAACAGCAATGGCAGCAACAGCAGGCGTAACACTCAAGGATCCTACGGAGGAATCCTGGTTAGGAGAGGAATCCTCAGTCTTCACAGTGACATGGCCCGCTGGACTACGGACGTTCCTGACTGAAGAGGAAATTGACGTTGAGGGAGTTGGTGGTGTGGCTTGCAGGAGCTTGGGTACAGAAGGAAGAAGGGATTTAGGTGTCAGTGGACTGCTTACGCTCTTACCCAAAGTTTCTGAACTGGACAGTGATTTGTGATGAACGTGCAGCAGGTGACGTATAAGGGAGGATGTTCCTAGGTGGTTAACATCCTTACCCCTACTTATTACAGATTGACAGAGGCAACAGATGGCTTGACATCTGTTGTCCGGATTTGTGGAGAAATAATTCCACACTGAAGAGATTGCTTTTTTGGTAGTTTGCCCAGGCATCACAATGGGCTTCTTCATCCCAAGGACCACAGGTGTCTCCCCCGGTGCCTGACTTAAACAAACCACATCACCATCAGAATCCTCATTGTCAGCTTCCTCCTCAGCGCCAGCAACACCCATATCCTCATCCTGGTGTACTTCAACAGTGACATCTTCAATTTGAATATCAGGAACTGGACTGTGGGTGCTCCTTCCAGCACTTGCAGGGGGCATGCAAATGGTGGAAGGAGCCACCTCTTTCCATCCAGTGTTGGGAAGGTCAGGCATCGCAACCGCCGACACACTTGGACTCTCCTTGGGGATTTGTGATACCATCTCAGAGCGCACAGTTATTTTCTGTGCTCTTTCCAGCTTAACTCTTAATTTTTCTAGCGGGAGGATGAGGGCTTCCATCATCATGTAAAGCTGAACCACTAGCCATGAACATAGGCCAGGGCCTCAGCCGTTCCTTGCCACTCCGTGTCGTACATGGCATATTGGCAAGTTTACGTTTCTCCTCAGACAATTTAAATTAATTTTTTTGGTACTTTTTACTGAACTT
The DNA here is from genome assembly GCF_028390025.1 of Pseudophryne corroboree. Taxonomy (NCBI): domain Eukaryota; kingdom Metazoa; phylum Chordata; class Amphibia; order Anura; family Myobatrachidae; genus Pseudophryne; species Pseudophryne corroboree. The sequence continues at coordinate 626,992,140 of NC_086447.1, read as the reverse complement.
TGGCTTTTTGGATTTTACATGCCCTCTACTATCACATTGGGCATCGGCCTTGGCAGACGACGTTGATGGCATTTCATTATCTATGTCATGGCTAGTGTCAGCAGCTTCAGCACTAGGAGGAAGTGGTTCTTCCTGATTTTCCCTATTTTCTCCTTCAAAATTTTTGTTCTCCATTATTTTTTGGGAGTTATGAGACAATATGCATCACAGGAATGACTGGAATTACTGATGACTCAGGACACTACCACTAGTCTGATGCAGCACAACACATTGTTGTTATAATTATTATACTGCAGCAGTGGACATATAGCAGCAGCGTATATCATCACTGGAATGACTGATGACACAGGACACTACCACTAGTCTGATGCAGCACAACACGTTGTTGTTATAATTATTATACTGCAGCAGTGGACATATAGCAGCAGCGTATATCATCACTGGAATGACTGATGACACAGGACACTACCACTGGTCTGATGCAGCACAACACGTTGTTGTTATAATTATTATACTGCAGCAGTGGACATATAGCAGCAGCGTATATTGTCACTGGAATTACTGATGACACTGGACACTACCACTGGTCTGATGCAGCACAACAGGTTGTTATAATTGTTATACTGCAGCAGTGGACATATAGCAGCAGTGTATATCGTCACTGGAATTACTGATGACACAGGACACTACCACTGGTCTGATGCAGCCCAACAGGTTGTTATAATTGTTATACTGCAGCAGTGCACATATAGCAGCAGTGTATATCGTCACTGGAATTACTGATGACACAGGACACTACCACTGGTCTGATGCAGCCCAACAGGTTGTTATAATTGTTATACTGCAGCAGTGGACATATAGCAGCAGTGTATTTTGTCACTGGAATTACTGATGACACAGGACACTGTAGTATCTATGTAAATAGTTTATGTGCATTAGCTAGATGAGGTAGTGTACCTTTAAGAATCTGGCTGCACAGATGAACATGTGATCAGGAAGTAGAAGGAAGTAGGAAGTAGAAGGAGAGTAAGGAGGAGGGTAGATGCTAGAATCAAGTGGGCTAAGGGACCTTTTCCGTAAGGGGGAGGAGTTATGACGCAATGGGGAGGAGCTAGGCCAGCGGGATAGTTCCTCTACTATCCACGCCACCAACTATTACCTTTAGTAATTAGGTGGTGAGCGAAGCGGAGCGGAGCGAGCCACCGTGCCCGAAGCGTGGCGAGCGAAGCGAGCCCGCGAGGGTACTTTTCGGGTACCCTGTTCGCCCGTAGCTCCTCCCCCTGGTGACGTAGCTCCTCCCCTCAAACGTCACAAGGTCCCTTCAGCCCCTCCGATATAGAACCAACCTAAGGAGGAGAGCAGCATGTGGAGTTGATGTCTATCTATAACCATGCAAGTACTACTTACCAATAAGAAATAAAATACATAATCTTCATACTGTATGATTCATTGAAGTAAAGAGATGTACATCATGACATAACAACTGGCGACGAGGATAAACTTTTAACTACTTACACTCAGCTACTGTACATTCCTCTTAGTGACCATGGCTGACATGCTGACATTAATCCCTCAGTTTCTGCATACTGATGCCCCTCATGCAGCAGAGTTATGGAGAAAATGGCTTGCCCAGTTTGATCACTATATTGAAGCTATGGGGGTTACTTCTGATAACAAAAAGAAAAGCATGCTTCTTCTCAGTGCTGGCTCCAAGATTTATGAACTGTATGATGCTTTGCCAGAGGCAGACATCAGGGATTATAACAAATGCAGGGACTTTCTGACTGCTTATTTTGCCCCAAAATGCAGCCTGTCACATTCAAAATACCTATTCAGGACAGCTATGCAACTGCAAACTGAATCAGTTGATGCATACATTATTAGATTACGGATTCTTGCCAAAACTTGTCAGTTCCATGATATAGAGGATTGCATTTGGAACATGTGGAAAGTTGCGGAGACGTGCTCTTAAATCTGAAATGACACTGACTGAGCTGCAGCAATATGCTAGAAGTCTAGAACTTTCAGAGACTCATGCTAAAGACATGGAGAGGGGCATGACCCAGCTGCAAGTGTGCAATAAATTACACACTGACACAAGTACCATTCCGGAGACAGGGAAATCTAGGTCATGTTACAGGTGTGGACGCTCCTATCCACATTCAGGAGACTGTCCTGCCACAGGTAAAATTTGCACTGCATGTGGCAAAATGAATCACTTTTCCTCTGTTTGTAAATCTAAGGAAATCAAGTCCACCCCTAGACAATCTTCACAGCAGTTTAAATCCAGGCGAAAGACAGTGCATTGTGTGGATCAACATTCTACAGTGGATCTGCCTGCAGAATCATCTGACAGTGATGACAAGTCAGAAGGATTTATCTACATGATTCATCAAGTTGGAAAAAACAAGGTCAGTCTAAAAACTGCCATCACTCTAGAACACACTTCTGTCGACTTTCTCATAGATTCCGGTGCTTCTGTAAATATAATGGATGCTACCAGTTTCAAGAAGCTGCATGGCAGAGTAATTTTGAATCCAACATCTGAGAAAATATTCACCTATGGTAATAAACGACCTCTTCCACTAAAGGGTTCTTTTGACATAATTGCACGCTAAAATGACAAAATGACAAAAGCTGTATTTTATGTCACTAAGTATGCAAGAGGTAATCTTTTGGGATTGGATACTGCATCAGAGTTGGGTCTTATACAAATTGTGGCACACACTCATGATGACCGCTCATGTCTTACATGACCCTCCCAATCTCACTCCTGTCCTACATGACCCAAAACCACTACGAAGTGATGTGGATGTTTTACTACGGGAGTATGATCATCTTTTTCATGGCATTGGAAAACTTAAAGACTACCAAGTTCATCTTCACATTGATCACTCAGTTACCCCAATTGCTCAAGAACATTGGCGTATTCCTATCAACATAAGGAAGCAAGTGGAAGAAGAAATTCAGGCCCTAGAAGACTTAGATATAATTGAAAAGGTATCTGGTCCGACACCATGGGTATCCCCTAATGTGGTAGTGCCCAAACCAGGTCAACCAAATGCAGTGAGAATATGTGTTGATATGCGTCATCCTAATGTTGTCATTAAAAGAGAGCGCCATATTACTCCTACTATGGATAATATCATACATCGACTCACAGGTGCAAGTTTCTTTTCAAAATTGGATTTAAATAAAGGTTATCATCAACTGGAACTTGATGAAGAGTCACGGCAAATAACAACATTCTCAACTCATGTTGGGTTACGACGATACAAACGGTTATCATTTGGAATCGTATCTGCAGCAGAGGTGTTTCAAAATGCTATCCGTCAGGTCATACAGTCAGTTCCAAATGCCATCAATTACAGTGATGATATCCTGGTTTTTAGAGCAACACGCCAGGAACATGATGTAGCTCTGCGTCAAGTGTTGCAGTGTCTTCAAGCCAAAAACTTAACACTGAATAAAGATAAATGAGTCTATCTTCAACAGAAGCTCACATTTTTGGGGCATATCTTTTCTCAAGATGGAGTTGGTCCTGATCCACAAAAAGTCCAGGCTATCACAAATATGTCCAAACATGCTAATGCTGGTGAGGTCAAGTCGTTTCTTGGGATGACTAACTATTGCTCCCAATTCATTCCAAATTATGCTACTCTGACTGTCCCACTTAGGGAACTAACAAAGAAAAATGCAAAATTCATATGGACTTCCTCTCAATCACAAGCATTTGATGACATAAAACGATGTCTGCAGGATAGTGTCACAATGTCATATTACAACACTGACTGGAAAACAGAACTTATTGTGGATGCCAGTCCTGTGGGGCTCGGAGCTATCTTGACTCAGGTAAATACACATGGGGATCATCACATTGTAGCATGTGCAAGTTGCAGTTTGACAGAGGTGGAAAACGTTACTCTCAACCAGAAAGGGAAGCTCTTGCAGTAGTCTGGGGTTGTGAACGCTTTCATCTCTATCTATACGGCATTGACTTTACCATCCAGACTGATCATCAAGCCCTAGTGACACTTTTTGGAAATCCAAAATCCAAACAACCATCTAGGATACAGCGATGGGGCTTACGTTTGCAGGCATACAATTTCTCCATCATTCATAGAGCTGGTGCTGACAATCCCTCAGATTACATGTCCAGACATCCTCTGCCTTCTGACATATCGCAGTCTACTTCAGTGGAGGAATATGTGAAATTTATTATTAACAATTCAATTCCTGATTCACTTACTAGTGCCAACATCAAAGAGGCTTCTTCCTCAGATAAAGTTTTGTCAGCAGTAAAACACTGCATTATTTCAAATGACTGGCGACTGGGACAGTTTTAATTTTCAACTGATGAGGAACAAGAATTCCGAACACTTCATAAACATTGTCAAGAACTTACTGTACATGATGATTCAATAATTCTCAGAGGTGGCAAAATTGTTATTCCAGCTGTTTTGAGAAAGAAGGTAATTGATATTGCCCATGCCAGTCATTTAGGAATCGTAAAGACCAAACAACTTTTACTTGAAAAGGTATGGTTTCCCTCCATGGAGCAACTTGTTGAATCGGAAATCCGTAACTGTATGACATGCACCCTTCTTTCTACGCAAACTAGCAGTGAACCATTGCGGATGACTAATCTACCTGACAATGTCTGGGAAAATGTCGATGTTGATTTCTATGGACCATTATACAATGGTAAATACGTAATAGTGGCTGTGGATGAATATTCAAGATATCCTGTTCTTGAAATAATATCTTCAACGTCTGCCACATTTGTCTCACCAGCGTTGGATAGAATATTTACTACTTATGGAATTCCAGGAACAATAAAGACTGATAATGGTCCGCCATTTCAAGGTGATGATTTCAGCAAATTCATGAAACATTTTGGAATTCTACATCTACATCATTGGCCACAGGCTAATGGTCTTGTTGAACGTTTCATGCGTATTCTGGGAAAGCAAATAAAGATTTGTAAAGTATCCCGAATTCTAATTCAACAATCTCTAAATCAATTTCTCAGACAATATCGCTCAGTGCCTCATTCCACAACAAATGTCCCTCCTCAGACATTAATGTTTCAAAGAAAAGTAATCAGATCCACTCTTCCAGAAATCCATTTGACTCCTTCATCTAGAGATCATCAGGTTAGACAGAAGGACTCTGCCAATAAACAAAAGGCTAAACAATATGCAGACCAGAAAAGGAGAGCTATTGTTTCGGACTTACAAGAAGGAGATCGTGTTCTGGTGAAACAAATAGTAGTACATAAGGACATGACTGCTTTTCACCCAAGTCCACTGACTGTAGTGAAAAGGAAAGGAACAATGGTTGTTGCAGGAAATGACTATCACACTGTGACAAGGAATGTGTCCCATTTCAAGAAGATATTCCCATCCTTATCTTCTGATGCACCAAGTCAAGATGATGTCAACATACCACCTATAACATCCTCAGCACCAAGTGATTCTATTGTGTCTGTTCCTTTGAGTGAAGGATCATATACTCGGACGAAAGCAGGCAGAGTCATTAAACCTCCTACAAGGCTTATTGAGCAGATATGACTTTCATCTTAAAGCTCATAATTTGTTGTTCAAAAATCTTTTTCAGTTTAAAGTGTATTGTATATTGTGGGTTAATGTTCATGCTCAAATTCAGTCAGCATATTGTTGTATGTTTAATTGGTTGAACGTAAAATCAATTGTATGTGTTTTAAAGAAATATATTAATTTACATATATGAAAGGAAGGGGAGATGTAGTATCTATGTAAATAGTTTATGTGCATTAGCTAGATGAGGTAGTGTACCTTTAAGAATCTGGCTGCACAGATGAACATGTGATCAGGAAGTAGAAGGAAGTAGGAAGCAGAAGGAGAGTAAGGAGGAGAGCAGCATGTGGAGTTGATGTCTATCTATAACCATGCAAGTACTACTTACCAATAAGAAATAAAATACATAATCTTCATACTGTATGATTCATTGAAGCAAATAGATGTACATCAGGACATAACAGACACTACCACTGGTCTGATGCAGCACAACACTTTGTTATAATTATTATACTGCAGCAGTGGACATATAGCAGCAGCGTATATCGTCACTGGAATTACTGGTGACACAGGACACTACCACTGGTCTGATGTAGCCCAACACGTTGTTATAATTGTTATACTGCAGCAGTGGACATATAGCAGCAGCGTATATCGTCACTGGAATTACTGATGACACAGGACACTACCACTGGTCTGCAGAACACAGCACCACTTTATACAGCTACACTGGATATATGGCAGCAGATAACGCCAACACTGAATGGCTGGACTGATACAGCACAATACACTGACTACACTGGACTGGTCTGCACAACACAGCACCACTTTACAGCTACACTGGATATATGGCAGCAGAGAACACCAACACTGTGACTGCCTGAACTGTTGCAGCACAATACACTGAGTGACTACACTGGACTGGACTGAGCAACACAACACTTGCCACCCCACTTGCCCCAACACACAGACACTGAACATTGAGGACACATCCTCTCTATACACTCTCCGAGACTGGAGTGAAAATGGCGGGGACGTGCGGCTCCTTATATGGAATCCAAATCCCACGAGAATCCGACAGCGGGATGATGACATTTTGCCGCGTTCGGGTTTCCGAGCCTGACTCGGATCCGGGCTCCAGACGTGAAGTTCGGTAGGGTTCGGTTCTCTCAGAACCGAACCCGCTCATCTCTAGTAGGGACTTTATCAGAAGGTGCTCTAGTGTCCTTAAAGTGCTACTGTCGTTTCAACTGTCTATTAAGATAGTATTTCTCCACCTCCCACTTAAAGCTGTCAAAACTGGTACTGGGCACAAATGACAAACCACGGGCAAGTACCTTAAGTTCAAGATCTGTTAGTGGATAGTAGGACAGGTTAATTACTTTCTCCTCCGTCGTTATAGAGGTGGCCGTCCCGGCATTCATCCTCTTGTTTTGCCTCCCTCTCCTCGTGTAACTCCTCCACCTGCCAGTTGGTTGCGGGTATGCACCCCTAAAGGGATTGTAGGGAGTCTGACATTAAAGTCCGAGTCACTGATGTTACCATATCCTTGAGAGGAATCGGACTCAGAAGTGCGATTACGGGCATTTTATATTGCCGTCTGTTGTTCTCCCTGGGCCCGCCGCCGCCCCAGTGATAGACTTGATTATGTTCGTAGTCTGAAATTACTTTGGACAACTTTGCCTTTTTAAACTGAATTAGGTTACGCTTGTAGGTCACAAGCTGTTTCTCTAGTTTGTCCAGCCAGTAAGTCTCTGTGTCGGCCGCCAGCGTGGCTCGATTAGCAGTTTCAAAGGTACTCAGCAATTCTCCACTATTTATCACGTCATTTCCGGTGACCCGCCGTGCATACAACTCACTAAATTACATCAACAAGACCATTGCCATGTATACCGGGGACGCATGTGACAGGCTACCGCCTGCACAATGCTACCCAGCCACCCCAATAGCGCTATGGTCTACACATTAGAGTCAAAGTACACATTACAACCTACATTAATGGGTGCACCATAAAATTAAGCACAAAAGTGGGAAATCTCAGTCAGCATCACGCAAAGGGGAACTTACTCCAGCAGGGAGATACTGGAGGCAATAATCAGCACAGTAATGCAATGTTATGTATAATGTACATATGAGACACTACCATTCTAATAGAAAATCTATACCTTATATACTTTTTCTGTATATTTTTTTAGATATCATGGTCCTGTCAGATGTATCACACGCATGAAACATAACTGTGTGCCACCTGCAACCTTGACGCTTGATGACACACATACACAAATAACACAACCCCATCCATATCACGATAGGGCATCAGAAATTACATAAACACATACAAAAATATAAAAAAAACTATTAAAATCTGCACAAGTGAGTAGTGTGCTGTCCATATGTCACATCATATTATAGAAAGCACCATAAATTGATGCTCTCATTCAAATCCCGAGGGATTTAGTATTTAATTTATGAATCCCATGGGACTCAATTTGATGCAGCCTTCTTCCACGATCACCTCCCCTTGTCAACTTGGGTACATAATCAGTAATCATGCATTTAAGAGATGCAAGTTGGTGTCCATTAGACAAAAAATGTCGAGCCACCGCCTTATCACTTTGTTGATTAATGATGGTTTGTACTGTATGATTGAAAGTCTGTGGTTTGCTATCCTTTCTCTAAATGTGGTGGTAGTTTTCCCCCACGTAATAGAGTCGACAGGGGCACATCAAAATGTATACCACATAATCCGTTGTGCATGTGACATGATGCCTAATGGAGATCTTTTTGACGATGTTTAGGTAAGCAAACACTTTTCCTGTAAGCATACTGTTACATGTTGTGCAGCCCAAACAGCAAAAGCAACCCAATTTGTTGGTAGTGAGCCACGTACTTTTGGTCTTCACATCAAAGTTTTTAATTGGCTGCATCAATAACTGCTTTAAATTTGGTCCACGTACAAAGGATATAAGTGGTTTCTTCACAACTTGCTTAAATATTCTATCTGTAGCAATAATCGCCCAGTGTCTTTTGACCGAACGTGCAAAGGCTGGTGCATTGACATCATACTGAGTTGTAATAACCATTCTGTCAGTGACCTTAGTTGATGAACTAGTTTGTCCCCCCGAAAAAATTTGTCTTTTTTACTAAACCAGATCCATACCCCCTTTCCCCAAATCTGGTTGCCATCTCAACTAATTGTACTTCTCTTAGATCACTCTGTGTATTGTTCCGCATTACGCAGAGAAATTGTGAGATTGGCAAACCATTTTTGAGGGATCTGGGGTGGTGGCTGGTACAGGAGCAAATGCAGGATTTTCACAGCGGGGTTTCCGTATATATATATATATATATATATATATATACACACAAACCCACACACACACACAAGAAAAAACATCCGGCACTCTGATTAAATGAAAAAAATGCCTGGGTGCCCTCCTAATAATCATGTAGAAGAAGTATCCTTCCCCACCTGTGGCTCAGGTGTTTAGCGGCGAAGGAACAGGCGGCACTCCATGGACTTGTGAAAAAACTTGTTTAGTATTTAAAACATGGTGACAACAGATAACATGGTGTCAAAAAACAAAAACAAAATGCAGGTATCTTACAACGTTTCAAGGCATGGCAGCCTTTTCATCAGGTAAGTAAACCCTAGTGCTGTGAAAAAAACACAAAACGAACCAAACTAAACCAAGAAACACTCACCTGTTAAATAGCGTGGTGTTATGCACACCAGTGCCAGCAGGAATGTACTGGTGTCTGAACGGAGAGGGATGCAAAACAAATGAACTCACAGACAGACTGGGGAATATGACATTACATACATAGAAGGTGATAGGGTAACAAAATTACCACAAAGTGAACAGAGAAGCCCAAAGGCTAAGAAACTTGGTGTCTCCCTAGTATTAGGAATGCTCAGATGGAAAGAAGCGAGATGTTGTGATTTAATACGTAGAGAACCCGAAATGCTGTTGCTAAGGGCAACAGCAAAACCCTAAAGGGTTACCAACGGGTGTGGCAGTAAACTCCTTGGTCAGAGATGGAATAATAGACACAAGTAGAGTCTCCACAATCCTAGTGCTCACTTGCAGTGCACTGGTTCAGCTTACTGCCACTAAACTGACACCTGAACACCTTGCACAGTGAGAAAGGATTTTGGCAGGCAAGTCTGAGAATACAGCCGCAAACTTGCTAGGTTCACAAAGTAGCAAAAGAACCCCAGCAGGTTAAACGACTGACTCCAGTCTTACTGCTAGGTCTGGATTGGCAGAGTGTAATACCAAATCCCAAGGCCTATTTGCAGTAAGCAACAAACAAATACAAAGTTTACACAGTACTAGCTAGCTTTCAGGAACTGACTAACCAACAAAGATTCAGCAGCATCTGCCTAACCTGAGAAGAGGGTTTATATAGCAGGTGCTGTCCACGCTCCACTCAGACCTCACAGACTGTGAGCACAAAAACCAGCACCGGATCCCCTGCCGTGCACAGAGCCTGTAACCACTGCACAGCAAAAGACCCGAACCGGAGTATCAGCTACGCTCAGGTTACTCCGCTAGCACTTGTCTACCGGTTGCCATGATGACGTGGCAGCACAGAGCAGGAGACCCTAACAGTACCCCCCCTCTGACGAGGGGTCAAAGAACCCCTACCACCGGGTTTATCGGGGAACTGCGAGAAGAAAGAGCGTAACAGTCTGGGGGCATGAAGATCACAACTGCGCACCCACGACCGCTCCTCCGGGCCATACCCCTTCCAGTGCACCAAAAATGACAGCCGACCGCGAACCATCTTGGAGTCAAGAATCTTTCAACAACAAACTCCCTCTGGCCACGTATCAGAAGAGGGGAAGGTCTTCCACTGGAAGAAGGATTACTAATCGCCCGTTTTAAAAGGGAACAATGAAATGTTTTATTGATACCCAAAGAACGGGGTAGATCTAACTGAAATGCCACCGGATTGATAACCCTAGTGATCTTATAAGGACCGATGAACCGGGGGCCTAACTTATGAGATGGCTGTCTCAACTTCAAATTCTTGGTAGACAACCAGACGAAGTCTCCTAATTTGAAGCTGCAGGGTCTTTTCCGCTTATCAAAAACCCTTTTGGTCACTAATGACACAGACACAAGGGCTTTCTTCACTTTCCTCCAAATGCCTCTAAGGACCGAAACCACAGAGGAACCACCAGGCGTCAAAAGAATTGGCCTTAGGATGATGCCCATAAACACAAAGGAAGGGAGAGATCCCTGTAGCAGAGTGAGCCGCGTTGTTATAGGCAAACTCCGCCATGGACAGATGAGCAACCCAGTCAGTCTGACACTTGGAGACATAACACCTGAGGAACTGCTCCAAGGACTGGTTCACCCTTTCAGTCTGCCCATTAGACTGCGGATGGTAGCCTGATGACAAGCTGACAGAAATCTGGAGATCGGAACAAAATGCCCTCCAGAATTTGGCCACAAACTGGGATCCGCGGTCAGAGACCACATCAAGTGGCAACCAGTGGAGGCACACAACATGCAGCATAAATAATTCAGACAGGCGTCTGGCCGATGGCAGCCCAACCAATGGAACGAAGTGCGCCATCTTCGAAAACCTGTCAACGACAACCCAGATGGCTGTCATCCCCGAGGATTTGGGCAAGTCCACCACAAAATCCATTGAAATGTGGGTCCATGGCTTAGATGGAATAGAGAGTGGATGTAATGGGCCAACAGGAACCCCTCTAGGAGTCTTATTTCGGGCACAGATGTCACATGCCCGAACCCACTGATCCACATCCCTAGCCACCGAGGGCCACCACACCGCCCTAGATAGCAACTCCCGAGTTCTGGCAATACCCGGGTGACCTGCCAACTTCTTGGCATGGAATTCCAGGAACACTCGCTGTCTTAACCTAATAGGCACAAACAAAAGACCTACCGGAAGATCTGGAGGAGCCTGCTCCTGTGCTCTAAGGACTAATGACAAGAGGTCCTGGGTAATGCCCACTTTAATACATGATGGGGACACAATGGGCAATGGCTCCTCGGTGGTCTCCTGGATTGGAGCAAAACTCCGCGAGAGCGCATCAGCCTTGATGTTTTTTGACCCAGGGCGATATGTTATAAAAAAATTAAAGCGAGCAAAAAACAAAGCCCATCGTGCCTGCCTGGCATTGAGGCGCTTCGCTGACTCTAAATATGCCAAATTCTTATGGTCGGTGAGAATTGAGACCACAAACTTAGCCCCCTCAAGCCAGTGTCTCCACTCCTCGAGTGCATCCTTAATAGCCAACAATTCCCGGTTACCCACGTCATAATTCATCTCGGCAGGCGAAAATTTACGGGAAAAGTAAGCACAGGGATGAAGGCGATTATCAGACACCCACATCTGAGAGAGCACTGCCCCAATACCCATCTCAGAGGCATCCACCTCCACCACAAAAGGACGCTCTGGATCTGGGTGTCGCAGCACCTTGGCCGAGACAAATGCCCTTTTGAGACGGGCAAAAGCCGCTTTGGCCTCACAAGACCAGTGAGCAACATCCGCCCCTTTCTTAGTGAGTGCCACCAAGGGCGCCACTATAGACGAAAATCCAGCGATAAATCGTCTATAAAAATTCGCAAAGCCCAGAAAACGCTGAAGCGCCTTCAAACTAGTGGGCTGCACCCAATCCAGGACTGCCTGTACCTTGGAACCCTCCATTTGGAAACCTTCTGGGGAGATAATATATCCTAGAAATGCGATTTGCTGAACTTCAAATTTGCATTTCTCCAGCTTGGCCCCAAGCCGGTGGTCTCTGAGTTTCTGGAGGACTAAGCGTACATGCTTCCGATGTTCCTCCAGGGAATGGGAGAAGATTAGGATGTCATCTAAGTATACAACTAAGAATCTATCCAAATATTCCCTGAGCACATCATTCATGAAGTCCTGGAAGACTGCCGGGGCATTACAGAGCACAAAAGGCATCACCAAATATTCATAATGCCCTGAGTGGGTATTAAAGGCAGTCTTCCATTCATCCCCCTCTCTTATTCGGATTAGATTGTACGCACCGCGTAGGTCAATCTTAAAATGGTGGCAGTACGAAGCTGGTCAAACAAGACCGAAATGAGAGGCAGTGGGTATGAGTTTTTAATCGTGATAAGGTTCAATTCCCTGAAGTCGATGCAGGGTCGCAACGAACCGTCCTTTTTACCCACGAAGAAGAACCCCGACCCAACTGGAGACAGTGAAGGTCTGATAAATCCCTTAGCCAAGTTCTCCTGAACGTACTCTGCCATAGCCTGAGTCTCAGGACGTGACAGGGAGTACAACCTGCTCTTGGGAAGCTTAGCATTCGGCAACAAATCAATGGCACAGTCATAGGGGCGATGGGGAGGTAGTACCTCTGCAACTCTTTTGGAGAACACGTCCACAAAATCTGCATAACATCCTGGCAAACTTAGCTGCGAAAGCCTGACTGGAAGGCTCAAGCAACTCCTGAAACAATCAGTACCCCAACTAAGAATCTCCCCAGAGACCCAGTCAAATTGAGGATTGTGGGCCCTTAACCAGGGTAACCCCAACACCAATGGGGCAAAAGTACAGACAGTCACATAAAAGGACAATTTTTCAGAGTGTATGGCTCCAATAAACAAAGAAATCTGGCTAGTGCAAGAGGTAATTTTACCCTGGGATAATGGTTCCCCGTTTAACCCACAAATCTCAATTTCCGATGCCAAGGGTACCAAGGGAACAGAGTGTCTCAGGGCGAATTGGCGGTCCATAAAAACCCCGTCGGCCCCACTGTCCACAAAGGCCTCAGTCTTGACAGTTTGACCGAGGATCTTCAAGGTCACCGGAATGATAAAAGTCTTCTTGGGAAATTCTGACTTCTGGCCTGACAGGATATTTCCCATCACCCTCAGGCCTGAAGTTTTCCGGCTTTTCTGGGCATGATACTATCACATGACCTTTATTCCCACAGTACAAACATAACCCCTGCTGTCTCCTCCACGTCTTCTCACGCGAGGAGAGGCGGGTAGCCCCAATCTGCATAGGCTCCTCGGAAAATTCCTCAGAGTCTGAGGTTCCCTTGGGAAAGAAGGAAACCTCGGTCTCCCTTTCAAGCCTGCGCTCTCTCAGCCGTCTATCCACCCGAATGGATAACTGCATGAGCTGATCCAAGCTATCAGGCAAGGGATATTGTACCAGTTGGTCTTTTAACTGGTTAGAAAGACCTCTTCGGTACTGGTGTCTCAGTACTGGGTCATTCCACTGGGTATCATGGGCCAACCTCCGAAACTCCGTACAATAAACCTCAACTGGCCTTCGCCCTTGCTTAAGGATCGAAATCTGAGCCTCGGCTGAGGCCGTCTTGTCAGGGTCATCATACAACATGCCTAGTGCCGTAAAAAAAGCATCAACACTTTTAAGCGACGGACAGTCAGGCTGCAACCCATATGCCCAGACCTGTGGGTCTCCTTGTAGCAAGGAAATCACTATGCCCACCCACTGATTCTCCGACCCAGAAGACTGAGGCCTAAGCTGGAAATATAGCTTGCAGCTCTCCTTGAAACAAAAGAACTGCGAGCGATCTCCAGAAAAACGATCCGGAAGATTTACTTTTGGCTCCTTAACCCCTGAAGGCACTGCTGCTGCGGGAGCTCCGCCAGCGGCCTGCGAGGTGTGCATTTTAATGGACAAATCATTAAATTGTCGAGTCAGGACCTGCACCTGATCGACCACCTGTTGCAAAGTATTTTGAGGGGTATGCTCCATATTCCCACAAAATTTCAACAGGAGTATTTGGCTGCTGAATATGTTATGCACACCAGTGCCAGCAGGAATGTACTGGTGTCTGAACGGAGAGGGATGCAAAACAAATGAACTCACAGACAGACTGGGGAATATGACATTACATACATAGAAGGTGATAGGGTAACAAAATTACCACAAAGTGAACAGAGAAGCCCAAAGGCTAAGAAACTGGGTATCTCCCTAGTATTAGGAATGCTTAGATGGAAAGAAGCGAGATGTTGTGATTTAATACGTAGAGAACCCGAAATGCTGTTGCTAAGGGCAACAGCAAAACCCTAAAGGGTTACCAACGGGTGTGGCAGTAAACTCCTTGGTCAGAGATGGAATAATACACACAAGGAGAGTCTCCACAATCCTAGTGCTCACTTGCAGTGCACTGGTTAAGCTTACTGCCACTAAACTGACACCTGAACACCTTGCACAGTGACAAAGGATTTTGGCAGGCAAGTCTGAGAATACAGCCGCAAACTTGCTAGGTTCACAGAGTAGCAAAAGAACCCCAGCAGGTTAAACGACTGACTCCAGTCTTACTGCTAGGTCTGGATTGGCAGAGTGTAATACCAAATCCCAAGGCCTATTTGCAGTAAGCAACAAACAAATACAAAGTTTACACAGTACTAGCTAGCTTTCAGGAACTGACTAACCAACAAAGATTCAGCAGCATCTGCCTAACCTGAGAAGAAGGTTTATATAGCAGGTGCTGTCCACGCCCCGCTCAGACCTCACCGACTGTGAGCACAAAAACCAGCACCGGATCCCCTGCCGTGCACAGAGCCTGTAACCACTGCACAGCAAAAGACCCGAACCGGAGTATCAGCTACGCTCAGGTTACTCCGCTAGCACTTGTCTCCCGGTTGCCATGACGTGGCAGCACAGAGCAGGAGACCCTAACACGTGGAGAGCAGAGGCGAGGTGTTCCCGGCGTCTGTAACCAGGACTTCCAGGTGGGTCACGTGAGCGGCTCACCGATGATGTGTACGTTGCTAGGCAACGCATTCGTGAGTTAGCAGGCGCCGGGAAAGCCTGTAAGTGGATCACAAAGATAAAAGAGTGTAAAGGCATGTGAATTACATGCAATACCCAGCAGACTAAAGCTGATAAAAGTGAAGTGAAACATACAGTGTATTAAGATAAATTGAAAAAAAGGTTTAAAAGTCACTGTTCAGCAGCTGTGAAGCAAAATAGAGTGCAAGTATAAAAATACAGAGAATAAAGACTTGTGCTTTCAAACATGTGGACATATTGTAACAATATGTCCCATATATATAGAAAAGTAATAATACATTTTAGTTAACTTGGGCACTGTGCCCTGGCTGTCATCTATCACAGTGCAATAAGAGGGAAGGGACTAAAATTACAAGGGAAGGAATGAAAAACGGACAGGATGGGTAGAAAAGGGGGGAAGAAGGAAAGAAAAAAAGGGGTGGGTGGGGGGGAAGGGGGGGGGAGAAGAGGGGAGGGGGGGGGAAGGGTGGGCAAAGGGCTGTGGAAAATAGGGGTGGGGGGGAGGAAAGGAAGGAAACCGAGACTGGTGTTAGATAATTAAAGCTTCTTAAGATGACCTAATGTCATGTCCCTCTTATAAGAAAACTTTCCAAGTTAATTTTTCATTAAGTCCCTTAGGTGATAGTGCATCCAGAAGAAAGATCCATTTGGATTCACACTTGGATAGAGCCCGCTGTCTATCGCCACCTCTTGGTGGTACCGGGATGTGGTCAATGATTTTATATCGAAGGCTGGACAAAGGATGGCCACATAATCTAAAGTGGCGTGCCACTGGTTGGTCAATCTGTTTGCCTTCCAGGGATGCTTTTATGGCCGATCGGTGGAGCACCATCCTGTCACGTAGATTTCTGATGGTCTGTCCAACATACAGCATGCCACATGGGCAAATAATGGTGTACACAATGAAAGGTGTGGTGCATGTGAGCACATGACGAATTTTGTATTTTTGGCCTGTATGTGGATTGAAGAATTCATGGCCCGTTTCCAAATATTTACATGTGGTGCAGGATGCACACTTGTAGCACCCTGGTTTTTTCATCTGAGTGGCCGAAGTTTTAGAGTGGTCCTATGGGACAATATTAGTTTTTACTAGGATGTCCCTAATGTTCGGTCCCCTTTTGTAACTAGTCATCAATGTAGTGTTTTTGAAACAGGGGAGTTCTTTATCACCTGAAACAATGGGCCACAGACCTTTTGTGGCTCGTGGTATAACTTTGCTGGCGGTGGTAAATTGAGTCACGAAGGGGATTCGTGATCCAAGTTGTTTTTTTGACACACTATATAGCAGATGATCTCTGGGGATTTGTAATACCTCATCTCTTATCTTAGTTAATTCTCGGAGTTTGTAACCCCTGTCCGCAAATTTGTGGATCATCTGTTCTAGCGTATTAGCTAAGGTAAGCTTGTCACTAGATATGCGGGCTGCCCTGAGCATCTGAGATCTTGGAAGCCCCCGTATCAATGCCGGCGGGTGGCAACTGCTGTGGTGAAGCAGCGTATTGCGGTCCGTGGGTTTTGAAAACAACTTGGTTTGAAGCTGGTTATGTGCGATCTCAATGGTTACATCTAGGTAGTTGATGCTGGTGGAACTGATCTGATAAGTAAATTTGATGGGGGAATCCTCTCTGTTAATCCGATTAATTAATTTGATAAGTTCCTCCTCTGTTCCAGACCAGATGATCAGCAGATCATCAATATAGCGTGTGTATAGTAGCATTTTGCCTACTGTATCAGGTGATGAAAAGAAAAACAGATCTTCCTGTTGGAACATGAATACATTAGCAAATGATGGGGCCACTGAGGACCCCATCGCACACCCAGTTGTTTGAACATAATATTGGCCATGGTGAATGAAGTAATTCTGTGTTAAGGTTTTGGACAGCAAATGTAGGAACAGTGGGATAGGTATAGCATCAAAATGATGTTTAAAAAGGAACAGTTCCATCGCTGCTAAACCACTGGTATGGGGGATGACCGTATATAGATTTTTGACATCTAGGGTACATAACAGGGTATTGGTGGGTACGGTTCCAAGATACTTTAATTTAATTTATAGTTGAGTAGTGTCCTTAAGGAACGTGGGCTGTTGCATGATATACGGCTGAATGAGTTGATCCAGAAACTGAGAAATGGGTTGTAACAGCGACCCTCGTGCTGAAATAATTGGTCTAGGTGGTGGGTCTACCGAATTCTTGTGAAGCTTGGGGATTGTGTATAATACAGGTGTAATCGGGTGATCAGAGATCAATGAAACATAGGTCTTTTTGTCAAAATGTCCCAAGTTGTAAGCTTCTGCTAATGTCAGATCCAATTCACGTTTGAATGAATCCGTAGGGTTGACGGGCAAGTGGAGGTAGGTGGATTGATCTTGAAGAAGCAGGTCAATGTTGTTAATGTATTTATTGGTGTCCTGAATTACAATACCACCTCCCTTATCCGCTGGGCGGAAAATGATATCTGAATAATGTGACAAATCGCGTAAAGCCTTTTGTTCTGCTCGGGTGAGATTTGGAATTACATTCGGCTGAGCTGCATGATATTTGGTAACTGCCGTGTTCATTAACCAGTTGAATGATTTTAATGAAGCATTCATTGACGTGGGATCAAACGTGGTTCTTTTATGTATTGTCCTACCTTTATTAGAGTCATAAAGGGAGTCATGTTTATGTTGGAAGAATTCTTTCGTTTTTAAAGTCCTGTGGAGACCATACAGGTCCACCTTCCAATCTAAATCACGGTGGCTGTGTGTAGGCACAAAAGACAGTCCTTTATTGAGAACCTTTAATTCAGTATCGGTGAATTCAAGGGGTGATAAATGAAAAATTATTACCTCCCTTTGTTGATGGGTGGTTTGGAAGATCCTTTGGTTTTGGCCCCCACGTCGCGTTCTTCCTTGTTGAGATTTTCTACCTTTGAACGTGTGGCCCTGGCTAAAGGGGTAGTGCGGGATGACTGAGGGTCTTCAGAGTCGGTGACTAGAAAGTCACTGTCGCTGTTAGACTGTGATCTATTTCTTCTGTGCGATGCCTTTCTATCTCTCCAAAAGACCCGGGATCTGGAATGGAACGGTGGATCGGATCCCTGCAGCCACCGATATACTCTTTGGTCCTCGTAATCGGATTGTACTGTAATTAGTTTTTTCTGTTTAAATTTGATTAGGTCTTGTCGATATACATTACACTGCTGTTCCAATCTTTCCTATTGGGGCTGATGTTTCTTATCCTCCAACTGTAGTTTATACTTAGTGGTAGCTGCTGATAATTTAGACCTGGTATCTGATAGTGTTGATCTAGCTTCGTCAATAACGAGTAACATAAGGTCGAAGCTGCATTTATTGAGTATAGATACCCATTTACGACAAAATTCTGCGCTGTTGCGGCCGATGGTAGGCGTATTCTTTATTCTGAACCCTCGTGGTATCATCTTTGAACGAAAATAGTCCGACAGAGAAGTTCCATGTAAAAGGTAATCTGTTTCCTTATTGCGCAATTTAAGAAGTATTTGAAAAATTTCGTCTGTGGTGGATGGTTCTGGTTTGATGCTAAGATCTTCGCCAAAGAGGATCTGATGGGCTTGTTCTTCATTGTAGCTAAGGGTTTCGTCCAAATGCTGTTTGAGGTCAATGAACGACAGAGGTCCCGATGTCGGGGGAGTTGTCATACTGCCTCGTGAAGGCGACATCAAGCACAGTGCCAATTGCTATACAACAGCTGTAGTGACCGTGAAATGCACTGGTAGTACGGTTCGTGATAAACGAAAGTCCATAAGTATTAGATATATTATATGCGCTGTTTCCTGAAAGAGTCCAGCAAGGACAAACAGCTGAATAAAAATAGTTCAATTGCCACTTCCCAATAGCATACACAAGAAAAAACATCCGGGCTCTGATTAAATGAAAAAATGCCTGGGTGCCCTCCTAATAATCATGTAGAAGAAGTTTCCTTCCCCACCTGTGGCTCAGGTATTTAGCGGCGAAAGAACAGGCGGCACTCCATGGACTTGTGAAAAAACTTTTTAGTATTTAAAACATGGTGACAACAGATAACATGGTGTAAAAAACAAAAAACAAAATGCAGGTATCTTACAAAGTTTCAAGGCATGGCAGCCTTTTCATCAGGTAAGTAAACCCTAGTGCTGTGAAAAAAACACAAAACAAACCAAACTAAACCAAGAAACACTCACCTGTTAAATAGCGTGGAGAGCAGAGGCGAGGTGTTCCCGGCGTCTGTAACCAGGACTTCCGGGTGGGTCACGTGAGCGGCTCACCGATGACGTGTACGTTGCTAGGCAACGCATTCGTGAGTTAGCAAGCGCCGGGAAAGCCTGGAAGTGGATCACACTTACAAAGGGACATCCCCTATTTTCCTCAGCCTTTTGCCCCCCCTCCCCTCTTCTCCCACCCCCTCCCCACCCACTTTTTTCTTTCCTACATCCTTCCCTTCTTCCCCCCTTTTCTACCCATCCTGTCCGTTTTTCCTTCCTTTCCTTGTAATTTTAGTCCCTTCCCTCTTATTGCCCTGTGATAGATGACAGCCAGGGCACAGTGCCCAAGTTAACTAAAATTTATTATTACTTTTCTATATATATGGGACATATTGTTACAATATGTCCACATGTTTGAAAGCACAAGTCTTTATTCTCTGTATTTTTATACTTGCACTCTATCTTGCTTCACAGCTCCTGAACAGTGACTTTTAAATTTTTTTATCAATTTATCTTAATACACTGTATGTTTCACTTCACTTTTATCAGCTTTAGTCTGCTGGGTATTGCATGTAATTCACATGCCTTTACACTCTTTTATCTTTGTGATCCACTTACAGGCTTTCCCGGAGCGTGCTAACTCACAAATGCGTTTCCTAGCAACGTACACTTCATCGGTGAGACGCTCACGTGACCCACCCGGAAGTCCTGGTTACAGACGCCGGGAACACCTCGCCTCTGCTCTCCACGCTATTTAACAGGTGAGTGTTTCTTGGTTTAGTTTGGTTCGTTTTGTGTTTTTTTCACAGCACTAGGGTTTACTTACCTGATGAAAAGGCTGCCATGCCTTGAAACGTTGTAAGATACCTGCATTTTTTTTTTACACCATGTTATCTGTTGTCACCATGTTTTAAATACTAAAAAGTTTTTTCACAAGTCCATGGAGTGCCGCCTGTTCCTTCGCCGCTAAACACCTGAGCCACAGGTGTGGAAGGATACTTTTTCTACATGATTATTAGGAGGGCACCCAGGCATTTTTTCATTTAATCAGATCCCGGATGTTTTTTCTTGTATGCTATTGGGAAGTGGCAATCATCCCTACTTATCAAGGCACCTGAACTATTTTTATTCAGCTGTTTGTCCTTGCTGGACTCTTTCAGGAAACAGCGCATATAATATATCTAATACTTATGGACTTTCGTTTATCACGAACCGTACTACCAGTGCATTTCACTGTCACTACAGCTGTTGTATAGCAATTGGCACTGTGCTTGCTGTCGCCTTCACGAGGCAGTATGACAACTCCCCCGACATCTGGACCTCTGTCGTTCATTGACCTCAAACAGCATTTGGACGAAACCCATAGCTACAATGAAGAACAAGCCCATCAGATCCTCTTTGGCGAAGATCTTAGCATCAAACCAGAACCATCCACCACAGACGAAATTTTTCAAATACTTTTTAAATTGCGCAATAAGGAAACAGATTACCTTTTACATGGAACTTCTCTGTCTGACTATTTTCGTTCAAAGATGATACCACGAGGGTTCAGAATAAAGAATACGCCTACCATCGGCCGCAACAGCGCAGAATTTTGTCGTAAATGGGTATCTATACTCAATAAATGCAGCTTCGACCTTATGTTACTCGTTATTGACGAAGCTAGATCAGCACTATCGGATACCAGGTCTAAATTATCAGCAGCTACCACTAAGTATAAACTACAGTTGGAGGATAAGAAACATCAGCCCCAATTGGAAAGATTGGAACAGCAGTGTAATGTATATCGACAAGACCTAATCAAATTTAAACAGAAAAAACTAATTACAGTACAATCCGATTACGAGGACCAAAGAGTATATCGGTGGCTGCAGGGATCCAATCCACCGTTCCATTCCAGATCCCGGGTCTCTTGGAGAGATAGAAAGGCATCGCACAGAAGAAATAGATCACAGTCTAAACAGCGACAGTGACTTTCTAGTCACCGACTCTGAAGACCCTCAGACATCCCGCACTACCCCTTTAGCCAGGGCCACACGTTCAAAGGTAGAAAATCTCAACAAGGAAGAACGCGACGTGGGGGCCAAAACCAAAGGATCTTCCAAACCACCCATCAACAAAGGGAGGAAATAATTTTTAATTTATCATCCCGTGAATTCACTGATACTGAATTAAAGGTTCTCAATAAAGGACTGTCTTTTGTGCCTACACACAGCCACCGTGATTTAGATTGGAAGGTGGACCTGTATGGTCTCCACAGGACTTTAAAAATGAAAGAATTCTTCCAACATAAACATGACTCCCTTTATGACTCTAATAAAGACAGGACAATACATAAAAGAACCACGTTTGATCCCACGTCAACGAATGCTTCCTTAAAATCATTCAACCGGTTAATGGACATGGCAGTTACCAAATATCATGCAGCTCAGCCGAATGTAATTCCAAATCTCACCCGAGCAGAACAAAAGGCTTTACGCGATTTGTCACATTATTCAGATATCATTTTCCACCGAGCGGATAAGGGAGGTGGTATTGTAATTCAGGACACCAATAAATACATTAACAACATTGACCTGCTTCTTCAAGCTCAATCCACCTACCTCCACTTGCCCGTCAACCCTACGGATTCATTCAAACGTGAATTGGATCTGACATTAGCAGAAGCTTACAACTTGGGACATTTTGACAAAAAGACCTATGTTTCATTGATCACTGATCACCCGATTACACCTGTATTATACACAATCCACAAGATTCACAAGAACTCGGTAGACCCACCACCTAGACCAATTATTTCAGCACGAGGGTCGCTGTTACAACCCATTTCTCAGTTTCTGGATCAACTCATTCAGCCGTATATCATGCAACAGCCCACGTTCCTTAAGGACACTACTCAACTATAAATTAAATTAAAGCATCTTGGAACCGTACCCACCAATACCCTGTTATGTACCCTAGATGTCAAAAATCTATATACGGTCATCCCCCATACCAGTGGCTTAGCAGCGATGGAACTGTTCCTTTTTAAACATCATTTTGATGCTATACCTATCCCACTGTTCCTACATTTGCTGTCCAAAACCTTAACACAGAATTACTTCATTCACCATGGCCAATATTATGTTCAAACAACTGGGTGTGCGATGGGGTCCTCAGTGGCCCCATCATTTGCTAATGTATTCATGTTCCAACAGGAAGATCTGTTTTTCTTTTCATCACCTGATACAGTAGGCAAAATGCTACTATACACACGCTATATTGATGATCTGCTGATCATCTGGTCTGGAACAGAGGAGGAACTTATCAAATTAATTAATCGGATTAACAGAGAGGATTCCCCCATCAAATTTACTTATCAGATCAGTTCCACCAGCATCAACTACCTAGATGTAACCATTGAGATCGCACATAACCAGCTTCAAACCAAGTTGTTTTCAAAACCCACGGACCGCAATACGCTGCTTCACCACAGCAGTTGCCACCCGCCGGCATTGATACGGGGGCTTCCAAGATCTCAGATGCTCAGGGCAGCCCGCAAATCTAGTGACAAGCTTACCTTAGCTAATACGCTAGAACAGATGATCCACAAATTGGCGGACAGGGGTTACAAACTCCGAGAATTAACTAAGATAAGAGATGAGGTATTACAAATCCCCAGAGATCAGCTGCTATATAGTGTGTCAAAAAAACAACTTGGATCACGAATCCCCTTCGTGACTCAATTTACCACCGCCAGCAAAGTTATATCACGAGCCACAAAAGGTCTGTGGCCCATTGTTTCAGGTGATAAAGATCTCCCCTGTTTCAAAAACACTACATTGATGACTAGTTACAAAAGGGGACCGAACATTAGGGACATCCTAGTAAAAACTAATATTGTCCCAAAGGACCACTCTAAAACTTTGGCCACTCAGATGAAAAAACCAGGGTGCTACAAGTGTGCATCCTGCACCACATGTAAATATTTGGAAACGGGCCATGAATTCTTCAATCCACATACAGGCCAAAAATACAAAATTCGTCATGTGCTCACATGCACCACACCTTTCATTGTGTACACCATTATTTGCCCATGTGGCATGCTGTATGTTGGACAGACCATCAGAAATCTACGTGACAGGATGGCGCTCCACCGATCGGCCATAAAAGCATCCCTGGAAGGCAAACAGATTGACCAACCACTTTAGATTATGTGGCCATCCTTTGTCCAGCCTTCGATATAAAATCATTGACCATATCCCGGTACCACCAAGAGGAGGCGTTAGACAGCGGGCTCTATCCAAGTGTGAATCCAAATGGATCTTTCTTCTGGATGCACTATCACCTAAGGGACTTAATGAAAAATTAACTTGGAACGTTTTCTTATAAGAGGGACATGACATTAGGTCATCTTAAGAAGCTTTAATTATCTAACATCAGTCTCGGTTTCCTTCCTCTCCTCTCCTCCCCCCCTCCCCTATTTTTCACAGCCCTTTGCCCCCCCTCCCCCCCCCCCCCTCCCCTCTCCCCCCCCTTTTTTTTTTTCTTTCCTTCATCCTTCCCCCCTTTTCTACCCATCCTGTCCATTTTTCCTTCCTTCCCTTGTAATTTTAGTCCCTTCCCTCTTATTGCCCTGTGATAGATGACAGCCAGGGCACAGTGCCCAAGTTAACTAAAATTTATTATTACTTTTCTATATATATGGGACATATTGTTACAATATGTCCACATGTTTGAAAGCACAAGTCTTTATTCTCTGTATTTTTATACTTGCACTCTATCTTGCTCCACAGCTGCTGAACAGTGACTTTTAAACCTTTTTTCAATTTATCTTAATACACTGTATGTTTCACTTCACTTTTATCAGCTTTAGTCTGCTGGGTATTGCATGTAATTCACATGCCTTTACACTCTTTTATCTTTGTGATCCACTTACAGGCTTTCCCGGCACCTGCTAACTCACGAATGCGTTGCCTAGCAACGTACACGTCATCGGTGAGCCGCTCACGTGACCCACCCGGAAGTCCTGGTTACAGACGCCGGGAACACCTCGCCTCTGCTCTCCACGCTATTTAACAGGTGAGTGTTTCTTGGTTTAGTTTGGTTCGTTTTGTGTTTTTTTCACAGCACTAGGGTTTACTTACCTGATGAAAAGGCTGCCATGCCTTGAAACGTTGTAAGATACCTGCATTTTGTTTTTGTTTTTTGACACCATGTTATCTGTTGTCACCATGTTTTAAATACTAAACAAGTTTTTTCACAAGTCCATGGAGTGCCGCCTGTTCCTTCGCCGCTAAACACCTGAGCCACAGGTGGGGAAGGATACTTCTTCTGTATATATATATATATATACATATATCTATATATATATATATATATACACAGCAGAAGGTACGGCACTCTTCATAAGTAACTAATCAAACCACTGGTGCCTCCGTGAACGAAGACAATTCACAGCATGCAGATGTGGCACTCATGGTGAAATAAATGAAGTCTCACAACTCACATAAAGAGTTTAACAGCAACGTTTCAGTGGTCTGTGCCACTGTTGTCAGGCTTTATTAGCCTTCAAGTATCCATATCTGTGCTGCATTGTTGTGAGCAGTATATAGTAGTACAGTGCAGCATTTTGGTGACCACCAATATATATAGTAGTACAGTACAGTAGGCCATTGCTGTATCTTGCAGCTCTGTGTCACTTCAAGTATCCATATCTGTGCTGCATTGTTGTGAGCAGTATAGTACAGTGCAGCATTTTGGTGACCACCAGTATATATAGATGGTACAGAACAGTAGGCCATTGCTGTATCTTGCAGCTCTGTGTCTCTTCAAGTATCCATATCTGTGCTGCATTGTTTTGAGCAGTATATAGTAGTACAGTGCAGCATTTTGGTGACCACCAGTATATATAGTAGTACAGTACAGTAGGCCATTGCTGTATCTTGCAGCTCCGTGTCACTTCAAGTATCCATATCTGTGCTGCATTGTTGTGAGCAGTATATAGTAGTACAGTGCAGCATTTTGGTGACCACCAGTATATATAGATAGTACAGTACAGTAGGCCATTGCTGTATCTTGCAGCTCCGTGTCTCTTCAAGTATCCATATCTGTGCTGCATTGTTGTGAGCAGTATATAGTAGTACAGTGCAGCATTTTGGTGACCACCAGTATATAGTAGTACAGTACAGTAGGCCATTGCTATTGATATATTACTGACATATAATTCCACACATTAAAAATGGAGAACAAAAATGTGGAGGGTAAAATAGGGAAAGATCAAGATCCACTTCCATCTAGTGCTAAAGCTGCTGCCACTAGTCATGGCAGAGACGATTCAATGCCATCAACGTCGTCTGCCAAGGCTGATGCCTAATGTCATAGTAGAGAGCATGTAAAATACAAAAAGCAAATGTTCAGTAAAATGACCAAAAATCTAAATTAAAAGCGTCTGAGGAGAAGCGTAAACTTGCCAATATGCCATTTACGACACGGAGTGGCAAGGAACGGCTGAGGCCCTGGCCTATGTTCATGGCTAGTGGTTCAGCTTCACAGGAGGATGGAAGCACTCATCCTCCCGCTAGAAAAATTAAAAGAGTTAAGCTGGCAAAAGCACAGCAAAGAACTGTGCGTTCTTCTAAATCACAAATCCCCAAGGAGAGTCCAATTGTGTCGGTTGCGATGCCTGACCTTCCCAACACTGGACGGGAAGAGGTGGCTCCTTCCACCATTTGTACGCCCCCCGCAAGTGCTGGAAAGAGCACCCACAGTCCAGTTCCTGATAGTCAAATTGAAGATGTCACTGTTGAAGTACACCAGGATGAGGATATGGGTGTTGCTGGCGCTAAAGGGGAAATTGACAAGGAGGATTCTGATGGTGAGGTAGTTTGTTTAAGTCAGGCACCCGGGAGACACCTGTTGTCCGTGGGATGAATATGGCCATTGACATGCCTGGTCAAAATACAAAAAAAAAATCACCTCTTCGGTGTGGAATTATTTTAACAGAAATGCGGACAACAGGTGTCAAGCAGTGTTTTGCATTTGTCAAGCTGCAATAAATAGGGGTGAGGACGTTAACCACCTAGGAACATCCTCCCTTATACGTCAACTGGAGCGCATTCATCAGAAGTCATTGACATGTTCAAAAACTTTGGGTGGCAGCGGAAGCAGTCCACTGACAACTAAATCCCTTCTTCCTCTTGTACCCAAGCTCCCAGTGCAAACAAACACCACCAACTCCCTCAGTGTCAATTTTCTCCTTAGACAGGAACGTCAATAGTCCTGCAGGCCATGTCACTGGCAAGTCTGACGAGTCCTCTCCTGACTGGGATTCCTCCAATGGATCATTGAGTGTAACGCCTACTGCTGCTGGCGCTGCTGTTGTTGCTGCTGGGAGTCGGAAGACCACTTGTACTACTTCCAGTAAGCAATTAACGGTTCAACAGTCCTTTGCGAGGAAGATGAAATATCACAGCAGTCATTCTGTTGCAAAGCGGATAACTCAGGCCTTGGCAGCTGTGTTGGTGTTAGACGTGCGTTCGGTATCTGCCGTTAGTTCACAGGGACTTCGAGAATTTCTTGAGGTAGTGTGTACCAAATGCCATCTAGGTTCCACTTCTCTAGGCAGGCGATACCGAGAATGTACACAGACGTCAGAAAAAGAGTCACCAGTGTCCTAAAAAATGCAGTTGTACCCAATGTCCACTTAACCAGGGACATGTGGACAAATGGAGCAGGGCAGACTCAGGACTATATGACTCTGACAGCCCACTGGGTAGATGTATTGCCTCCCGCAGCAACAACAGCAGCGGTGGCACCAGTAGCAGCATCTCGCAAACGCCAACTCGTTCCTAGGCAGGCTATGCTTTGTATCACCGCATTCATAAAAGGCACACAGCTGACAACCTCTTACCGAAACTGAGGAGCAACATCACAGATTGGCTTACCCCAATTGGACTCTCCTGGGGATTTGTGACATCGGACAACGCCACCAATATTGTGCGTGCATTACATGTGGGCAAATTCAAGCATGTCCCATGTTTTGCACATACAATGAATTTGGTGGTGCAGAATTTTTTTAAAAATGACAGGGGCATGCAAGAGATGCTGTCGGCGGCCCGAAGAATTGCGGGCCACTTTCGGCATTCAGCCACCGCGTGCCGAAGACTGGAGCACCAGCAAACACTCCTGAACCTGCCCCGCCATCAGCTGAAGCAAGAGGTGGCATCGATGTGGAATTCAGCAGATGAACTCTCTCTTTCTTTTCAACACAGGGGTTACCCTGTGGATTTGATTAAATCAGCCAGACAAAAGGCAGATAAGCTAATAAGAAATAATTTATTCACGGAAATTTGAAAAAGAACAGCCTCTTTTTTTCTCTCACAATTCAATAGCTCTTCATCTAAAGTCCGGAACATCAGCCGTAATAATTACCCTATTCTACTTACAGATCAAGTACTTAGAACAGAATTAGATGACACACCCTCAGTCATTTTTAAAAAATCCAATAATCTACAACACGCCTTGGCTCCCAACCACTTTGTAGACAGAAGAATCTCAGATACGTACATAATTCCAGCTAATAATTCTCAGTGGCTCTCCAATATTAAAGGATGTTTCAGATGTGGGGCTAAACAATGTATCACTTGTTCATATATTCAGAACAACTCCAAATCCTTTACCTCTTCTGATGGGAAACATTTCGAGATACACTCCTTTGTCAACTGCAACAGCTCTCATGTTATCTATATGTTAGTCTGTAAGTGTAATCTCATTTATGTTGGTAGAACAACCCGCAAATTTAGGATTAGATTTTTAGAACACAGACGAAACATACAAAAGGGATTTTTTCATAGTGTCTCTAGACATTTTTCTGAAATACATCACAAAGATCCTGAGGAAATCAAGCTCATTGGTATTGAAACCATTATGCCTACATCACGGGGTGTCTCAGGAAAAATTACTGGATCCATAAATTGAGAACCCTCTCTCCTGAAGGATTAAATGAATCCATTGACTTTGATCTCTAACAATAAATTCACTTTTTTCATAAACAATTAGTCTATTTTAGTATTCTAATCACATTGTCAATTATTCATCTGATAGTACTTTGTACATTTAATCTATACTAATTCTCTATTGAAGATCATCACATCACAGCTATGTAAGCTAGGGGAAGAAGGAGGGAGGAGGAGGGAGGAAGCGGGAGGGGTGGGGGAGAAGGGGATAGAGTTAGGAAAAGAGAGACTCTGGGATAATTTATCTCAGGTTGATCCCATTCAGGAATCCATCTATGTTGCTGTTTTCAGTAATGTTCATACAAAAAAACAACTTGGCATGTTCAATTCGGAGCTAGATACTATTTCTACTCTCCAAAGTATTTTATTTTATTTTTTACCTATACTTTAATGTATGGTTCAGTGGCTCATGTGGTTTAGCCACTGACCTCACGTAGATAGAGACCTGGGTTCGGATCCCAGTCCGATATTTTATTCTCATTTTTATAATTTTTTTTATAAAAAATCTCTTTATATATGTACTATCATCGTTATTTTTTTATTTTTTATTAGCTATTTGTGCATACAAAAATATTCTATATGCAAATAGAGTTACAAATAATGGTTTAAATGAGCGCCAAAGCTCTTTATATCATCATTATAGTTATGACATAAATTTAACTTATTATATCTATGATCCTTACTCATTTTTGTGAATAAATCCATGTCAGATATAGCCATGTGGAGATTCAAATTGTCTAGACTGTCTATTTTCAGTTATATTGTTTGTATACAGATTTTTAATTATGTGTCATTATTGTTTGTTTATTTATATTGTATTTGTATTTTTTATTCCGACATTATGAGCTATTTATTTGTAATAGACTGTAGTATATGTTTACAACAACCTTATTGAGATATTTCTAAACTGCCTTCACTAAGTTTATCAGGCACTTTAGTATATGAGCCGACATTTTTAACCACAATAGCTTTTCAATGATCAATCTTTTATCATGTACACCTATACACCTTTGGCCACTTTGGCTTTAAATACTGCTGAGCATAAAGTTAGGAATACACCTTTGAAAAAGTCACATGATATGTGACGAAACGCGTTAGGACCCCGCCTCATTGTACACCTTGATTCAGGTATCCACACTAGCAGCTCTCTGCTGAGATCCAACGGTCTCATATACCGGCACTCTGGTTCCCGCAAGCCGCACGCATCAGCACGCGGCTCCCATCTGCTACATCCGTCTTACCCGCTACACCAGCCCGGCGGCCTTCACCGTCTCCTTGCTGCACAGCACGAGTGGGCAACGCAGGATCAAGAACCAGGGACGCCCGGTTTCGGACCAGCCCACAGGAGAGGTACATATTACAACAGCCCAGCTCTGTGACGGGAACTTTGTGCACCATCTGGGACCGTTTCTCATTTACTATATATACAAGTGAATCCACAAGTGATAACCTTGTGAGTGATTACGGACCTTCAGCAAGTTCATTCATACAAGCTGTTCCAAACTTCTCACGATATCTATATTCATCAAGGTGTGCTTTATAACATAGCCATACATTTTACTATTCCTTAATCATTGGTATTATGATTAATATGTTTTTATCTAGTGTTCATGGTTAATAAATTGTGATAATTCTTTTAAACATGGTCTCTCATCATTCTTTTCCCTGATACACTGTGCAGCCATTTCCCTGTTTCTTGCATCTTCCATATGACACCAACTTAGTGTTGTCGGCCGCGCATTCTATCAGGGGAACTTTTTTGTAATTTTTCTGTATTGCACAGTCTATTATTTGGGCGCTTGTAAGCAGTTATTTAGTTTTCGTTTACCAGCAATTGCCTCCAGAAAGTACACAGGGACCTGTGATGGTGGATTCCAGTGGGGACGAATTAATACTCTGTGAGGAGGGGGATGTACACAGTGAAAGGGGTGAGGAATCGGAGGATGATGATGAGGTTGACATCTTGCCTCTGTATAGCCAGTTTGAGCAAGAAGAGATTGATTGCTTCTTTTTTTGGTGGGGGCCCAAACCAACCAGTCATTTCAGCCACAGTCACGTGGCAGACCCTGTGGCTGAAATGATTGGTTTGTTAAAGTGTGCATGTGCTGTTTATACAACATAAGGGTGGGTGGGAGGGCCCAACAAGAACAATTCCATCTTGCACCTCTTTTTTTTTATTTATCTTTGCATCATGTGCTGTTTGGGGCCAATATTTTTAAGTGCCATCCTGTCTGACACTGCAGTGCCACTTCTAGATGGGCCAGGTGTTTGTGCCGCCCACTTGGGTCGCTTAGCTTAGTAATCCAGCGACCTCGGTGCAAATTTTAGGACTAAAAATAATATTGTGAGGTGTGAGGTGTTCAGAATGGACTGGAAATGAGTCGAAATTATGATTATTGAGGTTAATAATACTATAGGATCAAAATTACCCCCAAATTCTATGATTTAAGCCGTTTCTGAGGGGTTTTTGAAAAAAAACACCCTAATCCAAAACACACCCGAATCCGACAAAAAATTTTAAGGGAGGTTTTGCCAAAATGCGTCCGAATCCAAAACACAGCCGCGGAACCGAATCCAAATCCAAAACCCGAAACATTTCCGGTGCACATCTCTAATAATTACACATAGTATACAGTACATACTGAGATTTCATCTTTCGTGACACTGCCGGGTGGCGCGAACCTCCCTGTATCTACAAGCTGGGAGGTGATGTAATTGTGGCATGCTGGAGCTGCCCACCTGCGGCTTTCGATAGTTAGGACTTATGAGTGCTCCGCGTCAGGTGGTATGAAAATGAAAGCCACCTGACGCGGAAGCGCTGATAGCTGTAACCGGCTATCGCCGGCAGCTCTGTCAGCAGCTGGGGTCCCTGGGCTGGTGCAGAGATGGAGACAATGGTTTCTCCTTCTCTGAAAAAAAAATAAAGGTCCGTCGGGGGGGGGGGGGGGGGGGGTGTTCTGGGTACTCAGAAACTCCCCCTGCGTGCACTACAGGGCTGGTAGCATATAAAAATATATTTCTATCCGTGACAGTTTTGAGCAAATAGTGATGGAGCTCTGAATGGGTTAAATAGCCCTATCCGCTTCAAACATAATGTGCAAACCGACCAAATAGAGTTTCTTGATGTCTGTGTGTTCAGAGAAGAGAATACGTTGGGTACGATGTTGTTCTGTAAGAGCATGGATAGAAATACATTTATATATTCTACCAGCCACCACCCCAGATCCCTCAAAAATGGTTTGTAGATTGCAATGTGTACTTTGACTCTAATATGTAGACCATAGCGCTATTGGGGTGTCCAGCTAGCATTTTGCAGGCGGTAGCATACCTGGTATCCATGGTGATGACATGCATACCTGGTATCCATGGTGATGGTTTTGATGTAATTTAGTGTGTTGTATGCACGGCGCATCACCGGAAGTGACGTGATAAATGGTGGAACGCACCATTTGGAAGTCCGGAGTTCAGTGGAATGCAAGTGCAGTTCTTGTTTAGATGTAGCTAGCAGAGGCTCCAGGAAGTGGTGTATGTGAGCAGCGCATGCGCAGTGCGGTGGAATGCATGCTATGGGCGGCTGGTTGGCGTGTCAGCGCAGCTGTAAATAATAAGTTTAATTTGGGTGTAAATATATGTGATGTTACTGTGGTTGTCTGTGCTCAGATAACTCTACACTAAGGAAGCTGGCAGTGATGTGATGCAGGGGTCTTGAACGGTCATTTACTGACCGAGGTCGATGGACCGATAAGTTACACTTGTCTTCTTAAAGTTTTTTCAATGGATGAACTATTGTGGCACTGATGGTGCTAGTATTATTGTCCATGAAGCTATTTGTATACTTTTTATGCTGAGCCACCTTTCTTTATGATTCTCTGGAGTGCCCAGTTCTGGGTGAAAATAAATTTGTATGGCTTTTTTGGATTTGCTCTATTGTGATTGAGTGCCCTTTCTATGATCTTCTATTTTGCCTGGACTATTGTGGAACAGACTAAAAGGAGCACCATTTAAAATATGATATTTGGAGAGTGCAGATGTCTATATAAATATTTATATATATACAGTATATACACACACACATACATATATGTTTGTCCCATGTCTGTGACCTATATAATTTTTACCCCCAGGAAAATGTCTGTTTCTGCAAATCAGAAGTGGGGTCTTATTCAGCTTATGTAATGATTATGGAGTGACTGAGCATGCGCTGCAACCACATAGTGCATGCGCGAAGGATGAAATGCAAATGCAATGTGATCGCAGGGCATAGCAACAGGAAGTGTACATTTGTGGTAGGTTACATGGTGTTTGCTGGAGCGGTTGAAAAAGCACAGGTGTATCATGTCCATTTTCGGTGCGTGCATTTGTCTGCTGCGATTGCTGCATTTGAAAACATGGCACTGCTGCAACTGCAGCCGCATATATCCTGCATAGGTATGGGTCAACAGGTATTGTCGATGGTGGTTCATGGTTCTTGGTTTCTACGTATGCATCGCAATTATGTGAATGCATATGCAAATTTACAAATGCAATGTTGGGTGTCTTTTACATTTCTGGTCGGCTTTTCATGTGTTTTTTAGCAGAAGCAGTAATGAGAAAATTGCAATTTCTGACTCAAAAGTGACCCAACTGAATTAGGCCCTTGGTTACAGTTTGGGCATTAGTAAAAGTCGGTTAAGGGTTCCTGGGGCTATGGATAGAGAGAGGGCGACCCTTATCCATTAGGCCTATTTCGGGTCTTCAGCCTGAGAACAGGTAAATTAGTTAATTTGTGGTCACACTTTCTCTTGTACCCCTATATTCTATATGCATAGGCACACGCAGGGGGGGGGGGTTTCTGGTTGCCCAGAAACCCCCTTCTCTTGACAAGTGGCTCACATTATGACAACAATAGCAATGGTATATACATGCACATCATGCAGTGTATGGAACAGAGCTGAGGTTCTGCACATGGCCAGTGGTAGCAGCTTCTTCTACCAAGTTTGCTATGTGTGTGGATCTGAGCCCTCAATCAGTGCACTGGACCAGAGAGCAGCGACCAGGAAGAAGAGACAGGAGCCTTAACATGAGGCTGGTGGATGTGTGCTTAGAAAGTGTAGTACTGGGTTAATTATGTTTGTGCGTTTATTATGGTATGTTTTACCTTTTCCTGACCACTTTGTTTTATATAGCCTATACTAAAGACCATCTACAGTGTTAAATATTAATAGTGTATTCCATACAGTAGACAGTGTATAAAAAGAGTAAAAGAGCAATATTTACATTAATACTTCAATGTTCGCAAAGTGAGAGATTGTGAACTGCCATTTGGAATCTCCCCTCTAGAAATCCTGCGTTTGCCACTGATATGTAAGTCAAATGTCATTAGATATGCCCCAGGTGTTCATTAACTGATATGCTTGGATGTGTTTCTGTCTCTTTAAATGAGTGGGATAGGACCTAAAACCATGACAGAAGCATACTGTGGGGTTTATTTACTAATATTCGTGTTTTTGCCGTTTTTAAGGGTGTTTGAACTCGAATGGTATCGGGTGCATTTTACTGCAACTTTTTGAATCCTGATACAATCATTCACTAAGCTGCAGAGTTTTGCACATTCGTTTTTTCCAATGTCGATGTGATTCGTAATATCAGGTAGTGTTTTACGGGAGTGATGAGTAAAACACTGCCTGACAAAACACAAGGAATCCCGGCCGGATCTGTGAGATCCGTGCTGGGCTTCATTGTGTACCTTAAAAAGGTGTTTTATTTGTTTTTAATTCAGAAAAAAATTGTGTGGGGTCTCCCCTCCTAAGCATAACCAGCCTCGGGCTCTTTGAGCTGGTCCTGGTTGAAAAAATATGGGGGGAAAATTGACAGGGGTTCCCCCATATTTGATCAACCAGCACTGGGCTCTGCGCCTGGTCCTGGTGCAAAAAATACGGGGGACAAAAAGCGTAGGGGTCCCCCGTATTTTTAGAACCAGCACCGGGCTCCACTAGTCAGAGAGATAATGCCACAGCCGGGGGACACTTTTATATAGGTCCCTGCGGCCCTGTCATTAAATCACTAACTAGTCACCCCTGGCCGGGGTACCCTGGAGGAGTGGGGACCCCTTAAATCAAGGGGTCCCCCCTCCAGCCACCCAAGGGCCAGGGGTGAAGCCCGAGGCTGCCCCCCCATCCATGGGCTGCGGATGGGGGGGGCTGATAGCCAAGTGTAAAATAAAAGAATATTGTTTTTTGCACAAAAACTACAAGTCCCTGCAAGCCTCCCCCGCAAGCTGGTACTTGGAGAACCACAAGTACCAGCATGCAGGGGTTAAACGGGCCAGCTGGTACCTATAGTTCTTGTGCAAAAAAAATACCCAAATAAAAACAGGACACACACACCTTGAAAGTACAACTTTATTACATACATTCCGACACACACATACTTACCTATGTTCAGATGCCGACTCGGCCCACGTCTCGACGTCGATTCCAGGGTACCTGAAAATAAAATTATACTCACCTAAATCCAGTGTGTCGTGTTCTTTTTTAATAATCCACGTACTTGGCAAAAAAACAAACCGCATACCCGATCCACGCACTGAAAGGGGTCCCATGTTTAAACATGGAACCCCTTTCCCCGTCTGCTGGGACCCCCCACTGACTTCTGTCAAAGAGGGTTCCTTCAGCCAATCAGAGAGTGCCACGTCGTGGCTGTGGATTTAGGTGAGTATAATTTTATTTTCAGGTACCCTGGAATCGACGTTGAGACGTGGGCCGAGTCGGCATCTGAACATAGGTAAGTATGTGTGTGTCGGAATGTATGTAATAAAGTTGTACTTATGTATGTAATAAAGTTGTACTTTCAAGGTGTTTGTGTCCTGTTTTTATTTGGGTATTTTTTTTGCACAAGAACTGTAGGTACCAGTGGGCCCGTTTAACCCCCACATGCTGGTACTTGTGGTTCTCCAAGTACCAGCTTGCGGGGGAGGCTTGCAGAGACTTGTAGTTCTTGTGCAAAAAACAATATTCTTTTATTTTACACTTGGCTATCAGCCCCCCATCCGCAGCCCATGGATGGGGGGGACAGCCTCGGGCTTCACCCCTGGCCCTTGGGTGGCTGGAGGGGGGACCCCTTGATTTAAGGGGTCCCCACTCCTCCAGGGTACCCCGGCCAGGGGTGACTAGTTAGTGATTTAATGCCAGGGCCGCAGGGACCTATATAAAAGTGTCCCCCGGCTGTGGCATTATCTCTCTGACTAGTGGAGCCCGGTGCTGGTTTTAAAAATACGGGGGACCCCTAGGCTTTTTGTCCCCCGTATTTTTTGCACCAGGACCAGGCGCAGAGCCCGGTGCTGGTTGTTCAAATATGGGGGAACCCCTGTCAATTTTTTCCCCATATTTTTTCAACCAGGACCGGCTCAAAGAGCCCGAGGCTGGTTTGGCTTAGGAGGGGGGACCCCACGCAATTTCCCCCCCAGTTTTTACAGTAAACAGACCCTTTCCCATAGATAACCATGCACAGATCTCACTGATCCGTGCATGATTATCCAAACTCGCCTGGAAAAAGCAGGTCTATTTTTTTGCTGCTTTTTTTAACGAATCGCAAAAAAATACTCCCGCAGTTGAGCACTCAGAGACTAACACCCAAATACGAATGAATAGTGAATACCCGTATTGTATGAAATAACAGCCGCGTTTGACCGATGGTCTATTCATTCGTATTTCTGACCTTTGTCATTCAAACCATTACGAATAGTCCAAACACTGCCGAGATTTGTGCTTAGTAAATTCCCGTGTTGGGACTTAGAAAAAAAAACACAAATCGGACAAACTCGAATTTTTAGTAAATTTTGGCATGTGTTTTTAAAATCAAATGATGCCTAAGAGCAAAGTTTATATTGTTGAAAGTCAGTGTAGGGACTGATCAAAAGGGAAGGCCTTGAAGTGACTGGTGTCAGGAATCGGCGCGCTGCTGCGTCTCACTTACCAGCGCGCTGGTGTGAAGGCCTCCGGAGGTCGTGGCCCCAGTTGCGGCTGCGTGAGTGCAGTGGCCGCGAGTGTCATCTTCCGCATTGCTGAGTGCACCTGAGTCTGGTCCTGTGTGGGTTTTGCTGCGTGCCGGTGTCCGGTCTGTGTGGACGTTGCCATGACACCTGCACTCAGCTGATCCTGGTGCTTCATCCAGCGCTGTGTCTCCGCCTGCAGCTCTGTGTCCAATCGCTGCTGAGCAGGGGGTTTAACTTCCAGTCCGTGGCTCTCTCACATTGCCTCGGACAACGAGTCACATACCGTGTGCCTAAGTTCTCCTGGTTCCTGTGTTCCTGTTTCCAGCGTTCCCCATGGTTATTTCCATTGTTCCAGTTTTCACCTTCACAGCTCTCCTGTTACTCCGGACTTCAATTACATCCAGCCACAATCCACCAGCAGCAGAGACTCTCCTCAGGTGTTCGTATTACCATCTTACCTGTGCACTTGCTATCAGTATTCCATCTGTGCATTCCAGCAGTATAACAACTAGTTGCTTAGAGACTGTCTCCTGCTTGAGCCTAGTAAAGCTACCTGGACTTGTGCTTTATAGAGACTGTGTGTTTCTTATGCATATTGGAGTTCTGCTTTTCAAGTTACTTTATCCTATGTTATACCGAGACTGTGTGCTATCAAGTACTACTGGACTTTAGTTTATATCATCTGCCTTCAGTATTTGTTGTTTCATATTTCCTTTGCAAGAGACCTCAGTTATTCAAATTCCGTTATCAATCATTGTCATTCCATTACCGGTTTTCTGTTCACTCTGTGTTATCCCATCTGCTCAGTTATAATAAAACATCAGCTTTATGCACAGGACTTTTATATTGCCTCCACGTTTTATCCATCATGCCAACACTGACCCACTAGCGCCCCCGCCGGGGACAGACAAACCTAGAGACCTGACAGTTTGTCCGAGGCCCATGGACCCGGACGGTGGTCAGAGTGTGGGGTCAGGGACACTCCAAGACCTAGTGTCACGACTGGATGGTCAAGAGGCTGCGCAGCAGCAGATTATTCAATTTCTGCAAGGAATGTCTTCACGTTTAGATACTCTGCAACAATCACTTCCAATTTCAGTTTCCCCAGTGTCCTCTTCAGTTCCAGTTCCTGTTCCTAGTTCCTCAGTTTCTAGCTCTCCAGTTGCTTCTGTTTCAATGTCTCGCTTCCATCTTCCTGCACCAAGTAAATTTGATGGTAATGCTAAGATCTGTCGTGGATTTCTAAATCAATGCGAGGTTCAGTTTGAATTGCAGCCACAGAACTTTCCAACACCCAGATCAAAGGTTGCTTATATTGTTTCTCTTCTAGCTGGCTCTGCTCTGAACTGGGTCTCCCCACTGTGGGAGCAAGCAGATGCTTTATTGAACAACTATACTGAATTTGTTGCCGCATTCCGACGCATCTTTGACGAACCTGGGCGTATGACCTCTGCTTCTTCAGACCTCCTTCAGATCCGCCAGGGAACACGTACTGTGGGTCAGTACGTTATCCAGTTCCAGACATTGGCATCAGAGGTGAAGTGGAACAACCAGGCATTGGTTGCCGCCTTCTGGCATGGTCTGTCCGACCGCATAAAGGATGAGTTGGTTATTCGAGATTTACCAGAGCAACTGGAAGCTCTAATTTCCCTATGTGTCAAGTTGGATCTACGTTTACGCGAGCGAGCCTGTGAACGCTATCGAGGTGATCCTCGCAAGCACCGAGCTATGCCTCCTGTACAGTCTCTACCTATTACTGCTGATGAACCCATGCAGGTAAACAAATTTCGTTTAACACCTGAGGAGCGGTCCAGAAGATTAAAGGAAAGACTGTGTCTCTATTGTGCTGCTGCTGGTCATCTGATTGGTTCCTACCCTGCTCGGCCGGGAAACGCCAGGTCCTAACTTGTAGAGGAGGAGTCAAGTTAGGGACCTTGAATAAAGCTCCTTCATCACAAGATCTGATATTACCTGTCACCTTGGAAAGGCCAGAGGGACTCCAGTCTTTCTCTGCCTTAGTGGATTGTGGTGCTGCTGGGAATTTTATCACGCAAGATGCATTGGATAGACTTCATCTATCAGTGTCTAAGCTGTGTCGTCCAGTGTATCTCACGGCCGTGGACGGAAGCCGTATTCCTGAGGGTTTCATCTCTCAGCAAACCAAGCCGGTAGTTCTGGGAATAGGCTTTCTGCATTCCG
The DNA here is from genome assembly GCF_028390025.1 of Pseudophryne corroboree. Taxonomy (NCBI): domain Eukaryota; kingdom Metazoa; phylum Chordata; class Amphibia; order Anura; family Myobatrachidae; genus Pseudophryne; species Pseudophryne corroboree. Next base: position 626,953,420 of record NC_086447.1, on the reverse strand, counting down.
ATCTCATTGAGTTCCTGGTTATACCTAAAGCGAGCTATGAGATTGTACTGGGTATGCCTTGGCTCCAACTGCACAATCCACAATTCGACTGGGCTATATTACAGTTGGGTGGTCTTCTGTATGCCGAATTTCGGGATCCCGGCGCACAGTAAACCGGCGCCGGAATCCCGACACCCGGCATACTGACAACTATTCTCCCTAGTGGGGGTCCACGACCCCCCTGGAGGGAGAATAAAATAGTGTGGCACGCGTAGCGCGCCACCGTGCCCGCAGCGTGGCAAGCGCAGTGAGCCCGCAAGGGGCTCCTTTGCGCTCGCCACGCTGTCGGTATGCCCGCGGTTAGGCTCCCGGCACCGGTATGCTGGGCGCAGGGAGCCCGACCGCTGGCATACCGTACGACACCCATTACAGTTAACATCTTGAAGTTCCTCCTGTCATCAGTCTTGTCTTGCTCAAATATTTCCAATAAAGTCTTCAAGTGTAAAGTCCAAGTCCGGACTTCCGGAGGCCTATCAGGAATTCACTGACGTCTTTAGTGAGAAAGCAGCGGATGTCTTGCCTCCACATCGAGTGTGGGATTGTCCCATCGATCTGGTTCCAGTGAGCAAGCCGCCTAGAGGGCGTACATACCCTCTTTCAGTCCCAGAGACTCAAGCAATGAGTGAATACATAAAGGAAAATTTAAAGAAAGGATTCATCCGTCCATCCTCTTCCCCAGCTGGTGCTGGATTCTTCTTCGTCAAGAAGAAAGATGGAGGACTTCGCCCCTGTATCGATTACCGGGGTTTAAATGACATCACGATCAAAAATAGCTACTCGTTACCTCTCAGCACAGAGTTGTTTGAGTTAGAGGGGCTTCCATCTTCACGAAACTAGATCTTCGCGGGGCTTACAATCTTATTAGGATTCGAAGTGGTGATGAGTGGAAAACCACCTTTAATACTCGTGACGGCCACTATGAATATCTAGTGATGCCCTTCGGTTTAAGTAATGCCCCGGCCGTGTTTCAAAACTTTGTCAACGAAGTGTTTAGAGATCTCCTGTATAAATGTGTGGTAGTTTACCTCGATGACATCTTGATATTCTCCCGTGATTTAGTCTCTCATCGCCAACAGGTGAAGGAGGTTCTTCACCGTCTTCGACAGAATCATCTGTATGGCAAGCTGTCTAAATGCACATTTGAAGCTTCTTCAATATCTTTCTTAGGATACATCATTTCCAGAACAGACCTTCAAATGGATCCAGCTAAAGCTGGGCTCTTCCAACAACACTCAAGTGAGTTCAACACTTCATTGGCTTCGCCAATTACTACAGAAAGTTTATTAAAGGATTTTCCACGTTAATAGCTCCAATTACCTGCCTTACCCGGAAAGAGGGAAATCCTTCTCAATGGTCTGACGAAGCACTGTCTGCTTTTCATAAAATAAAACAAGCTTTTATTTCAGCTCCTGTGTTACAACAGCCGGATGTCAGTAAGGCCTTCATCTTGGAAGTTGATGCCTCAACGGTTGGCGTGGGCGCAGTCCTGTCTCAGATTGGCATTGATGGTAAGACTCACCCCTGTGGGGTTTTTTCTCGTAGGTTCTCGCCCGCAGAAATGAACTATACCATCGGTGACCAGGAGTTGTTGGCAATTAAATTGGCCCTTGAAGAATGGAGGTATCTGCTGGAAGGTACAAGATTCCCCATTACCATCTATACGGATCACAAGAATCTTCTCTACTTGAAAGCCGCGCAGTGCCTGAATCCTCGGCAAGCAAGGTGGGCCCTATTCTTTTCTCGTTTTGATTTTAAGTTAATGTTTAGACCTGGCTCACAAAACGTCAAAGCAGATGCTTTGTCTCGCTCTATGAGCTCAAACGAGGAATCCTCAGAACAGGCTGCTCGACCAGGATTAAATCCGGTGGTTTTCGCAGCTACAGGGATGTCGCAAGTCCCGCCTCCAGGCAAGATGTTTGTCTCTGCAGAGCTTCGTCCAAACCTTCTGTCCTGGGCTCATACGTCCAAATTTACTGGTCACCCTGGAGTTCTAAAGACTTTTAAGTTTCTGTCTCAAACGTATTGGTGGCCTCGTATGAAGGTAGATATTCAAGAATTCTTAGCTTCATGTCCCAAATGTGCTCAGCATAAAATTTCTCGTCAGGCTCCCGCAGGCCAATTAATACCCAATTCCATTCCCAAGCACCCCTGGTCCCATTTGTCGATGGATTTTATTTCTGATCTCCCTCCATCCAAAGGGTATGACACCATCTGGGTAGTAGTTGATAGGTTTTCAAAAATGGCGCACTTCATTCCACTCATGGGGTTACCATCTGCTCCAAAATTGGCACAGTTGTTTCTTCACGAAATATTCAGGTTACATGGACTTCCAACAGAAATCATATCTGATCGGGGTGTACAATTTGTGGCCAAGTTTTGGAGGGCTCTGTGTTCAGCGCTGCAGGTAAAACTGAAATTCTCTACGGCCTATCATCCTCAAACAAATGGGCAGACAAAGAGGGTAAATCAAGAACTTGAGACATATTTGAGACTGTATATTTCTTCTTCACAGGATGACTGGGTAGATTTATTGCCCTGGGCGGAGTTTGCTCATAATTTCCGTTATCATACTTCTACAGATACAACTCCTTTTTTTGCAGTTTATGGTCAGCATCCTAGAGTACCAGACTTCCAAGAGTTACCGGCCATAGATGTGCCTGCAGCTGATTCTGCTCTTCAGCGGTTCGCTCAAATTTGGAAGAAGATCCATTCATCTCTTAAAAAAGTTTCTCAACGGTATAAAATGTTTGCTGATTGGAAGAGACGAGCAGTTCCTAGTTTGAAACCGGGCGATAAAGTCTGATTATCTACTCGAAATCTTCGTCTCAGAGTGCCATCAATGAAGTTTGCTCCACAATTTATTGGACCATTTCCAGTAGAAAGTGTCATTAATCCGGTGGCTTATAAGTTGAAACTGCCTGCTTTTTTGAAAGTACCCAACTCATTTCATATTTCTCTCCTCAGACCACTAATTCTCAATCGTTTCCAGAGAACGCTTCCAGCGGCTCCAAAGGTACAAACTCATCGGGGCGTGGAATACGAGGTGGAAAAGATCTTAGACTCTCGACATCATTATGGTCATCTGCAATATCTCATTGACTGGTCTGGATATGGTCCTGAAGAGAGGAGTTGGGTCAACGCCACGGATGTTCATGCTCCACGTTTGATTCAAGCCTTCCACAGACTCTTCCCTGCCAAGCCTCGTGGGTGTTCGGTGCCCACCCATAAAGGAGGGGGTAATGTCAGGAATCGGCGTGCTGCTGCGTCTCACTTACCAGCGCGCTGGTGTGCAGGCCTCCGGAGGTCGTGGCCCCAGTTGCGGCTGCGTGAGTGCAGTGGCCGCGAGTGTCATCTTCCACATTGCTGAGTGCACCTGAGTCTGGTCCTGTGTGGGTTTTGCTGCGTGCCGGTGTCCGGCCTGTGTGGACGTTGCCATGACACCTGCACTCAGCTGATCCTGGTGCTTAATCCAGCGCTGTGTCTCCGCCTGCAGCTCTGTGTCCAATCGCTGCTGAGCAGGGGGTTTAACTTCCAGTCTGTGGCTCTCTCACATGGCCTCGGACAACGAGTCACATACCGTGTGCCTAAGTTCTCCTGGTTCCTGTGTTCCTGTTTCCAGCGTTCCCTGTGGTTATTTCCATTGTTCCAGTTTTCACCTTCACAGCTCTCCTGTTACTCCGGACTTCAATTACATCCAGCCACAATCCACCAGCAGCAGAGACTCTCCTCAGGTGTTCGTATTACCATTTAACCTGTGAACTTGCTATCAGTATTCCATCTGTGCATTCCAGCAGTATAACAACTAGTTGCTTAGAGACTGTCTCCTGTTTGAGCCTAGTAAGGCTACCTGGACTTGTGCTTTATAGAGACTGTGTGTTTCTTATGCATATCAGAGTTCTGCTTTTCAAGTTACTTTATCCTATGTTATACCAAGACTGTGTGCTATCAAGTACTACTGGACTTTAGTTTATATCATCTGCCTTCAGTATTTGTTGTTTCATATTTCCTTTGCAAGAGACCTCAGTTATTCAAATTCCGTTATAAATCATTGTCATTCCATTACCGGTTTTCTGTTCACTCTGTATTATCCCATCTGCTCAGTTATAATAAAACATCAGCGCCTATGCGCAGGACTTTTATATTGCCTCCACGTTTTATCCATCATACAAACACTGACCCACTAGCGCCCCCGCAGGGGACAGACAAAACTAGAGACCTGACAACTGGTCAGCTTAACAATTTGTTGCTACTGTATATTTCGGATCTAACATTCCCTGAATTGAGATGAATTTCAATTTGTAGTGTAATTAGGTGAGTTCTGAGCTTGTATCATTTTTTATTTGTTTCAATGGTGTCACACACCAATGGCACTATGGATGTATGAGTACTGTGAATTAAAGCCTAATGTGTGTGTGTATATATATATATATATATATATATACAGTATATGTATATATTAGAGATGAGCGGGTTCGGTTCAGTGAGATCCGAACCCCCCCGAACTTCACCTATTTTACACGGTTCCGAGGCAGCCTCGGATCTTCCCGCCTTGCTCGGTTAACCCAAACGCGCCCGAATGTCATCATCCCGCTGTCGGATTCTCACGAGATTCGTATTCTATATAAAGAGCCGTGCATCGTCGCCATTTTCACTTGTGCATTGGAGATTGAAAAGAGAGGACGTGGCTGCGTTCTCTCCCTGAAAAGCTCCGTAATCTGTGCTCAGTGTGCTGCAAATATCTGTGCTCAGTGTGCTGCAAATATCTGTGCTCAGTGTGCTGAAAATATCTACGTTCTCTGCCTTAAAACGCTCCATATCTGTGCCCAGTGTGCTGCAAATATCTGTGCTCAGTGTGCTTTATTGTGGGGACTGGGGACTACCAGTATAATAGTAGTACAGTACAGTAGGCCATTGCTGTATCTTGCAGCTCTGTGTCAGTGCAAGTATCCATTCCATATCTGTGCGGCATTTTTGTGAGCAGTATATAGTAGGACAGTGCAGCATTTTGGTGACCAGCAGTATACATATATAGTACAGTACAGTAGAGCACTGTGTCACTTCTAGTATCTTGATCAGTGCTCAATATCTGCTGCATTGTTGTGACCAGTATGTATACTGTACTGTGCAACGTGTGTTATACACCTGGTGATTACTGATTATTATTAGAGATGTGCACCGGACATTTTTCGGGTTTTGTGTTTTGGTTTTGGATTCAGTTCCGCGGCCGTGTTTTGGATTCAGACGCGTTTTGGCAAAACCTCCCTGAAAATTTTTTGTCGGATTCGGGTGTGTTTTTGATTCTGGTGTTTTTTTTCAAAAAAAACCCTCATAACAGCTTAAATCATAGAATTTGGGGGTAATTTTGATCCCATAGTATTATTAACCTCAATAACCATAATTTCCACTCGTTTCTAGTCTATACTGAACAACTCACACCTCACAATATTATTTTTGATCCTAAAATTTGCACCTAGGTCGCTGGATGACTAAGCTAAGTGACCCAAGTGGCCGGCACAAACACCTGGCCCATCTAGGAGTGGCACTGCAGTGTCAGACAGGATGGCACCTAAAAAAATTGGCCCCAAACATCACATGATGCAAAGATAAATTAAAGAAAAAAGAGGTGCAAGATGGAATTGTCCTTGGGCCCTTCCACCCACCCTTATGTTGTATACACAGGACATGCACACTTTAACAAACCCATCATTTCAGTGACAGGGTCTGCCACACAACTGTGGCTGAAATGACTGGTTGGTTTGGGCCCCCACCAAAAAAGAAGCAATCAATCTCTCCTTGCACAAACTGGCTCTACAGAGGCAAGATGTCCACCTCCTCCTCATCGTCCGATTCCTCACCCCTTTCACTGTGTACATCCCCCTCACAGATTATTAATTTGTCCCCACTGGAATCCACCATCTCAGGTCCCTGTGTACTTTCTGGAGGCAATTGCTGGTGAATGTCTCCACGGAGGAATTGATTATAATTCATTTTGATGAACATCATCTTCTCCACATTTTCTGGATGTAACCTCGTACGCCGATTGCTGACAAGGTGACCGGCTGCACTAAACACTCTTTCGGAGTACACACTGGAGGGGGGGCAGCTTAGGTAAAATAAAGCCAGTTTGTGCAAGGGCCTCCAAATTGCCTATTTTTCCTGCCAGTATACGTACGGACTGTCTGACGTGCCTACTTGGATCCGGTCACTCATATAATCCTCCACCATTCTTTCAATGGTGACAGAATCATATGCAGTGACAGTAGACGACATGTCAGTACTCGTTGGCAGGTGCTTCAGTCAGGACCAGATGTCAGCACTCGCTCCAGACTGCCCTGCATTACCGCCAGCGGGTGGGCTCGGAATTCTTAGCCTTTTCCTCACAGCCCCAGTTGTGGGAGAATGTGAAGGAGAAGCTGTTGATGGGTCACGTTCCACTTGAGTTGACAAGTGTCTCACCAGCAGGTCTTTGAACCTCTGCAGACTTGTGTCTGCCGGAAAGAGAGATACAACGTAGGCTTTAAACCTAGGATCGAGCACGGTGGCCAAAATGTAGTGCTCTGATTTCAACAGATTGACCACCCGTGAATCCTGGTTAAGTGAATTAAGGGCTCCATCCACAAGTCCCACATGCCTAGCGGAATCGCTCCGTTTTAGCTCCTCCTTCAATCTCTCCAGCTTCTTCTGCAAAAGCCTGATGAGGGGAATGACCTGACTCAGGCTGGCAGTGTCTGAACTGACTTCACGTGTGGCAAGTTCAAAGGGTTGCAAACCCTTGCACAACGTTGAAATCATTCTCCACTGCGCTTGAGTCAGGTGCATTCCCCCTCCTTTGCCTATATCGTGGGCAGATGTATAGGCTTGAATGGCCTTTTGCTGCTCCTCCATCCTCTGAAGCATATAGAGGGTTGAATTCCACCTTGTTACCACCTCTTGCTTTAGCTGATGGCGGGGCAGGTTCAGGAGTGTTTGCTGGTGCTCCAGTCTTCGGCACGCGGTGGCTGAATGCCGAAAGTGGCCCGCAATTCTTCGGGCCACCGACAGCAACTCTTGCATGCCCATGTAATTTTTAAAAAAATTCTGCACCACCAAATTAATTGTATGTGCAAAACATGGGACTTGCTGGAATTTGCCCACATGTAACGCACGCACAATATTGGTGGCGTTGTCCGATGTCACAAATCCCCAGGAGAGTCCAATTGGGGTAAGCCATTCTGCGATGATGTTCCTCAGTTTCCGTAAGAGGTTGTCAGCTGTGTGCCTCTTATGGAAAGTGGTGATACAAAGCGTAGCCTGCCTAGGAATGATTTGGCGTTTGCAAGATGCTGCTACTGGTGCTGCTGCTGCTGTTGTTGCTGCGGGAGGCAATACATCTACCCAGTAGGCTGTCACAGTCATATAGTCCTTAGTCTGCCCTGCTCCACTTGTCCACATGTCCGTGGTAAAGTGGACATTGGGTACAACTGCATTTTTTAGGACACTGGTGACTCTTTTTCTGAGGTCTGTGTACATTCTTGGTATCGCCTGCCTAGAGAAATGGAACCTAGATGGTATTTGGTACTGGGGACACATTACCTCAAACAATTTTCTAGTTTCCTGTGAATTAACGGTGGGTACTGGAAACATGTTTAACACCGCCCAGGCTGCCAAGGCCTGAGTTATCCGCTTTGCAGCAGGATGACTGCTGTGATATTTCATCTTCCTTGCAAAGGACTGTTGTACTACTTCCAGTAAGCAACTGACTGTCCAAGTGGTCTTCCGACTTCCCCTCTGGGATGACGATCGACTCCCAGCAGCAACAACAGCAGCGCCAGCAGCAGTAGGCGTTACACTCAAGGATGCATCAGAGGAATCCCAGGCAGGAGAGGACTCGTCAGACTTGCCAGTGACAGTGACATGCCAGTGACATGGCCTGCAGGACTATTGGCTTTCCTGTCTTAGGAGGAAATTGACACTGAGGGAGTTGGTGGTGTGGTTTGCAGGAGTTTGGTTACAAGAGGAAGGGATTTAGTTGTCAGTGGACTGCTTCCGCTGCCACCCAAAGTTTTTGTACTTGTCAATGACTTCTGATGAATGCGCTCCAGGTGACGTATAAGGGAGGATGTTCCGAATTGGTTAAAGTCTTTACCCCTACTTATTACAGCTTGACAAAGGCGACACATGGCTTGACACCTGTTGTCCGCATTTCTGTTAAAATATTTCCACACCGAAGAGGTGATTTTTTTTTTGTAATTTGACCAGGCATGTCAATGGCCATATTCGTCCCACGGACAACAGGTGTCTCCCCGGGTGCCTGACTTAAACAAACTACCTCACCATCAGAATCCTCCTTGTCAATTTCCTCCTCAGCGCCAGCAACACCTATATCCTCATCCTGGTGTACTTCAACAGTGACATCTTCAATTTGACTATCAGGAACTGTACTGCGGGTGCTCCTTCCAGCACTTGCAGGGAGCATGCAAATAGTGGAAGGCGCCACCTCTTCCCGTCCAGTGTTGGGAAGGTCACGCATCGCAACCAACACAATTGGACTCTCCTTGGGGATTTGTGATTTAGAAGAACGCACAGTTCTTTGCTGTGCTTTTGCCAGCTTAAGTCTTTTAATTTTTCTTGCGAGAGGATGAGTGCTTCCATCCTCATGTGAATCTGAACCACTAGCCATGAACATAGGCCAGGGCCTCAGCCGTTAGATTTTTGGGTCATTTTACTGAACGTTTGTTTTTTGTATTGTACATGCTCTCTACTATGACATTGGGCATCGGCCTTGGCAGACGACGTTGATGGCATTTCATCGTCTCTGCCATAACTAGTGGAAGCAGCTTCAGCACAAGGTGGAAGTGGATCTTGATCTTTCCCTATTTCACCCTCCACATTTTTGTTCTCCGTGTTTTAATGTGTGGAATTATATGCCAATAATATATCAATAGCAATGGCCTACTGTACCGTACTGCTATATATTATATACTGGTGGTCAGCACAATTATGCACTGTCCTCCTACTATATATACTGCGCACAACTTAAATGCACCACAGGTATGGATGGATAGTATACTTGACGACACAGAGGTAGGTAGAGCAGTGGACTACTGTACCGTACTGCTATATATTATATACTGGTGGTCAGCAAAATTATGCACTGTCCTCCTACTATATATACTGCGCACAACTTAAATGCTCCACAGGTATGGATGGATAGTATACTTGACGACACAGAGGTAGGTAGAGCAGTGGACTACTGTACCGTACTGATATAATACTGGGGGTCACTGGTCAGCAAAATTCTGCACTGTCCTCCTACTATATACTACAATGCAGCACAGATATGGAGCGTTTTTCAGGCAGAGAACATAGATATTTTCAGCACACTGGGCACAGATATTTGCAAGCACACTGAGCACAGATATTTGCAGCACACTGAGCACAGATATTTGCAGCACACTGAACACAACTGAGAGAACGCAGCCACATACTCTCCCTATCATCTCCAATGCACGAGTGAAAATAGCGGCGACGCGCGGCTCCTTATATAGAATACGAATCTCGCGAGAATCCGACAGCGGGATGATGACGTTCGGGCGCGTTTGGGTTAACCGAGCAAGGCGGGAGGATCCGAGTCTGCCTCGGAACCGTTTAAAATGGGTGAAGTTCAGGGGGGTTCGGATTCCGAGGAACCGAACCCGCTCATCACTAATATATATATATATATATATATATATATATATACTGGTGGTCAGCAAAATTCTGCACTGTCCTCCTACTATAATACTGCGCACAACTACAATGCAGCACAGATATGGATAGTATACTTGACGACACAGAGGTAGAGCAATGGACTACTGTACCGTACTGCTATATATATATATATATATATATATATACTGGTGGTCAGCAAAATTCTGCACTGTCCTCCTATATACTGCACACAACTACAATGCAGCACAGATATGGATAGTATACTTGACGACACAGAGGAAGAGCAATGGACTACTGTACCATACTGCTATATATATATATATATATATATATACTGGTGGTCAGCAAAATTCTGCACTGTCCTCCTACTATATACTGCGCTCAACTACAATGCAGCAAAGATATGGATAGTATACTTGACGACACATAGGTAGAGCAATGGACTATTGTACCGTACTGCATTGTATATATACTGGTGGTCAGCAAAATTCTGCACTATCCTCCTACTATATACTGCACACAACTACAATGCAGCACAGATATGGATAGTATACTTGACGACAGAGAGGTAGAGCAATGGACTACTGTACCATACTGCTATATTGTTAGGGTCTCCTGCTCTGTGCTGCCACGTCGTCATGGCAACCGGGAGACAAGTGCTAGCGGAGTAACCTGAGCGTAGCTGATACTCCGGTTCGGGTCTTTTGCTGTGCAGTGGTTACAGGCTCTGTGCACGGCAGGGGATCCGGTGCTGGTTTTTGTGCTCACAGTCTGTGAGGTCTGAGTGGGGCGTGGACAGCACCTGCTATATAAACCCTCTTCTCAGGTTAGGCAGATGCTGCTGAATCTTTGTTGGTTAGTCAGTTCCTGAAAGCTAGCTAGTACTGTGTAAACTTTGTATTTGTTTGTTGCTTACTGCAAATAGGCCTTGGGATTTGGTATTACACTCTGCCAATCCAGACCTAGCAGTGAGACTGGAGTCAGTCATTTAACTTGCTGGGGTTCTTTTGCTACTCTGTGAACCTAGCAAGTTTGCGGCTGTATTCTCAGACTTGCCTGCCAAAATCCTTTCCCACTGTGCAAGGTGTTCAGGTGTCAGTTTAGTGGCAGTAAGCTGAACCAGTGCACTGCAAGTGAGGACTAGGATTGTGGAGACTCTCCTTGTGTCTATTATTCCATCTCTGACCAAGGAGTTTACTGCCACACCCGTTGGTAACCCTTTAGGGTTTTGCTGTTGCCCTTAGCAACAGCATTTCGGGTTCTCTACGTATTAAATCACTACATCTTGCTTCTTTCCATCTGAGCATTCCTAATACTATGGAGACACCCAGTTTCTTAGCCTTTGGGCTTCTCTGTTCACTTTGTGTTTATTTTGTTACCCTATCACCTTCTGTGTATGTAATGTCATATTCCCCAGTCTGTCTGTGAGTTCATTTGTTTTGCATTCCTCACCGTTCAGACACCAGTACATTCCTGCTGGCACTGGTGTGCATAACATATATATATACTGGTGGTCAGCAAAATTCTGCACTGTCCTCCTACTATAATACTGTGCACAACTAAAATGCAGCACAGATATGGATAGTATACTTGACGACACAGAGGTAGAGCAATGGACTACTGTACCATACTGTTAGTTTCCTGGTGCTCAGAACAAGGGAGATGTTGCATAGTGAGTCCAGAGCACCAGAACGTGACGCTGAAATAAGGTGTGGTTTGGAAATTGCCCCTAGCACCCTACCTCCATTGTTTCACCCGTGTGGTCAGTTTACGCCTGCATGACTATGGTTTCTTGGGCCCACGGCTGCCGCGTTTGAAGGGCGGATTAGGTCTGCCCAACTCCGATGCCCCCAGGTCTTAGAGTGAGACAAGGCGTGAACCAAGACAGGATAATAACAAGGGGACCTCTAACTAAAGCAAACAGAAGGCAAGGGGCTACTAACAACCCTAAAACTAAGTATATGTGCGGCACGCCGCCAAAGGAAAAGAACAACAAAGGAAATGCTGTCCACACGCCGGCACAATACTGTTGTGTACCGGCGGTGACAGCATATGCAGAACCCTCTGCAAAACACCAGTGACAGATATAACCAAGGAATACAGCAGCCTAGGCCGACGGACGCGGCAAAGCCGCTACTCACGGAACCGGTACAAATACTGGCAAACGGACAGGAACCCCCAATGTAGCCGACACAGGCTCTCAGAACCGGAGGACAGGCAGAATCGTGAACGACAGACCGGTGGACACCAAGAAGCCAGATACTCGACCAGGAACAGACAAAGCCACAGGACTTCTGGACAGGAACGCTTCACGGCAGGACACTGGAACCGACACTGGAACAGACACTGGAACAGACACTGGAAGCAGCTAGACAGACACTGCTAGACAGGAGCTCAGGAACTGGCAGGAACTAGCTCAGAACTCAAGAACTCTGGAACTCTGGAAATATCACCAGCGTCTGTGTATTGCACTGAACCAGAATATAACAGAGAGTCTTAATTAATTATGTCGTGCAGCTGCCCTGCTGCACAACTGAGAGGTGCAATCAACAGACAGGTGAGGCTGAACACATGGGAACAAGCTGCAATCACACAGACTCACCACCGGCAGCAAACAAGAGTCTTCTCAAACCAGAGCAACAGGAAATCCTGGCATGCAAGACAACTATAAACATAGAACAGGAATGAACCACTACCTGTGGTTCATAACAGTACCCTCTCCTTAAGGGTGAGCTCCGAACACCCCATGACACCCACGGGGAACATAAACAGAAGTATAACATAAAATACATAACTAAAATGGAAAACAGGAATGAGCCACAGCCGTGGCTCATAACAGTACTGCTATATATATACTGGTGGTCAGAAAAATTCTGCACTGTCCTCCTACTATATACTGCGTACAACTACAATGCAGCACAGATATGGATAGTATTCTTGACGACACAGAGGTAGAGCAATGGACTACTGTGCCGTACTGCTATAAATATATATTGGTGGTCAGCAAAATTCTGCACTGTCCTCCTACAATGCAGCACAGATATGGAGCGTTTTCAGGCAGAGAACGTAGATATTTGCAGCACACTGAGCACAGATATTTGCAGCACACTGAGCACAGATATTTGCAGCACACTGAACAGTGAACACAGAAACTGAGAGAACGCAGCCACGTCCTCTCGCTATCATCTCCAAAGCACGAGTGAAAATGGTGGCGATGCACGGCTCCTTATATAGAATACGAATCTTGCGAGAATACAACAGCGGGATGATGATGTTCGGGCGCGCTCGGTTTAACCGAGCAAGGCGGGAAGATCCGAGGCTGCCTCGGAACCATGTAAAATAGTTGAAGTTCGGGGGGGTGCGTATCTTGACGAACCGAACCCGCTCATCTCTAGTGATATTTCATCTTCCTTGCAAAGGATTGTTGGACAGTCAATTTCTTACTGGAAGTAGTACAAGTAGTTTTTTCCGACTTACCCTCTGGGATGACGATCGACTCCCAGCAGCAACAACAGCAGCGCCAGCAGCAGTAGGCATTACACTCAAGGATTCATCGGAGGAATCCCAGTTAGGAGAGGACTCGTCAGACTTGCCAGTGACATGGCCTGCAGGACTATTGGCGTTCCTGTCTAAGGAGGAAATTGACACTGAGGGAGTTGGTGGTGTGGTTTGCAGGAGCTTTGGTACAAGAGGAAAATGGGATTTAGTTGTCAGTGGACTGCTTCCGCTGTCACCCAAAGTTTCTGAACTTGTCAATGACTTCTGATGAATGCGCTCCAGGTGACGTATAAGTAAGGATGTTCCTAGGTGGTTAACGTCTTTACCCCTACTTATTACAGCTTGACAAAGGCAACACACGGCTTGACACCTGTTGTCCGCATTTCTGTTAAAATAATTCCACACCGGAGAGGTGATTTTTTTTTGTAATTTGACCAGGCATGTCAATGGCCATATTCATCCCATGGACAACAGGTGTCTCCCCGGGTGCCTGACTTAAACAAACCACCTCACCATCAGAATCCTCCTTGTCAATTTCCTCCTCAGCGCCAGCAACACCCATATCCTCATCCTGGTGTACTTCAACAGTGACATCTTCAATTTTACTATCAGGAACTGGACTGTGGGTGCTCCTTCCAGCACTTGCAGGGGGCGTGCAAATGGTGGAAGGAGCCACCTCTTCCCGTCCAGTGTTGGGAAGGTCAGGCATCGCAACCGCCGACACAATTGGACTCTCCTTGGGGATTTGTGATTTAGAAGAACGCACAGTTCTTTGCTGTGCTTTTGCCGTCTTGACTCTTTTCAGTTTTCTAGCGGGAAGCTGAACCACTAGCCATGAACATAGGCCAGGGCCTCAGCCGTTCCTTGCCACTCCGTGTCGTAAATGGCATAATGGCAAGTTTACGCTTCTCCTCAGACGCTTTTAATTTAGATTTTTGGGTCATTTTACTGAACTTTCGTTTTTTGGATTTTACATGCTCTCTACTATGACATTGGGCATTGGCCTTGGCAGACAACGTTAATGGCATTGAATTGTCTCTGCCATGACTAGTGGCAGCAGCTTCAGCACTAGGTGGAAGTGGATCTTGATCTTTCCCTATTTCACCCTCCACATTTTTGTTCTCCATTTTTTAATGTGTGGAATTATATGCCAGTAATATTATTATATCAATAGTAATGGCCTACTGTACTGTACAACTATATACTGTTGGTCACCAAAATGCTGCACTGTACTACTATATATACTGCTCACAAAAATGCAGCACAGATACGGAATGGACACTTGCAGTGACACGGAGCTGCAAGATACAGCAATGGCCTACTGTACTGTACAACTATATACTGTTGGTCACCAAAATGCTGCACTTTACTACTATATATACTGCTCACAAAAATGCAGCACAATATGGAATGGATACTTGCAGTGACACGGAGCTGCAAGATACAGCAATGGCCTACTGTACTGTACAACTATATACTGTTGGTCACCAATATGCAGAACACTGAGCACAGATAACTGCAGCACACTGAGCACAGATATGGAGCTTTTCAGGCAGATAACGTAGATATTTGCAGCCCACTGAGCACAGATATTTGCAGCACACTGAGCACAGATATTTGCAGCACACTGAGCACAGATTACGGAGCTTTTCAGGCAGAGAACGTAGCCACGTCCTCTCCGTTCAATCTCCAATGCACGAGTGAAAATGGCGGCGACGCGCGGCTCTTTTTATAGAATACAAATCTCGTGAGAATCCGACAGTGGGATGATGAAGTTCGGCCGCGTTCAGGTTAACCGAGCAAGGCGGGAAGATCCGAGGCTGCCTCGGACCCGTGTAAAATAGGTGAAGTCCGGGGGGGTTTGAATCTCGACAAACCAAACCCGCTCATCTCTAGCTGAGACTAGTCTTTTCATTAAATTCTAATTACTGCCTATTTAGCCTCGCATAGTTATAGTTTGGGCCGCAGAAAAGTGTATTAGTTAGGCCCCACAGAGTTAGAGTAGTCTGAGGTTACGGTAGATAAGCTGTTGTGTTTTGACCTACAGGAGCTGTAGAACACCGCAAAGTGACCAGAATCGAGGAGTGAGTACAAGGTCCAGCTACAGCTTAGCCCATAAGTCGGGTGGCTGAGGCCCTGTGCCTTTGAAGATTTTAACATAACCAGTGAAACCTGCAGCCACCTGTGAGTGCCAATGGCACTCCTCTATAGCTTAGCATAAGAACTAGAGTTCTGCGGCGGGCACTTTTTGTGTTTTGGTTTTGGATCTGGATCCTCGCTCGTGTTTTGGATCTGGATAGGTTTTGCCAAAACCACCCTTTCGGGTTGTGGTTTTGGTTTTGGATCTGGATGATTTTTGAAAGAAACATAAAAATAGCTAAAATCACATAATTTGGGGTAATTTTGATCCTACGGTATTATTAACCTAATAACATTCATTTACACTCATTTCCAGTCTATTCTAAACACCTCACACCTCACAATATTGTTTTTAGGCCTAAAAGTTGCACCAAGGTCGTTGGATGCCTAAGCTAAGTGACACATTACAGTCCATGGTAACGCTGTGAGGAGGAGGTGGGGGAAGCAGACGTTGTGATGCTGATCCGGAAGAGGAAGTGCGCGCAGGATGCGCGCATGTGAGCTGTGCGGAGGAGAGCGGTAGGGAGCGGAGGTGCCAGATCCTGAGGGGGGGTGCCCGAATTAGGCCCAGAACAGGTACTGGGCACCGGAGGGGGGGGGGGGGGGGGGTGTGGGTGGAGTGTGCGCTGGGAAGGGGGAACAGTGGTGAGCTGAGCTGCCGCTCCCTGTGTGAGGCTGATTAAGTCTCTGGTGAGGCTCCAAGGGGCTAACCTTGTGAGTGAGTGAGTGAGTGAGTGAGTGAGAGGGGCTGTGATTGCGTGTGTGTGTGTGTGTGTGTGTGTGTGTGTGTGTGTGTGTGTGTGTGAGGGGCTGAGTTTTGTCAGTGAGTAGGGGCTGTGATTGTTGTGTGTGAGAGAGCGGGCTGTTATTGTGTGTGTGTGTGTGTGTGTGTGTGTGAGGGGCTGAGATTTCGTGTGTGTGTGTGTGTGTGTGCGTGTGGCAGATATTTTGAGGATTTAGGGCTGCCTTTGTTTCTGTCTTTGTTTTTGTTCTATTTTGTGTGCAAGCTTACAAGGTACTGCCCAGAGACGCTGCCGGTGGGGAAAGAGCCTACTGCTGCTGCCAGCAGGTACTACCAGGGACCACACAACCTGCCTGTGGGGTCTGAATCCACTGCTGAGCTGCACAGGGGGGCAAGGAAGACTGCTGCTGCAGACAACAGAGGAGAGGACGGAAGGGGACGGAGACTGCTGCAGTGCTGCTGCTGTCACTGGAGGAACCGGTGACCACAGCTGCATAAAAAGCGATGGATAGATAAGTATATGCCCAACTTCATTATTGTATAGTGAGTGTTTTGCCTAGATTGTTTTGCTTTTCTATTTTTTCTTGGAGTAACAGGGAGTTAGACCTTACAAAATTATGGGGGGCTATGATTGGGGATTTCACTCAGTGCATGTCGTGCAAGATGTACGCGCACTTGGAAGAACCATCCCAGTGTGATTACATCTGCACGAGGTGTGTGCAAATGGTTGCCCTGGAAGCCCAGGTAACTGATCTAGAGCAAACCGTTACGCGACTGAGGGATATTCACAATCTCGAGCGAAGTTTAGATAGAATGGTGGAGGAGTTGCGGGAGGGGTCACTGGTAGAGGAGGATGACCAGGCAGTTAGCTGGGTCACAGTTAGAAGGAAGAAAAAGAGGGTGAGGCTCGAGATCTCCGAACTATCAAACCCCAATAAATTTGCACGACTGGATGAGGAATCAGAGGATGATAGTGAGGAAATGACGGTGCCGGAGGAGACTGTTCCATCTAGCAACCAGAGGAGCGGTCCCTCTGGCACAGTTGGGATAAAAGTTAGTAAGGTACCTAGTCAGATTGTGGTGGTAGGGGATTCCATTATTAGGAAGACAGATAGGGCAATCTGCTACCGGGACTATGATCGCCGTACGGTCTGTTATCTCCCGGGTGCTCGGGTGCGGCACATCGCAGACCAGGTAGATAGATTGTTGGGAGGGGCTGGGAATGATCCGGCAGTCTTGGTGCACGTTGGCACCAACGACAAAGTTAGTGGAAGGTGGGATGTCCTTAAGAAAGACTATAGGGACTTATGCAAGAAACTTAAGGCAAGGACATCTAAGGTAATATTCTCCAAAATGTTACCCGTGCCACGCGCTAGTCCAGGGAGACAGAGGGAGATTAGGGAGGTAAATGTGTGGCTAAGGGATTGGTGCAGGAAAGAAGGGTTTGTGTTCCTAGAACACTGGGCGGACTTCTCAGTCAGGCGCCATCTTTTTTTGTCATGATGGATTGCACCTGAATGAGGAGGGGGCAGTGGTACTGGGGGGAAGGATGGTTAGAAGGTTGGAGGAGATTTTAAACTAGGTGCTTGTGGGCAGCGTTTAGCAAGAAATTACGGGTCATTCAGTAAGAATAGCAGGGGTGGCGTTAGCGAACAAAACGAGGGAGGAGTAGGGGGGAGGAATAGAGCAGATGGCAAGGGTAGTAACATGGGAACTAAAAAGGGTTTTAGTTCACCAGTAACCAATGACGATAACGGGTCATCTTTGCTGCATAGGAAGTATGATGTCCCTACCATAAGGGGAAATACATATGTAATGAACTGAAACACCCACAATTCTGGTGCCGGAAACTTAAATTAAATTGTGGGGTGCTAATATGAATCAGGTTCGGGTGATCAGAGCGGCAGACCTGCTTTACCCCTCGGACACAATGACAAACACATATGATAGGATCC
Source organism: Pseudophryne corroboree (assembly GCF_028390025.1). NCBI lineage: Eukaryota > Metazoa > Chordata > Amphibia > Anura > Myobatrachidae > Pseudophryne > Pseudophryne corroboree. The sequence continues at coordinate 626,935,357 of NC_086447.1, read as the reverse complement.
AACTCCATTTTAATATTCTAACAAAATTAACAGGATTCACAGCATTAGTGCAACAGATACCGAAATAGCTTAATATTTTATTCCCCTGGGCCAAGGAACAGTCTTGTACAACCAGCGTGAACAGTTCAACAGGTATGATGCAGGGACAGGTGAGCAAGCTGGTTATTAAATGAAGCACAGTCTCGACGAAGCTTGCATAAAAGAACTCTCAGTACCAGCATTCCTTAATAGCAGATAAATGCATTAACATTAGCTTTCACACTGCTGGGCGGAGCTTGCATAAAAGAACTATCAGTACCAGCATTCCTTAATAGCAGATAAATGCGTTAACATTAGCTTTCACACTGCTGGGCAGAGCTTGCTTACAAGAACTATCAGTACCAGCATACCTCAATAGCAGATCAATACATTCAACTTTTAACTGTAATGTAAGCTGCTGGGAGCACATATAACCAATACTTTTTCAATATCCCTGCAGCACTTACCAGGGGGTGTCTACACTCCTAACCCCTACCAATCAATCCCAGATGTGGGTACCATTATATAAGGGAAGCCTACCCCCTTTTTCAACATTCCAAAACAAATATGCGGGGCACAGCACTAGTGGGGAGCCTCTCTTCTGGAATACAGTATATTGCCCCCACATTGCAGAGTCTTGGCAGCGGAAGGGGTTAAATAAAGGGACACAGGGGAGCTTAGGGTTGCCTACCCACTTTCTACACTTATTATGTGGGCACAGGTGATGAGGGGCGCACCCCCTCAATCATTTAACTAGTACTGCGGGGCACTGCTAAGGGGAGCCTACCCCCTTTCTAAATTTTCCTGCTAGGGAACAGTGGGTACTTAGGGGAGCCTACCCCCTTTTAACAATGCGTCCCCAATATGCAGAGTTGTGGCAGCGGAAAGTGAAGCAGAGGCAGAGTTTATGCAGTGGAAGGGGTTAATGGGTTCTCACCACCAATGCGGCGCTTCTGCCACCTCCGGTCTGGTCCTGCATCTTCGGCGCCACCTGGGATGTAGAGCACCGCATCGGGGATGCGCCCTTGATCTGAGGTAGGAGGTGCGCCCTTCCGCAGCGATGTCTTCTCTGGTCAGGCTCCACACTTCCGTCTCCGGCCCTCCCGCCGCCTCGCCAATCCGCACTGTCCTCTTCAGCCGCAGAGGTCCTCAGTGCCGTCATCTCCCAGCTACCAGGGGTTCTCGCCGGGGGTCTTCTTTTCAGGGTCATCCTTAGCGGTGCCTGGGCGCCCATCTCTGCCGGGTCCCGCATCTTCCCTGCAGCAGCCTGGGAATTCCTTCTGGGGCCGTTACTCCACCCGCTCCTCTTCAGTCTAGATCCGCGCCGGACTCCTTCAGACGTCCCCGCGATCCTCTTCACCGGCAGGCAGTGGCGTGGACGGCTTCTCCTCCCCAGGGGTCCCTTGCTTCCGACCAGGTCACCGGCTCCGCTCCCAGTGTCTGCACCTGTCTTCTGTTCTCTGGCCACGATCCCCCAGGCGCTGGACACTTCGATCTCCTGGCATCACGGTGATGTCTCCCACTCTCCAGCGGACCTCGGTAAGGCACTACTGATTACATAGCTGGCGCTCCTTCGGACACTTTTCCATACTCCAGGTCACTCCTTCCCGCGTTGGGGACCCGCTTATATGGGTCTCCCTTTCTCCAGACCTCCCCTGTCCTTCATCCTAACTGGCTCCTTGCCCTCGGCAACAGCCCGCCTCAGGACACTCTTGCCCTGCGACCTGGGGGGGCGGGCAATCAGTGAGGGGCCCAGTTTCCTGGGTTCTGTGTTGCTGAGGAGGGGACACTAATTATAGAAGGCAGTGGCGCCAAATTTCCCTGCCTAAGCTGACAGGGACAGAAAAGTTTAGCCCATATTCTATCCTGGGCTTTGTAGTTCCACAATGTAAATAAAAAAAAAAAAAACAAGGGGGTCCCCATTTTATGTAATAACTTCAGGGTATTACACATATCTCAATTGTATGTATGTAAAGGCTAGAAGCCTTACAGGTAAAAAGGGGGAACTAGAAATCCTTGCAGCAAGCAGGGAATATGATATTATAGGCATTACTGGAACATGGTGGGACGAATCTCATGATTGGATAGTCAATCTAGAGGGTTATACGCTGTACAGGAGAGACAGACTAAATAAATGGGGTGGAGGGGTATGTCTTTATGTAAAGCCGTTTCTAAAACCTGTTATACGGGAAGATATCCAAGCGGGGACTGTAAATACTATTGAGACATTATGGGTAGAAATTGCATGCGGGGGTAAAGGAATAAAGAAGTTATTATTAGGGTTATGCTACAGGCCGCCTGTTATTAATGTGTCTGATGAGAAATTGTTACTGAATCAAATTGAAAGAGCAGCAGGAGTAGGAGACATAGTAGTGATGGGAGACTTTAACTATCCCGAGATAAACTGGAAAATCAATTCATGTGATACTGCTAGGGGCAATATGTTTTTAAACACGCTAAATGATAATTACTTGGTTCAATGAATCGAGGAACCAACTAGGTACAAGGCAATCTTAGACCTGATATTAACTAACAATGGGGAATTTGTATCAAATATTGAAGTAGGGGAGCCCATAGGAAACAGTGACCACAATATGGTCACGTTCAATATCAGTTTTCATAAGCAGTCCTGTACTGGCTCAACTAGGACTCTAAACTTTAGCAAAGCCAACTTTGACATGATGAAGGTAGCATTAAGGGACATTGAATGGGAAAATCTGTTTCAAGAACAAAAATGAAACAGAGAAATGGGATGTTTTAAAATTAGAGATGTGCAGCGGGCATTTTTTGTGTTTTGTGATTTGGTTTTGGATTCGGTTCCGCGGTCATGTTTTGGATTCGGACACATTTTGGCAAAACCACCCTTTCGGATTTTTGTTGGATTCGGATGCGTTTTGGATTCGAGTGTTCTTTTTTAAAAAACCTCAAAAACAGCTAAAATCATAGAATTTGGGGGTAATTTTGATCCTATAGTATTAGTAACCTCATTAACCATAATTTACACTCATTTCCAGTCTATTCTGAACACCTCACACCTCACAATATTATTTTTTAGTCCTAAAATTAGCACCAAGGTCGCTGGATGACTAAGCTAAGCGACCCAAGTGGGCGGCACAAACACAAGGCCCATCTAGGAGTGGCACTGCAGTATCAGACAGGATGGCACTTAAATACTAGTCCCCAAACAGCACATGATGCAAAGATAAATAAAATAAGAGGTGCAAGATGGAATTGTCCTTGGGCCCTCCCATCCACCATTATGTAGTGATGAGCGGGTTCAGTTCCTCGGAAACCGAACCCCGCCGAACTTCACCCACTTTACACGGGTCCGTATTAACCCGAGCGCGCCCGAACGTCATCATCCCGCTGTCGGATTCTCGCGAGATTCGCCGCCATTTTCACTTGTGCATTGGAAATGTTAGGGAGAGGACGTGGCTGGCGTCCTCTCCATTTATTAATAATATTTGTGCTTATTGCTTAATTGTGGGGACTGGGGAGCAGCTGTATTATATAGGAGGAGTACAGTGCAGAGTTTTGCTGACAGTGACCACCAGTATACGTAGTCTGCCTGATAAACACTCCATATCTGTGCTCAGTGTGCTGCATATATCTGTGCTCACACTGCTTAATTGTGGGGACTGGGGAGCAGCTGTATTATATAGGAGGAGTACAGTGCAGAGTTTTGCTGACAGTGACCACCAGTATACGTTGTCTGCCTGAAAAACACTCCATATCTGTGCTCACACTGCTTAATTGTGGGGACTGGGGAGCAGCTGTATTATATAGGAGGAGAACAGTGCAGAGTTTTTTGCTGACAGTGACCACCAGTATACGTTGTCTGCCTGAAAAACACTCCATATCTGTGCTCAGTGTGCTGCATATATCTGTGCTCACACTGCTTAATTGTGGGGACTGGGGAGCAGCTGTATTATATAGGAGGAGTACAGTGCAGAGTTTTGCTGACCAGTGACCACCAGTATACGTTGTCTGCCTGAAAAACACTCCATATCTGTGCTCAGTGTGCTGAATATATCTGTGCTCACACTGGGGACTGGGGAGCAGCTGTATTATATAGGAGGAGTACAGTGCAGAGTTTTGCTGACAGTGACCACCAGTATACGTTGTCTGCCTGAAAAACACTCCATATCTGTGCTCAGTGTGCTGCATATATCTGTGCTCACACTGCTTTATTGTGGGAACTGGGGACCACCAGTATATTATATAGGAGGAGTACAGTGCAGAGTTTTGCTGACAGTGACCACCAGTATATATAGCAGTACGGTACGGAAGGCCACTACTCTACCTACCTCTGTGTCTTCAAGTATACTATCCATCCATACCTGTGGTGCATTTCAGTTGTGCACAGTATATATAGTAGTAGGCCATTGCTATTGATACTGGCATATAATTCCACACATTAAAAAATGGAGAACAAAAATGTGGAGGTTAAAATAGGGAAAGATCAAGATCCACTTCCACCTCGTGCTGAAGCTGCTGCCACTAGTCATGGCCGAGACAATGAAATGCCATCAACGTCGTCTGCCAAGGCCGATGCCCAATGTCATAGTAGAGAGCATGTAAAATCCAAAAAACAAAAGTTCAGTAAAATGACCCAAAAATCAAAATTGAAAGCGTCTGATGAGAAGCGTAAACTTACCAATATGCCATTTACGACACGGAGAGGCAAGGAACGGTTGAGGCCCTGGCCTATGTTCATGGCAAGTGGTTCAGATTCACATGAGGATGGAAGCACTCATCCTCTTGCTAGAAAAATGAAAAGACTTAAGCTGGCAAAAGCACAGCAAAGAACTGTGCGTTCTTCTAAATCACAAATCCCCAAGGAGAGTCCAATTGTGTCGGTTGCGATGCCTGACCTTCCCAACACTGGACGGGAAGAGCTTGCGCCTTCCACCATTTGCACGCCCCCTGCAAGTGCTAGAAGGAGCACCCGCAGTCTAGTTCCTGATAGTCAAATTGAAGATGTCACTGTTGAAGTACACCAGGATGAGGATATGGGTGTTGCTGGCGCTGGGGAGGAAATTGACAAGGAGGATTCTGATGGTGAGGTGGTTTGTTTAAGTCAGGCACCCGGGGAGACACCTGCTGTCCGTGGGACGAATATGGCCATTGACATGCCTGGTCAAAATACAAAAAAAAAATAACCTCTTCGGTGTGAAATTATTTCAACACAAATGCGGACAACAGGTGTCAAGCCGTGTGTTGCCTTTGTCAAGCTGTAATAAGTAGGGGTAAGGACGTTAACCCCCTAGGAACATCCTCCCTTATACGTCACCTGTTCCGCATTCATCAGAGGTCAGTGACAAGTTCAAAAACTTTGGATGACAGCGGAAGCAGTCCACTGACCACTAAATCCCTTCCTCTTGTAATCAAGCTCCTGCAAACCACACCACCAACTCCCTCAGTGTCAATTTCCACCTTACACGGGAAAGCCAATAGTCCTGCAGGCCATGTCACTGGCAAGTCTGACGAGTCCTCTCCTGCCTGGGATTCCTCCGATGCATCCTTGAGTGTAACGCCTACTGCTGCTGGCGCTGCTGTTGTTGCTGCTGGGAGTCGATCGTCATCCCAGAGGGGAAGTCGGAAGACCACTTGTACTACTTCCAGTAAGCAATTGACTGTCCAACAGTCCTTTGCGAGGAAGATGAAATATCACAGCAGTCATCCTGCTGCAAAGCGGATAACTCAGGTCTTGTCAGCCTGGGTGGTGAGAAACGTGGTTCCTGTATCCACCGTTAATTCAGAGGCAACTAGAGACTTGTTTGAGGTACTGTGTCCCCGTTACCAAATACCATCTATTTTCCATTTCTCTTGGCAGGCGATACCGAAAATGTACACAGACCTCAGAAAAAGAGTCACCAGTGTCCTAAAAAATGCAGTTGTACCCATTGTCCACTTAACCACGGACATGTGGACAAGTGGAGCAGGGCAGACTCAGGACTATATGACTGTGACAGCCCACTAAGTAGATGTATTGCCTCCCGCAGCAAGAACAGCAGCAGCGGCACCAGTAGCAGCATCTCGCAAACGCCAACTCGTTCCGAGGCAGGCTACGCTTTGTATCACCGCTTTCCATAAGAGGCACACAGCTGACAACCTCTTACAGAAACTGAGGAACATCATCGCAGAATGGCTTACCCCAATTGGACTCTCCTGGGGATTTGTGACATCGGACAACGCCACCAATATTGTGCGTGCATTACATCTGGGCAAATTCCAGCACGTCCCATGTTTTGCACATACATTGAATTTGGTGGTGCAGAATTATTTAAAAAACGACAGGGGCGTGCAAGAGATGCTGTCCGTGGCCCGAAGAATTGTGGGCCACTTTCGGTATTCAGCCACCGCGTGCCGAAGACTGGAGCACCAGCAAACAGTCCTGAACCTGCCCTGCGGTCATCTGAAGCAAGAGGTGGTAACGAGGTGGAATTCAACTCTCTATATGCTTCAGAGGATGGAGGAGCAGCAAAAGGCCATTCAAGCCTATACATCTGCCCACGATATAGGCAAAGGAGGGGGAATGCACCTGACTCAAGCGCAGTGGAGAATGATTTCAACGTTGTGCAAGGTTCTGCAACCCTTTGAACTTGCCACATGTGAAGTCAGTTCAGACACTGCCAGCCTGAGTCAGGTCATTCCCCTCATCAGGCTTTTGCAGAAGAAGCTGGAGACATTGAAGGAGGAGCTAAAACAGAACGATTCCGCTAGGCATGTGGGACTTTTGGATGGAGCCCTTGATTCGCTTAACCAGGATTCACGGGTGGTCAATCTGTTGAAATCAGAGCACTACATTTTGGCCACCGTGCTCGATACTAGATTTAAAACCTACGTTGTATCTCTCTTTCCGGCAGACACAAGTCTGCAGAGGTTCAAAGACCTGCTGGTGAGAAAATTGTCAAGTCAAGCGGAACGTGACCCGTCAACAGCTCCTCCTTCACATTCTCCCGCAACTGGAGCTGTGAGGAAAAGGCTAAGAATTCCGAGCCCACCCGCTGGCGGTGATGCAGGGCAGTCTGGATCGAGTGCTGACATCTGGTCCGGACTGAAGGACCTGGCAATGATTACTGACATGTCGTCTACTGTCACTGCATATGATTCTGTCACCATTGAAAGAATGGTGGAGGATTATATGAGTGACCGCATCCAAGTAGGCACGTCAGACAGTCCGTACGTATACTGGCAGGAAAAAGAGGCAATTTGGAGGCCCTTGCACAAACTGGCTTTATTCTACCTAAGTTGCCCTCCCTCCAGTGTGTACTCTGAAAGAGTGTTTAGTGCAGCCGCTCACCTTGTCAGCAATCGGCGTACGAGGTTATTTCCAGAAAATGTGGAGAAGATGATGTTCATCTAAATGAATTATAATCAATTCCTCCGTGGAGACATTCACCAGCAATTGCCTCCAGAAAGTACACAGGGATCTGAGATGGTGGATTCCAGTGGGGATGAATTAATAATCTGTGAGGAGGGGGATGTACACAGTGAAAGGGGTGAGGAATCGGAGGATGATGATGAGGTGGACATCTTGCCTCTGTAGAGCCAGTTTGTGCAAGGAGAGATTGATTGCTTCTTTTTTGGTGGGGGCCCAAACCAACCAGGCATTTCAGTCACAGCCATGTGGCAGACCCTGTCGCTGAAATGATGGGTTCGTTAAAGTGTGCATGTCCTGTTTATACAACATGTGGGTGGGAGGGCCCAAGGACATTTCCATCTTGCACCTCTTTTTTCTTTCATTTTTCTTTGCATCATGTGCTGTTTGGGGACTATTTTTTTGAAGTGCCATCCTGCCTGACACTGCAGTGCCACTCCTAGATGGGCCAGGTGTTTGTGTCGGCCACTTGTGTCGCTTAGCTTAGTCACACAGCGACCTTGGTGCGCTCTTTTTTTCTTTGCATCATGTGCTGTTTGGGGACTATTTTTTTGAAGTGCCATCCTGTCTGACACTGCAGTGCCACTCCTAGATGGGCCAGGTGTTTGTGTCGGCCACTTGGGTCGCTTAGCTTAGTCACACAGCTACCTCACTGCGCCTCTTCTTTTCTTTGCATCATGTGCTGTTTGGGGACTATTTGTTTGAAGTGCCATCCTGTCTGACACTGCAGTGCCACTCCTAGATGGGCCAGGTGTTTGAGTCGGCCACGTGTGTCGCTTAGCTTAGTCACACAGCTACCTCATTGCGCCTCTTTTTTTCTTTGCATCATGTGCTGTTTGGGGACTATTTTTTGGAAGTGCCATCCTGCCTGACACTGCAGTGCCACTCCTAGATGGGCCAGGTGTTTGTGTCGGCCACTTGTGTCGCTTAGCTTAGCCATCCAGCGACCTCGGTGCAAATTTTAGGACTAAAAATAATATTGTGAGGTGTGAGGTGTTCAGGATAGACTGAAAATGAGTGTAAATTATGGTTATTGAGGTTAATAATTCTATGGGATCAAAATGACCCCCAAATTCTATGATTTAAGCTATTTTTGAGGGTTTTTTGTAAAAAAAACACCCGAACCCAAAACACATCCGAATCCGACAAAAAAATTTCAGGGAGGTTTTGCCAAAACGCGTCCGAATCCAAAACACGGCCGCGGAACCGAATCCAAAACCAAAACACAAAACCCGAAAAATTTCCGGTGCACATCACTACCCTTATGTTGTATAATAAACAAGACATGCACACTTTAACAAACCAATCATTTCAGCGACAGGGTCTTCCACACAACTGTGGCTGAAATGACTGGTTGGTTTGGACCCGCACCAAAAAAGCAGCAATCAATCTCTCCTTGCACAAACTGGCTGTACAGAGTCAAGATGTCCACCTTATCCTCATCGTCCGATTCCTCACCCCTTTCACTGTGTTCACAGAGTATTAATTCATCCCCACTGGAATCCACCATCACAGTTCCCTGTGTACTTTCAGGAGGCAATTGCTGGTAAAGGTCTTCCTGGAGGAATTTATAATTAATTTTGATGAACATCATCTTCTCCACATTTAGTGGAAGTAATCTCCTATGCCAATCGCTGACAAGGTCACAGGCTGCACTAAACACTCTTTCGGAGTACACACTGCAGGGGGGCAACTTAGGAAAAATAAAGCCAGTTTGTGCAATGGCCTCCAAATTGCCTCTTTTTCCTGCCAGTATACATACGGACTGTCTGACATGTTTACTTGGATGCTATCACTCGTATAATCCTCCACCATTTTTTCAATGGTGACAGAATCATATGCAGTGACAGTAGACATGTCAGTAATCGTTGGCAGGTCCTTCAGTCCAGACCAGATGTCAGCACTTGCTCATGACTGCCCTGCATCACCGCCAGTGGGTGGTTTTGGAAATTTTATCCTTTTCCTGGCAGCTCCAGTGGCGGTAGAAAATTAAGGAGGAGCTGTTGGCGGGTCACGTTCCGCTTGACTTGACAATTGTCTCACCAGCAGGTCTTTGAACATCTGCAGACTTGTGTCTGCCGGAAAAGAGATACAACGTAGGCTTTAAACCTAGGATCGAGCACGCTGGCCAAAATGTAGTTTTCTGATTTCAACAGATTGACCACCCGTGAATCCTGGTTAAGCGAATGAAGGGCTCCAACCACAAGTCCCACATGCCTAGCGGAATCGCTCCATTTTAGCTTCTCCTTCAATCTCTCCAACTGCTACTGCAAAAGCCTGATGAGGGGAATGACCTGACTTAGGCTGGCAGTGTCTGAACTGACTTCACGTGTGGCAAGTTCAAAGGGTTGGAGAACCTTGCACAACATAGAAATCTTTCTCCACTGCGCTTGAGTCAGGTGCATTCCCCCTCCTTTGCCTATATCGTAGGCAGATGTATGGGCTTGAATGGCCTTTTGCTGCTCCTCCATCCTCTGAAGCATATAGAGGGTTGAATTCCACCTCGTTACCACCTCTTGCTTCAGCTGATGGCAGGGCATGTTCATGAGTGTTTGCTGGTGCTCCAGTCTTTGGCATGCGGTGGCTGAATGCAGAAAGTGGCCTGCAATTTTTTGGGCCACCGACAGCATCTCCTGCACGCCCGTCATTTTTCAAAAAATGATGCACCACCAAATTAATTGTATGTGCAAACCATGGGATGTGCTGGAATTTGCCCACATGTAATAATGCACGCACAATATTGGTGGCGTTGTCCGATATCACAAATCCCCAGGAGAGTCCAATTGGGGTAAGCCAATCTGTTCCTCAGTTTCCGTAAGAGGTTGTCAGCTGTGTGCCTCTTATGGAAAGCAGTGATACAAAGCGTAGCCTGCCTAGGGACGTGTTGGCGTTTGCAAGATGCTGCTACTGGTGCCGCCGCTGTTGTTGCTGCTGGAGGCAACACGTCTACCCAGTGGGCTGTCACAGTCATATAGTCCTTAGTCTGCCCTGCTCCACTTGTCCTCATGTCCGTGGTTAAGTGGACAGTGGGTGCAACTGCATTTTTTAGGAAACTAAGGACACTTTTTCTGACGTCTGTGTACATTCTCGGTATCGCCTGCCTAGAGAAGTGGAACCTAGATGGGATTTGGTACTGGGGACACATTACCTCAACCAATTCTCCAAGTTCCTGTGAACTAACGGTGGACACCGGATGCACGTCTAACACCAACATAGTTGTCAAGGCCTGAGTTATCCGCTTTGCAACAGGATGACTGCTGTGATATTTCATCTTCCTCGCAAAGGACTGTTGGACAGTCAATTGCTTACTGGAAGTAGTACAAGTGGTCTTCTGACTTCCCCTCTGGGATGACGATTGACTCCCAGCAGCAAAAACAGCAGCAACAGCAGCAGTAGGCGTTACACTCAAGGATCCATCGGAGGAATCTCAGTTAGGAGAGGACTCGTCAGACTTGCCAGTGACATGGCCTGCAGGACTATTGGCATTCCTGTATAAGGAGGAAATTGACATTGACGGAGTTGGTGGTGTGGTTTGCAGGAGCTTGTGTACAAGAGGAAAATGGGATTTAGTTGTTAGTGGACTGCTTCCGCTGTCACCCAAAGTTTTTGAACTTGTCAATGACTTCTGATGAATGCGCTCCAGGTGACTTATAAGGGAGGATGTTCCTAGGTGGTTAACGTCCTTACCCCTACTTATTACAGCTTAACAAAGGTAACACACGGCTTGACACCTGTTGTCCGCATTTCTGTTTAAATAATTCCACACCGAAGAGGTGATTTTTTTTTTGTATTTTGAACAGGCATGTCAATGGCCATATTCATCCCACGGACAACAGATGTCTCCCCGGGTGCCTGACTTAAACAAACCACCTCACCATCAGAATCCTCCTTGTCAATTTCCTCCTCAGCGCCAGCAACACCCATATCTTCATCCTGGTGTACTTCAACGGTGACATCTTCAATTTGAATATCAGGAACTGGACTGTGGGTGCTCCTTCCAGCACTTGCAGGAGGTGTGCAAATGGTGGAAGGAGCTACCTCTTCCCGTCCAGTGTTGGGAAGGTCAGGCATCGCAACCAACACAATTGGGCTCTCCTTGGGGATTTGTGATTTAGAAGAACACACAGTTCTTTGCCTTGCTTTTGCCAGCTTTAATCTCTTCATTTTTCTATCCTCATGTGAACCTGAACTACTAGTCATGAGAAACATAGGAGAGGGCCTTAGCCGTTCCTTGCCACTCTGTGTGGTAAATGGCATATTGGCAAGTTTACGCTTCTCCTCAGGCGATTTTAATTTAGATTTTTGGCTCATTTTACTGAAGTTTTGCTTTTTGGATTTTACATGCTCTCTACTATGACATTGGGCATCGGCCTTGGCAGACGACGTTGATGGCATTTCATTGTCTCTGCCATGACTAGTGGCAGCAGCTTCAGCACTAGGTGGAAATGAATCTTGATCTTTCCCTATTTTACCCTCCACATTTTTGTTCTCCATTTTTTAATGTGTGGAATTATATGCCAGTAATATATCTGGAAATAGCAGTAATGTCTGGAATTAGAAACCACTAGATAGATACCAGATACCACTGTGACTGGAATGATGATGACCTATGCACAGTGACAGGACACTACCACAGCACGCTACAGCAGCAAGATGCAGCACAAGACACTGTACTAGTATTAGTAATGTAGTATTACTGAGCACCACAAGACAATGAGCAGTGATACTGAGCACTGCTGATACTGAGCACTGCTGATACTGAGCACTTATGATACTGAGCACTGATGATACTACAGAGAACTGACACTGAGCAGCACGATTAGCACAAGACACTGTACTAGTATTACTAATGTAGTATCACTGAGCACCACAAGACAATGAGCAGTGATACTGAGCACTGCTGATACTGAGCACTGCTGATACTGAGCACTGATGATGCTGAGCACTGATGATACTACGGGGAACTGACACTGAGCAGCACGATTAGCACAAGACACTGTACTAGTATTAGTAATGTAGTATTACTGAGCACCACAAGACAATGAGCAGTGATACTGAGCACTGATGATACTGAGCACTGATGATACTACGGAGAACTGACATTGAGCAGCACGATTAGCACAAGACACTGTTCTAGTGTTACTAATGTAGTATTACTGAGCACCACAAGACTATGAGCAGTGGAACTGAGCACTGATGATACTGAGCACTGATGATACTACGGAGAACTGACACTGAGCAGCACGATTAGCACAAGACACTGTACTAGTATTAGTAATGTAGTATTACTGAGCACCACAAGACAATGAGCAGTGATACTGAGCACTGATGATACTGAGCACTGATGATACTACGGAGAACTGACACTGAGCAGCACGATGCAGCACAAGACACTGTACTAGTATTAGTGAGCAGCACAAAAGCACTCTGGAATTGTCACCCCCCAGATACCATTGTGACTGGAATGATGATGAACGATACACAGTCACAGGACACTACTACCACAGCACCCTATAGCAGCAAGATGCAGCACAAGACACAGTACTAGTATTACTGAGCAGCACAAAAGCACTCTGGAATTGTCACCCCCCATATACCACTATGACCGGAATGATGATGACCGATGCAGTATCTACTAAGTAAAGGATGAGTCGCACAGACACTTATTTGCATTCAATATTTTTTATGTATATATGTAATGTATGTCCTTTCCCTTATGTTCAATAATCTAGGTATATACCTTTTATCTATTGGGAGGTGCTCCAAGGGATAGCGTAAGTATAGAAATTCAAAAGAAGAAGATTCCCTGTACTGGGCACACGCGGGCAAGTATACTTTCTTAAAGTCAAATATCTATTACGATAGATGACCACAGATTCTAAAATATAACTTTTAATGTTATTACTAAAACATGAGCGAAATATAGTGCATGTGAATTGTGAATAATTGTGAATGAATTTAATAAAGTGAATTAAAAAGCCTAGCCACTGTAATGATGTATTTCTTCACTGTCTCCAATGTTTTAAACAGTGTTTCAGTATTAGTAACAACTAAAGTTGCCAAATGTCTTGCAATGATACATTTGTATCTGGGAGTAAACAACTCCTTCATGTAACTTAGTGATACCACCACTATTCTAATTTTGACTTCGTGTTTTCAGTGTGCGCATCACTGACTACAATTTACTGTATTTAAATGGTGGGCCATGATATAATGTTGCCTCCTCTGAATAATGTATTGATTACTTTGCTGCTTGGGGGATAATGTCCCTGTGCTCCTGTCCTAAATAATTATATGGTGCCTTATGTGTTAATTTTCTCCTTGAGCTGCCCTTATTACTGTCTAACAGAAAGTTCTCAGACAGATAGGGCTTGATATCATTCTCTACACATATGTATCGTTGATGATACTCATTACTATATGGCTGTGAGTCATATTATTGATCCTATATCAACATCACTTGCACATAATATGTTTTTCATGCATTTACCATACAGCCACTGCTTTTTATCAGGTTCTACTCAACATCTATTATGCACGTGTGTAGTTTATTGAACAGTTTTTGCCAAATAGTTGATATTTATCCTTAATACTGAAGCAATTGTTTCTTTAATATCACAACCAAAGTGCTCATTAGGCAATCACCCATATATATTGTAATATTTCCTTGTATCACATTTACCAAACAGATTATTTCATAATAGGACAGTTGATTATTCAGTATTGTGTACAGCACATATATTTTCTTTATTTCTAATAGTAGATAGTGCCTGCAAGTTCATCCACACTGTAGCTGGGACCACTATGTATCCCCTCAATATTTTGCCGCTATTACATTAAACGTTACAGGGCCGGCACAATGGGATCTTATACTTTAAACCCCAGTGCAGCAATATCATCAGCTCCCTCCCGCAGCGTGTATCAGCGGGAACAAGCTATAATGTAGCTGGGACCACAACGTGTCCCCTCAATGTTTGGCCGCTATTGTATTAGGTGTTATAGGGTCGGCACACTGGGATCTTAATGGAAAGTCCCAGTGCAGCAGTGCCCTCGGTTCCTTCCCGCAGCGTGTGTCAGCAGGAAGCCGCTGACCGCGGCTCTCCCGTATGAGACCACCCGCGTGGCTGGGTATACTATATAGCGGCCGTCTCCCGTGCGATAAGCACACAGGGGGACCCGCGGCAGCAGCAAATACTCTTGAGGCACAAATTATCTTAACAAGCTGGGCAACAAAAATTGTACAGTGGCTATGCTAAATATTTAAAAGGACACATAGTAAGTGCGTCCGATCCCTAACGATCGTTTCGCATTTGCTTAATCATAGGAAACCCGATTTCCGGGTTTGAGGAAACTATATCCCCTGTCTCAGTCCCTCATTCGTCAATTACATTGATTGACAGGTCCAATGACCTATCCGTATTTTTTAGCCTTAGAATGCAATGTTCTAAATATATTTTTCATTGTATTTTAATTACTGATTCCGATATTATATTCTTACAAGCCTAATGGTCTCAGGAAAAATTTTCTTTAATCATGAGGGTCAGCATATATGTTTCATGGTGATCTATCCACCATTAATTCATTAAACAATTTTTATATATTATCTTCATATTTTTATGGTACAAGAATGAATTAATAGTAGGTTAGCCGATTATCTGGATATCAGAATTTCAGTCAATGTCAATTATCCCATCTTTTTAAAGTACCTTATACTAAATATTGTGTGAAATCTAATATAACCAATTATTAGTAAGGAACATAAGTAATGGCCCTATTATTCTTAATTCTGAATATTCATTTAAAATTAATAGGGATGTTTGTATGAGTACTTATGCTTTATGCCGCCACATCATCTCCCTTTCTCTTTCCTATCTGATTATTTTTCTTGTTTAATTGTTTTCTCGAAACCAGTTGTTATGTCTTATTTATCTCTTATACTGTGATTAATAGCCATTATGGGAAAGTGATTTATGATTGTTGGTGAATTTCCTATTCCTGGGCCTCCGATTACCTTATATTCCTTCAGGGAGGCCTATCTTTCCCATTACTTTGCATTTTCTTACCAGATAATATGGTAATGGGATTAGTAAGTGAACTATATCATACATACGTGTTTAGTGCATGCCCATATAAAGTGAAAATGAAGTACATGATGAAAAAATTATTATAAACAAAATAAAAAAGATAGAAATTATAATATCAATAAATAGGAATAATGAAAGAGGGGAGTATTAATCATTCCCCATGCTTGCTCCTTTACATATATTTTGTGATATGGTGATTCAGATGAGAATCACTTATATTCAATATGTGTCATACTATATTCTGACACACTGTGTTGTAAAGCTTCCCAGAAAACTGTGATATGCTGTGACACAAAATTCAAACCAAAATTCAAGTGACAGTGTGAAAAAAGAAACAAAATTTAATAAATGGGAAGTGTCAGTATGTGTTGGGTCTTTGATCTTATCCCAACAGGGACCAATTAAGGGTGGTAATACCAATCACATTTATAAGCTTAAGGGTCAAGAAGGTCTATTATCCTGCCCGTTCACCAACTTATATTTTCTTATTACTTTTTACCCTTCCAAGAAGGCTGTGAAATTGATGTGTTCATTGAGTCCATTAGGTTGAAGTCCATCCAATAGAAACGTCCATCGACTTTCTCTTTTAAGCAATTCTTGAGTTAAGTTGCCTCCCCTAATCCCCAATTGGACTCGTTCAATTCCAAAGGCTTTTAGATCTGTTGTATTGCCAGCGTGTCTCTCATAAAAGTGTTTAGCCACTGTAGTTAGTTGTTTAAATTTGTTGTGATCTTTTTTGCAATTTCGAATCGAACCCACATGTTCCAGTACTCTCTGTTTAAGGGGTCTGGTCGTCATTCCGACATACCTTTTCCCACAGGTGCAGGTGAGGCAGTATATTACCCCCATTGTCTTACAGTTTATATAATCCTTGATTATATGGGTTTTGCCATATTTATCTCCGAATTCGGTTGTCTTTACCATGAATTCGCATGCCTTACACTCCCCACACCTGTGTGACCCGTTAATTGCTCTCTCTTTTCTTATGGTTTTATTATTTGGACTGTAATGACTATGGACTACTGTGTCTCTTAAATTCTGTGCTCTCCTCCAGCTCATAGATGGTTTGGGTCCCAAATCTTTGGCCAGATCCGGGTCTAATTTTAGAATTGGCCAGTGTTTATTCAGGATTCCCTGTATTTCTTGCCATTCTGAGCAAAAATCACCTACAAATCTGATAACTTCAGGTTTTTTAACCTCATTCTTATTTGGGTATAGTAATTGATTTCTATCCAGCTGTTTTGCTTGGTATCTTGCTTTTTTAATTGCTCTTTTTGAATACCCTCTTTTGAGAAGTCTATCACTAAGTTCCATTGCTCGCTGGTCAAAATCTCTAGTTCCAGAGCAATTTCTTCTCATTCTCAAAAACTCCCCTTTGGGGATTCCTTTGAGTACAGGGGGAAAGTGAGCACTGGATTTGTGTAAAACACTGTTAGTCGCTGTGTGTTTTCGATATAGATCTGTGTTGATTCGACCATCTTCCATCTTTTTCACTCTTAGATCCAAAAAGGTCACCTCTGAGTCACTGATCTCATATGTAAGTTTAAGATTGAGTGTGTTATTGTTTAGTATGTTTAAAAACTGTTTAAACTTATCCTTGGGACCATTCCACAGTATTAACAGATCGTCTATATATCTCATCCAAATCAAGATATATTGAGTATAATCATCCATTGTTTCATGAAAGACACAGGTCTCCTCCCACCATCCCAGATATATATTTGCATAGGTAGGGGCACAAGCCGCCCCCATAGCTGTGCCCCGCACCTGCAAATAAGATCTGTCATCAAAAACAAAAAAGTTTTTTTGAAGGACAAATGTTAATAGTTTCAATAGAAATTCACCAAATTGGGTATTTCCTTCTTGCTGGAGGAAATAATTAACCGAGGATATGCCCTCCTCATGTTGTATACTCGTATGTAGTGATTCTACATCACACGTTACGAGGAGGGTTTGTTTATCCACCTGTATTTCATTCAGTTTACATAAAACATCTGTCGTATCTTTAGTATATGATGGGAGTGTAGTCACATATTTCCTCAGATGGGTATCCAGATATTTACTGGCTTGTTCTGTCAGTCCATCAATTCCTGACACTATGGGGCGGCCTGGTGGTGTCCGTTCGTCCTTATGGACCTTTGGGAGTAGATAGAATGTAGGGGTCTTGGGTTCCTTCACCTCCAAAAATTCAAATTCTGTTTTGTTTATGATGCCTGTATCATATGCTGTTGTTATCATCCGATCGTATTGTTTTTTATATGTCTCCATAGGGTTTGATGGTAAACGTTTGTAACAGAGTGCATCATTAAGTTGTTTTCTAAACAAAAAGCCTTTGGAATTGAACGAGTCCAATTGGGGATTAGGGGAGGCAACTTAACTCAAGAATTGCTTAAAAGAGAAAGTCAATGGACGTTTCTATTGGATGGACTTCAACCTAATGGACTCAATGAACACATCAATTTCACAGCCTTCTTGGAAGGGTAAAAAGTAATAAGAAAATATAAGTTGGTGAACGGGCAGGATAATAGACCTTCTTGACCCTTAAGCTTATAAATGTGATTGGTATTACCACCCTTAATTGGTCCCTGTTGGGATAAGATCAAAGACCCAACACATACTGACACTTCCCATTTATTAAATTTTGTTTCTTTTTTCACACTGTCACTTGAATTTTGGTTTGAATTTTGTGTCACAGCATATCACAGTTTTCTGGGAAGCTTTACAACACAGTGTGTCAGAATATAGTATGACACATATTGAATATAAGTGATTCTCATCTGAATCACCATATCACAAAATATATGTAAAGGAGCAAGCATGGGGAATGATTAATACTCCCCTCTTTCATTATTCCTATTTATTGATATTATAATTTCTATCTTTTTTATTTTGTTTATAATAATTTTTTCATCATGTACTTCATTTTCACTTTATATGGGCATGCACTAAACACGTATGTATGATATAGTTCACTTACTAATCCCATTACCATATTATCTGGTAAGAAAATGCAAAGTAATGGGAAAGATAGGCCTCCCTGAAGGAATATAAGGTAATCGGAGGCCCAGGAATAGGAAATTCACCAACAATCATAAATCACTTTCCCATAATGGCTATTAATCACAGTATAAGAGATAAATAAGACATAACAACTGGTTTCGAGAAAACAATTAAACAAGAAAAATAATCAGATAGGAAAGAGAAAGGGAGATGATGTGGCGGCATAAAGCATAAGTACTCATACAAACATCCCTATTAATTTTAAATTAATATTCAGAATTAAGAATAATAGGGACATTACTTATGTTCCTTACTAATAATTGGTTATATTAGATTTCACACAATACCCTCCTCGTAACGTGTGATGTAGAATCACTGTATACGAGTATACAACATGAGGAGGGCATATCCTCGGTTAATTATTTCCTCCAGCAAGAAGGAAATACCCAATTTGGTGAATTTCTATTGAAACTATTAACATTTGTCCTTCAAAAAAACTTTTTTGTTTTTGATGACAGATCTTATTTGCAGGTGCGGGGCACAGCTATGGGGGCGGCTTGTGCCCCTACCTATGCAAATATATATCTGGGATGGTGGGAGGAGACCTGTGTCTTTCATGAAACAATGGATGATTATACTCAATATATCTTGATTTGGATGAGATATATAGACGATCTGTTAATACTGTGGAATGGTCCCAAGGATAAGTTTAAAGAGTTTTTAAACATACTAAACAATAACACACTCAATCTTAAACTTACATATGAGATCAGTGACTCAGAGGTGACCTTTTTGGATCTAAGAGTGAAAAAGATGGAAGATGGTCGAATCAACACAGATCTATATCGAAAACACACAGCGACTAACAGTGTTTTACACAAATCCAGTGCTCACTTTCCCCCTGTACTCAAAGGAATCCCCAAAGGGGAGTTTTTGAGAATGAGAAGAAATTGCTCTGGAACTAGAGATTTTGACCAGCGAGCAATGGAACTTAGTGATAGACTTCTCAAAAAAAGGTATTCAAAAAGAGCAATTAAAAAAGCAAGATACCAAGCAAAACAGCTGGATAGAAATCAATTACTATACCCAAATAAGAATGAGGTTAAAAAACCTGAAGTTATCAGATTTGTGGGTGATTTTTGCTCAGAATGGCAAGAAATACAGGGAATCCTGAATAAACACTGGCCAATTCTAAAATTAGACCCGGATCTGGCCAAAGATTTGGGACCCAAACCATCTATGAGCTGGAGGAGAGCACAGAATTTAAGAGACACAGTAGTCCATAGTCATTACAGTCCAAATAATAAAACCATAAGAAAAGAGAGAGCAATTAAGGGGTCACACAGGTGTGGGGAGTGTAAGGCATGCGAATTCATGGTAAAGACAACCGAATTCGGAGATAAATATGGCAAAACCCATATAATCAAGGATTATATAAACTGTAAGACAATGGGAGTAATATACTGCCTCACCTGCACCTGTGGGAAAAGGTATGTCGGAATGACGACCAGACCCCTTAAACAGAGAGTACTGGAACATGTGGGTTCGATTCGAAATTGAAAAAAAGATCACAACAAATTTAAACAACTAACTACAGTGGCTAAACACTTTTATGAGAGACACGCTGGCAATACAACAGATCTAAAAGCCTTTGGAATTGAACGAGTCCAATTGGGGATTAGGGGAGGCAACTTAACTCAAGAATTGCTTAAAAGAGAAAGTCGATGGACGTTTCTATTGGATGGACTTCAACCTAATGGACTCAATGAACACATCAATTTCACAGCCTTCTTGGAAGGGTAAAAAGTAATAAGAAAATATAAGTTGGTGAACGAGCAGGATAATAGACCTTCTTGACCCTTAAGCTTATAAATGTGATTGGTATTACCACCCTTAATTGGTCCCTGTTGGGATAAGATCAAAGACCCAACACATACTGACACTTCCCATTTATTAAATTTTGTTTCTTTTTTCACACTGTCACTTGAATTTTGGTTTGAATTTTGTGTCACAGCATATCACAGTTTTCTGGGAAGCTTTACAACACAGTGTGTCAGAATATAGTATGACACATATTGAATATAAGTGATTCTCATCTGAATCACCATATCACAAAATATATGTAAAGGAGCAAGCATGGGGAATGATTAATACTCCCCTCTTTCATTATTCCTATTTATTGATATTATAATTTCTATCTTTTTTATTTTGTTTATAATAATTTTTTCATCATGTACTTCATTTTCACTTTATATGGGCATGCACTAAACACGTATGTATGATATAGTTCACTTACTAATCCCATTACCATATTATCTGGTAAGAAAATGCAAAGTAATGGGAAAGATAGGCCTCCCTGAAGGAATATAAGGTAATCGGAGGCCCAGGAATAGGAAATTCACCAACAATCATAAATCACTTTCCCATAATGGCTATTAATCACAGTATAAGAGATAAATAAGACATAACAACTGGTTTCGAGAAAACAATTAAACAAGAAAAATAATCAGATAGGAAAGAGAAAGGGAGATGATGTGGCGGCATAAAGCATAAGTACTCATACAAACATCCCTATTAATTTTAAATTAATATTCAGAATTAAGAATAATAGGGACATTACTTATGTTCCTTACTAATAATTGGTTATATTAGATTTCACACAATATTTAGTATAAGGTACTTTAAAAAGATGGGATAATTGACATTGACTGAAATTCTGATATCCAGATAATGGGCTAACCTACTATTAATTCATTCTTGTACCATAAAAATATGAAGATAATATATAAAAATTGTTTAATGAATTAATGGTGGATAGATCACCATGAAACATATATGCTGACCCTCATGATTAAAGAAAATTTTTCCTGAGACCATTAGGCTTGTAAGAATATAATATCGGAATCAGTAATTAAAATACAATGAAAAATATAATCAGAACATTGCATTCTAAGGCTAAAAAATACGGATAGGTCATTGGACCTGTCAATCAATGTAATTGACGAATGAGGGACTGAGACAGGGGATATAGTTTCCTCAAACCCGGAAATCGGGTTTCCTACGATTAAGCAAATGCGAAACGATCGTTAGGGATCGGACGCACTTACTATGTGTCCTTTTAAATATTTAGCATAGCCACTGTACAATTTTTGTTGCCCAGCTTGTTAAGATAATTTGTGCCTCAAGAGTATTTGCTGCTGCCGCGGGTCCCCCTGTGTGCTTATCACACGGGAGACGGCCGCTATATAGTATACCCAGCCACGCGGGTGGTCTCATACGGGAGAGCCGCGGTCAGCGGCTTCCTGCTGACACACGCTGTGGGAAGGAACCGAGGGCACTGCTGCACTGGGACTTTCCATTAAGATCCCAGTGTGCCGACCCTATAACACCTAATACAATAGCGGCCAAACATTGAGGGGACACGTTGTGGTCCCAGCTACATTGTAGCTTGTTCCCGCTGATACACGCTGCGGGAGGGAGCTGATGATATTGCTGCACTGGGGTTTAAAGTATAAGATCCCATTGTGCCGGCCCTGTAACGTTTAATGTAATAGCGGCAAAATATTGAGGGGATACATAGTGGTCCCAGCTACAGTGTGGATGAACTTGCAGGCACTATCTACTATTAGAAATAAAGAAAATATATGTGCTGTACACAATACTGAATAATCAACTGTCCTATTATGAAATAATCTGTTTGGTAAATGTGATACAAGGAAATATTACAATATATATGGGTGATTGCCTAATGAGCACTTTGGTTGTGATATTAAAGAAACAATTGCTTCAGTATTAAGGATAAATATCAACTATTTGGCAAAAACTGTTCAATAAACTACACACGTGCATAACAGATGTTGAGTAGAACCTGATAAAAAGCAGTGGCTGTATGGTAAATGCATGAAAAACATATTATGTGCAAGTGATGTTGATATAGGATCAATAATATGACTCACAGCCATATAGTAATGAGTATCATCAACGATACATATGTGTAGAGAATGATATCAAGCCCCATCTGTCTGAGAACTTTCTGTTAGACAGTAATAAGGGCAGCTCAAGGAGAAAATTAATACATAAGGCACCATATAATTATTTAGGACAGGAGCACAGGGACATTATCCCCCAAGCAGCAAAGTAATCAATACATTATTCAGAGGAGGCAACATTATATCATGGCCCACCATTTAAATACAGTAAATTGTAGTCAGTGATGCGCACA
This sequence comes from Pseudophryne corroboree, assembly GCF_028390025.1. Lineage (NCBI taxonomy): Eukaryota > Metazoa > Chordata > Amphibia > Anura > Myobatrachidae > Pseudophryne > Pseudophryne corroboree. The sequence continues at coordinate 626,912,649 of NC_086447.1, read as the reverse complement.
CTGAAAACACGAAGTCAAAATTAGAATAGTGGTGGTATCACTAAGTTACATGAAGGAGTTGTTTACTCCCAGATACAAATGTATCATTGCAAGACATTTGGCAACTTTAGTTGTTACGAATACTGAAACACTGTTTAAAACATTGGAGACAGTGAAGAAATACATCATTACAGTGGCTAGGCTTTTTAATTCACTTTATTAAATTCATTCACAATTATTCACAATTCACATGCACTATATTTCGCTCATGTTTTAGTAATAACATTAAAAGTTATATTTTAGAATCTGTGGTCATCTATCGTAATAGATATTTGACTTTAAGAAAGTATACTTGTCCGCGTGTGCCCAGTACAGGGAAGCTTCTTCTTTTGAATTTCGATGACCGATGCAGTCACAGGACACTACTACCAGAGCACCCTACAACAGCAAGATGCAGCACAAGAGAGACACTGTACTAGTATTACTGAGCAGCAATAAGCACTGATACTGAGCACTGATATTGAGATTTGACACTCATCTCTAATTAAAATCACTGCTAATTAAAAATAATCGGAAATTTATTCCCACCAGCAGCAAAAAAAAAGGAATAAAAATCCCAAACCAATGTGGTTTAACAAAAATATAAAGGAATTAATGGTCAAAAAAAGACGAGCATTTAAAAAAATACAAATCTGAGGGGGATGCGGAGTCATTTCAGCACTATAAGGATTGTAACAAAATATGCAAAAAAGGAATGAGCGGCTAAAGTAGAAACTGAAATACTAGTAGCAAAGGAAAGCAAAGCGAATCCCAAATTTTTTTTTTAAGTACATCAACAGCAAGAGACTAAAGAAGGAGAGTATAGGCCCTTTAAAGGACGAGATGGGAGTCTTATTCAAAAATTATAATGACATAGCAAACAAACTAAACAAGTTTTTTTTTTTAACGGTATTTACCAGAGAGGACCAAATACTGGGTCTAACACAAAATCTCAACAAAGATAATGTCCCACTGCTAAAAGCTTATTTATGTGAGGAGGTAGTCTGTGACCGTTTAAAAAAGTTAAAGATTAATAAGTCACCTGGTCCCGATCGAATTCACCCGAGGGTTCTTATGGAACTGCACGCTGAACTAACAAGACCCCTATTTTTGATCTTCATGGATTCAGTTAAATCGGGTATGTTTCCCAAAGACTGGCATATAGCGGAAGTAGTGCTGATATTCAAAAAGGGGAGCAAAGCTGAATCAGGTAATTATAGACCAGTTAGTCTTAAATCTATAGTGGGGAAAGTATTGGAAGGTATTCTAAGGGACAGTATTCAAAAGTTCCTTGAAGCCATTAAGGTCATTAAAAGGAACCAACATGGATTTGTAAAGGACAGATCATGTCAAACCAACTTACTTGGCTTTTATGAAACAGTAAGTGCGAACCTTGATCAGGGTAAGGAGGTGGATATAATCTATTAAGACTGTGCAAAAGCTTTCGACACAGTACCACACGTGACTTATCTATAAGCTACAAGAAATAGGGCTTGCACTTGGGTCAGGAATTGGTTAGATAATAGGGAACAGCGTGTTGTGGTCAATGGATCATTTTCAAATTGGACTAAAGTGCTAAGTGGTGGCCGTAAGGGTCTGTACTTGGACCACTCACGTTCAACATTTTCACCAACGACCTAACAGTAGGTCTAGAGAGCATGGTGTCAATTTTCGCAGACGATACCAAATTGTGTAAGGTTATAAATACGGAAAGGCAGGGCAGTCTTTTCATATGGGCTCAATGGGCTCTTGCCCAAGGGCCCCAAGAGTATAAGGGCCCTAGGCTGATAGCTGAGGTTCCCCTCTTTCCAGGGGTACCAGATTTTTTAAAATCGGCTCTAGGGAACCAGATATATTGGACTTCAAAGCAGTGGTCCCCATCCGAGCCTGTTAATTGCACTTCCCAGCCAGATATCTTGGGCTCTGTATGACTTAGAGTTTTTCTGAGGGTACATTTCAAAATCTGGGACTCTCCACTTTCGGTGGACACTGGCAGCTTGTCTCTACTATGCCCAGAACGAGAGATATCAGCCTTCCAGCAGCCGGTCCCTGCTCCAGCTCCACATGCCTAATATGCAGTTTTATATATTTGTTGGTGGATTGCTTTGGCTCCTGAACTCTGATACCCAAGTCCCCAGTACCTCCTGACAGGTGGGACTCTCTAGTTTTTTTTTATCACATTCAAAGCTAAGGAACTTGAGATATCTGCAGTCAATTAAGCTGCTCTCTCACCAGAAAATGATGAAAATTAAGCCCACTCCACTATCGACCCCTCCCTTATGTATTAAACACCCCATACCACCCTGTACAAGTGGTCTTCTGACTTCCCCTCTGGGATGACGATCGACTCCCAGCAGCAACAACAACAGTAGTGGTTCTTGATCTTTCCCTATTTTATCCTCCAAATTTTTGTTCTCCCTTATTTTTCTGGAGTTATATAACAAAATGCAGCACAGGAGAGTATACTTCTATACCACACATGGTAAACCCTGTAAAAAATATTTGGATTAAATATTACCACTTTATTTGGAGTAAATAATATCCAGCACAGAACTTATATGGCACCACAGAACTTATATGGCAGCACCATTGGACTGGACTTACATGACAGTACCACTGGAGTGGATATATACGGCAGTATCACTGGACTTATACGGCAGTATCACTGGACATATACGGCAGTATCACTGGACATATACGGCAGTATCACTGGACATATACGGCAGTATCACTGGACTTATAAGGCAGTACCACTGGACATATATGGCAGCATCACTGGACTTATATGGCAGTACCACTGGACATATACGGCAGTACCACTGGACTGGATTTATATGTCTGCACCACTTGACTGGACTTATACGGCAGTATCAATGGACTTATACGACAGTACCACTGGACATATACGGCAGTATCAATGGACCTATACGGCAGTACCACTGGACTTATATGGCAGTACCACTGGACTGGACTTATATGGCAGTATCACTGGACTTATACGGCAATACCACTGGACTTATATGGCAGTATCACTGGACTTATATGGCAGTACCACTGGACATATATGGCAGTACCACTGGACTGTATTTATACGGCAGTACCACTGGATTTATACGGCAGTACCACTGGACTTATACGGCAGTATCACTGTACTTATACGGCAGTACCACTGGACTTATACGGCAGTATCACTGGACTTATACGGCAGTATCACTGGACTTATACGGCAGTATCACTGGACTTATACGGCAGCATCACTGGGCTGGATTTAGATGGCAGTACTACTGGACTGGATTTATATGGCAGTATCTCTGGACATATACGGCAGTATCATTGGACTTATACGGCAGTACCACTGGACATATACGGCAGTACCACTGGACTGGATTTATATGTCTGCACCACTTGACTGGACTTATACGTCAGTATCAATGGACTTATACGACAGTACCACTGGACATATACGGCAGTATCAATGGACCTATACGGCAGTACCACTGGACTTATATGGCAGTACCACTGGACATATACGGCAGTACCACTGGACATATACGGCAGTACCACTGGACATATACGGCAGTACCACTGGACATATATGGCAGTACCACTGGACTGGATTAATACAGCTGCACCACTGGACTGGACTTATACGGCAGTACCACTGGACTTATATGGCAGTATCACTGGACTTATATGGCAGTACCACTGGACTGTATTTATACGGCAGTACCACTGGACTGTATTTATACGGCAGTACCACTGGACTGTATTTATACGGCAGTACCACTGGACTTATACGGCAGTATCACTGGACTTATACGGCAGTATCACTGGACTTATACGGCAGTATCACTGGACTTATACGGCAGTATCACTGGGCTGGATTTAGATGGCAGTACTACTGGACTGGATTTATATGGCAGTATCTCTGGACATATACGGCAGTATCATTGGACTTATACGGCAGTACCACTGGACATATACGGCAGTATCGCTGGACTGGATTTATATGGCAGTACCACTGGATATATACAGCTGCACCACTGTACTGGACTTATACGGCAGTACCCCAAGACTTATACGGCAGTACCCCATGGCTTATATGGCAGTACACCTGAACTTATTCAGCTGCACCACTGTACTGGACTTATACGGCAGTACCCCAAGACTTATACGGCAGTACCCCAAGACTTATACAGCAGTACCCCTAGACTAATACAGCAGTATCCCATAACTTATACAGCTGCACCACTGTACTGGACTTATACGGCAGTACCCCAAGACTTATATGGCAGTATCCCAATGTCACAACTGAGGGCTGGAGACCGTGACTGGGAGCCTCAGTTGTAGGGGCTGACAGGTACTTAAATTTAGGAGGAGCTATGCGACTCCTGGACATGCGTATTGACAGCAGCAAAGAATGCCCGAGGGCGTGACCACGACAACTGGGAATTCCTTAAGTGCTTTTATTAAATAAAAAGTCAAATAACGTGCAAAAGAATAATAGAAAGTCACACGTGATAATTAGGTTCACAATCGGTAGAGGCCAGTAACCTGGAATATGGAAGAAAGTCCTGTAAACAGTAAATGAGGCTGGGGTTCGCTGGAAGATGAGGAATGAAGCTGGGGTTCGCTGGAAGATGAGGAATGAAGCTAGTGTGCGCAGGAACTGAAGAATGAAGGATGATTACCGCAAAGCAAAAGTTCAAACACAGGAATCCAAAGTAGGCTGTAGGGGGTTAACACTGGAGAGTCGGGTTACACAGCAGAGTGTAATCACCAGGGAAGTCAGGCTGGTCTGCAGAATGGAATTGCAGGAGAAAGTCTGTAGTGAAGCTTGTAGGCTGGAAACACTGTTGACAATGAAAGCACTGACATCTTTTGGGAGCTGGGACTGGATATTTATACCTGCTGCATAGCAGGGATTGGCTGAGCAATTATGACAAGGCTCCAGCACCGTGGATAGGAGGAATAATGTCATGTGACTGGAGTCTAACATGGCTGCGCCCATGAACAAACAAAGAAGGGGAATTAAGTACTATAGCAAAGGTGCAACACTGGCGATGTAGGCCGCAGTAGCAGAATAACATGCGCCCAGCGGCGCGCGGCGGTCAGCGAGACAGGAGTGGCAGCAGAGGCCCATGGAGGACGTACATCCAGAAGGGAAATGGTGTCTCAGTATCCGGATCGTGACAGTATCCCCCCTTTTAGGAGTGGCCCCAGGACACTTCTTAAGTTTACCTGGCCATCTGGAATGGAACTTCTGGATGAAGACTTGTGCCAACTTGGAAGTGGGGAATCCATGACAGAATCCATCGAGAGATGAGACCACGGACGATGAGGATCAGACAAGGAAACCAGTTGCCTAGTGGGTAACTGGCGGGATACTTTGTGCTGGGCACATTTCGGGCAGGAGGCCACAAATTCAGCAATGTCCTTCTTTAGGGTCGGCCACCAATTTGACCTGGAGACGAATTTTAAGGTCTTGCGTATGCCCGCGTGTCCGGCAAAGCGAGAGGCATGTGCCCGATGCAAGAGCTTTCTCCTGAAAGCCGGCTTCAAGAAATTTTTCCCTGGCGGGGGCATAGAGTCCATCCTCACTGCGGAGAACGCCACTGGATCAACAATACAATGCTTGACAGTAGACTCAGGCTCATTTTCTTGCTCCCGGGAGCGGGAAAGGGCATCAGCCTTGTGATTCGGTGACCCTGGACAAAACTGTAGTTTGGAGTCTTGGCACGGAGGAGACAGGACATCAGAAGACTTGTAGGAGGATAGACGAACTGGAAGCTCTTTTTGGAGACAGGTCTCAGAGCAGGAAGGACCCCATGCCAGGATACGGGTCGACTTCCAATCAACTTGAGGATTATGCAGACGTAGCCATGGAAGGCCTAGGACCACAGGATGGGTGGCCCTGGGGATAACCTGGAAAGAAATCAACTCTGTATGCTGATCCCCTACCTTCAGACGGATAGGTAGGGTCTTGGAGGTAATCACCGCATCAGGAATCCTACTGCCGTCCACGGCAGTTAGAGATATTGGTGATGACAGTCTCTCAGTGGGTAGAGACCACTGCTTAACGAACCTCTCTGTAATAAAGTTTCCGGCTGCTCCAGAATCCAATAAGGCAGTGAGATTCTTAGTACGCTGAGCCACCTGCAGAGAAACGGAGAGATTGCAGTTACTTGGAAATGGAGAGAAATTCGTCACTCCTAGCTGGTCTTCTCCTTGGTGGGCTAGGACTTGAGGTTGTCCCGGACGCTTGGGACAGGACTTGATAACGTGAGAAGATTTGGCACAGTACAAACAGAGACGCTCAGCAAGACGTCTACTACGCTCTGCCTGAGATAAACGAGAGCGACCTATCTGCATAGGTTCCTCCCTAGACGGAGATGGCTGACGAGGAATGGAAACAGTAGGAATCTTGGGAAATGTGGATCTTCCTCGTTCAACAGCCCTTTCACGGAACCGTAAATCGACCTTAGTGTAGAGGGAAATGAGCTCGTTTAAAGTTAAAGGCAAGTCTCTAGTAGTGAGCTCATCTTTGATACACTCGGATAGCCCTCCCCAGAAGGCTGCATAAAGAGCATCATCATTCCAGGAGACTTCAGATGCCAAGGTCTGGAATTGCACCAAATACTGACCGACAGTTCGCGTCCCCTGACGCATTCGAAGGATCTCTGAAGAAGCTGATGTCACTCGACCTGGCTCATCGAAAATTTTCTGAACGTTGTCACGAAGTTAGCATAGGATGACAACAGGACATCAGACCTTTCCCATATAGGTGAAGCCCAGTCTAGAGCGGCACCAGTGAGTAGAGAAATAAGGTATGCCACCTTAATGCGGTCAGTAGGGAAACTGCTGGGTTGCAATTCAAATTGGATCTCGCACTGGTTTAGGAAACCCCTGCAGGCTTTAGGGGATCCATCATATTTAGCAGGAGTCGGCAATTGAAGGTAGGGAGCAGGAACGGGTATGGTGGGTGGGGACACCACCGGAAGCGCTGGAGTCGACACACTGGACGCCCCTAATCCACGGAGGGCCGCTTGAATTTCATCCAGCCGGGAGGAAAGGTCCTGGAGACAGCGACCAACATGGCCTACAGCAGCCTCCTGACGTTCAAGGCGGGTTGCCAATTCTTGAAACAGCCTAAGCGCTTGGGCCTGGTCTCCGGCTGGATCCATTAGGTCAGTGCTTACTGTCACAACTGAGGGCTGGAGACCGTGACTGGGCGCCTCAGTTGTAGGGGCTGACGGGTACTTAAATTTAGGAGGAGCTATGCGACTCCTGGACATGCGTATTGACAGCAGCAAAGAATGCCCGAGGGCGTGACCACGACAACTGGGAATTCCTTAAGTGCTTTTATTAAATAAAAAGTCAAATAACGTGCAAAAGAATAATAGAAAGTCACACGTGATAATTAGGTTCACAATCGGTAAAGGCCAGTAACCTGGAATATGGAAGAAAGTCCTGTAAACAATAAATGAGGCTGGGGTTCGCTGGAAGATGAGGAATGAAGCTGGGGTTCGCTGGAAGATGAGGTATGAAGCTAGAGTGCGCAGGAACTGAAGAATGAAGGATGATTACTGCAAAGCAAAAGTTCAAACACAGGAATCCAAAGTAGGCTGTAGGGGGTTAACACTGGAGAGTTGGGTTACACAGCAGAGTGTAATCACCAGGGAAGTCAGGCTGGTCTGCAGAATGGAATTGCAGGAGAAAGTCTGTAGTGAAGCTTGTAGGCTGGAAACACTGTTGACAATGAAAGCACTGACATCTTTTGGGAG